>NW_004797293.1:1959910-1975867 GCF_000002075.1 Aplysia californica | reverse complement strand
AGGAGGAGGAGGAGGAGGAGGAGGAGGAGGAGGAGGAGAACTGTTTACTAATCATAGATCCAGCCACTAAATGGTCTACTGGCCTACTCATTGACTGGCAGGTGGACTGAGCCACTGACTATGTGACTATGTGTCTCCGCACGGTGGAATCAGATAATCGTCAGCTTTTTGGGCATGAGGAGAAATTGATTTAATCTGAAGGCCTGTTCATAATAATTTGTCTTGCTTTTGTCGATAAACATACTCGTCTGTCTTGAATAGAAGTCATGATAAGTTGCAACTGATACTGGTGGCATTTGCGTGGTATCAGGGGTAGTAATAGCAGGAAAATGGCCTCATAGTTTGGTGACTTCCAAAGCTTGAAAGCTATTGGCAACTGTAAATGTCGATGACACAGTTTTTATTGCAGACTCAGAAAGTAAATCTCTTCTAGATACTGTTATAACAGAAAGTGGACTTAAAGGATCATTGATGAATGTAAAGAAAGCAGAATGCATGGTAATATCCTAAAATGCAGCAAACCCTATTTGTAATCTCATTCATCATCATCCTGTGCCAGACCTGCGACAGACATCGGCGAAAATGGTTCACCATTCATTTCTTTGCTCGGGTGTTCTAAAAAAAAGCTACGTTTCCCTGATCTTTCCCTGTTACCCATTTGTTTAGGTTCCCTAAGTATGTTGTTCTGGGCCTTCCCCTGCCTCGCTTGCCCTCAATTTTGCCAGTGAGAGCTAGATGTTCAAGACCCTTATGTCTATTTATGTGGCCCAAAAACTGCATTTGTCGTTTCCTGATTGTTTTTAACATTGAGCGTCCCACGTGGGCTTCATCAAGCACTGCCTCATTTGACTTCTTTTCCATCCACGATACTCTTGGCAGTCTCCTGAGAAACCACATTTCTGTTGCTTCTATTTTATTTTCACTGTCTTTAGTGATTGTCCAGCATTCACAGCCATAGAGAAGGTTGACCAAACATAGCATTTTGGTGTTCTTTGAGATGTTTCTATTTTTCAGGATTGGGCTCATAAAAAACAAACAACTAGCCTTAGCCATTGTAATTCTCCGTCATATTTCTGTGGAACATTTGGCAGCAGATGTTATCTTGTATTCTAGATATTTAAACTGTTGCACTTGTTTGAATTTTTTCACATTTGCTAAAGAGATTACAACGAGGCTTTGCTGCTTTTTGGATATTACCATGCTTTCTGTTTTATTTACATTCAACAATAATCCTTTATGTTCACTTTCTGTTACAACAGTATCCAGAAGCAATTGAAGGTCCTTTTCTGAGCCTGCTATCAAAACTGTGTCATGTGCATACCTGATGTTATTAATCTTTTCCCCATTTACTTTGAGATCTGGACATTCTTCAATGTTTCTAAGGATTGTTTCACAGTACATGTTAAAGAGGTCTGGTGACATAACGCATCCTTGCCTCACTCATCGCCTAATCTGCTTATATTCACAGTATTCTCCATTAATTCGTACAGCATCGTTTTGGTTCCAGTACAGATTCCTGATAATTCTTAGACCTTTTCGATCTATGTCTAGCTTTTCCAGTATTTTAAATAGCTCATCATGTCCAACTTTATCGAACACCTTTGAATAATCTATGAAGCATAAATACAGATCTTTCTGTGCTTCAATACATCTTTCCATTAACATTGTTAAGGTGAATATAGCATTTCTGATGCCCTTGTTAGGAACAAAACCGAATTGCGTTTTTGATATCTTTGGTCTTACACCTTTTCTCAATCTTCCCATTATTACTCGCAGCAATATTTTTGTAAAACGACTCATAAGGCTAATTGTTCTATGCATATCACACTCGGTGGCACCTGGTGTTTTAGGTAAAGCTATAAAAACTGACTTCATCATATCTTCTGGGATCTCACCGCTGTCATCAATAGCATTTAGGAGCTTTGTTGTTATTTCAGTGCCTAGTTCTTCAAGCGCGACAATCATTTCAACTGGAATATCTCCTCCTTTTGATCTTATGCGTCCTGTATTTGAGCATCCTTTTATCCCACTTACTTCTTTTATTTTGGAATGCATGTACTTGCTGTCTTTGTTTTGGTTCTTCTCTATTTGTTGACACTGATCGTTTATCCATGTTTCTTTTCTTCGTTGCAATTTTTCTTTATTTCCCTGATTAAGATGATATACTTTTCCACATTAGATTTTGCCTTTCTTCTTTCTTCCACTAGTTTTAGTATGTCTTGGGTCATCCTTTTTTTATTAGCTTTTTTAGCATTCGGGGAATATTTTTTTCCACAGCTTCCTTTATTGAGTCTTTCATTTTCCTCCAGAGTTCTTTCGATTTAATAATGTTTTCCAACGCTTGAAATGTATTGCTTACATCTATGGAGAAACGTTCTGTCAGTTCTTGGTTTGTCTTTAAAAGATCTATGTCAAATTTTGGTTGGTACTTTGACTTTTTAAGTTTCTTCAGTCTTATCCGCATTTTACACATGACTGGTACATGGTCACTATCACAGTCTGCTCCTGGCAGTGATTTGGACGATTTAATTGTATTTCTAAAACGTTTCTGAAAAGTATAAAGTTTATTTGATTTCTACTTCTGTCGCCAGAACTCTTCCAAGTGTATCGTCTTCTTGGGTGATTTTCATACCAGGTGTTTGATATCATCCCAACTATATCTTCTATACGTGTACTTCCTACTTTGACATTAAAGTCTCCCATGACTACCTTTACATCTTTTGATTTTAACAGTTTCTTCATAGAAAGTCTCAATTTCCTCGTTGTCGTGCTCTGATGTTGGTGCATATATTTGGATGACACCTATGTCAAAAGGTTTTCCCTCTATTTTAGCCACGATGACTCTATCTGACTCTCCCGAAAAACCTTTGATGCTTTTTGCAGTTGCTTCGTCAAATAAAATTCCGACTCCTCTTTCATGGGATTTTCCTCCTGAATATACAATTGTTTTGGGTCCTCTTTTAATCAAGCCTGCCTCCTCCCAACTAACTTCTGAAAGGCCTAACATATTTAGCTTCATCCTGTCCATTTCCTGCTCTATATTATCTAATTTGCCTTTCTGGTACATTGTTCTCACATTCCCTGTGGCTATGTTAAGTTGCTTATTTTAGCAACCAGTAACTGGATGACGATCGGGCGCCACCTGCTGCCCGTGGCGGTCCCTACCGAGCGGGGAGTTCAGAGCTGGATCATGAACCCCCTTAACGCTGTTATCTGATGAATGAATGTACTTTTCCATGACTATTCTTGGGATATTACAGCAGTCGTTTCCCTTTGCCTACTGCCGGCTTGTGTACAGTTGTCTCTGCTAGCCTTTGTGATCCACTGACAACCCACAAGGCAGTGGGGGCTTAGGTAGGATTTATGGCGCCTCCCGTAAGATGGTCCCTTCTTCGAGTGTGTGAGGTATTTATTGAAGCACCTGTGCCAACAGGGTCCCCATCTACTCTCAACGACCATCCCCATTTGGTTCGCGACTGCTTAGCAGCTAACCTCCATATCTGGAGGCCTTTCCCCTACCCACCACCCGAGGACGCGCTGGGTTTGGTATGAGGACCCAATACTAAATCTTAGTACTTCCCAGTGGAAGTATGGTATGCAATTCTCAATTTTATGCATGGGAATGCATAGATTGCATGGCAATATCCTAAAAAGCAGCAAACCCTATTTGTAATCTCATTACCAAATGCTAAAAGATTAAACACGTCCGACAGTTTAAATATCTAGGATATATAATAACATATGATTCCAAATGTTCCACAGAAATAAAATTGAGAATTGCATACATACATACATACATACATACATACATACATACATACATACATACATACATTCCTACCTACCTACCTACCTACCTACCTATATACCTACCTACCTACCTACCTACCTGCCTACCGTCCTGCCTGCCTGCATGCATCCGTCCATCCATCCATACGGACATGCATATATACAAGCATACATTCATTCATAGACAGATAGATAGATAGATAGATAGATAGATAGATAGATAGATAGATAGATAGATAGATAGTAATCTTCATTGCACTGCAAACTATAAGCTTAAATATTTTCCACAAAGGGAATGCTAACCACAAAAGATGAAATTGAGGAAAGCGTTTGAAAACTTATCTAATACACATTCTAGTCAAAGCCAGATGGCGCCATTCACATAGGAAAGGACAACCCCCCCCCCCCCTTAGACAACACACATGCCAACGCACACACACACACACACACACACACACACACACACACACACACACACACACACACACGCGCGCACACACACACGCACACACACACATATACACACATACACAGGCACGCACGCACGCAAGTGCATACAAGCAATATATATATATATATATATTCCCCCCAAAAATAAATATATATATGTATATAAACACACGTTGCGCAGTAACATGCCAAATGCAGTGCTCTATTTGGACCTGAGACATCGCGAGCTGTCTCCAGGGGAATAGAACTGTACAGACTTTTTACATGCAGGCGATGGAGCGCTCTGAAGGTAGGTTCAACATTTCCCACAGCTCTCTTTGTCTACCTACCGTATTTATGGTCCCACCTCACTGCTCCAGACGTCAACTAAACCAACACACTTTTAGCATGTAGCGTTAAATTGTCCTTTTGATGGGTTCCTGAGTTGAGGGCATAAAGAAAAAAAGCTGTAATGGGCCAACGCCCTCCCTTACATGCTATAACTGGCTCAGATATCAAGATTTGTGAGGCAGAGGATTAAATCAGGCACTCGTCAAAATAATGATAGTAAAGAAATTAGCATTTTCCCTCAGGTATGGATTTTTGTGAAAAGCATTGATTAAAGCAAAGTAATTGTAAATTTTCAGTTTCCATGGCCTATCAAGCTAAGGAAATTAGTAACAAAACTTTGGCGTCTATTTTCTCGCTAATTTTATCCCTGAAACCACGTAACACCCGACTCCTTCAGTCGCCAATGTCTGGACTTGTATCCAAGACGAAAAGTCTAAAATTATTTTTTTTTTAGCAAAAGCAAGACGAACGAATAAGCTTGAAGACGGATGACACCAATAATTCTACATGCCAAAAAATTGACGAGAACCTGATTTCACCGCGTCGTGACACGTTTAATTTTGTTTTTAAAAAAACAAACCCACTCTCAAACAACCCATCTATCTGGAAATCTGGACAATTCATCAGGGTTATTCCAAAATAGTTCAAATCAATTTCTGGGTGTTTCCAGATAAAACAGTTTTTGAAACAAAGACATAAACGGACATCTGATTCTTACAATATTATAGTTTTGCCTTGTTCCGTTATGTAATTCCTAGATTGAAAAATAATGAGTGCTACTGTCATTGTTTTGATTTGGGCACTCAGTCTTTCTTTAATTTTCTCAAAACTTAAAATAAATGACGTATATTTTTGTTTTTTTGTTTTGGTAAGTGTTTTACAGCGATCGCAACTACATAAAGTCATATGAGCTCGTGTACACAACAATTTTTAGTATTTTAAAATATTTGTCCAGTGGCGGCCAATGTCTGTGGCTAGGACTTTCCTACACGTCAACGGCCCGTTTTCTCAAGGTAGATATTCACCTAAGACAGTATCATTTTCATGTTCGAGAGGTTGACATGGATCAGAGGATGGCAATGTGTTCGTGGTTCCTCGGTCGTCTTGCGTTAACATTTCCTCATTGACATTTGGTTCTATGGCAAAGCCCATTTTTACCTTTATTCAGGATATTTTAACTCAACAAATACTGTCTATTGGGCACCCAAGCAACCACTTAACATCTCTAGAAGACACTTAGTTATGAAGAGTTTACATTGTGTGCGGTTTTAAGCATTCTTGGTTTGGCAGGTTCTTATGTTTGGCCACCACTGAACATTATGAGGGACGCGTCACAACTGTTTGTAATCCAAAAGGAGGGCATGTATAGCCCTGGCTCTAGGAATTTTAGAAAAAAATGTAACTTTTAAAATTCTATATGAGGGGAGGATTAGATGATAAAAAGGAATGGAAATTATAAAAGCAAACCGATCGGTTCATTGTTTTCTTTATAATATTTTAAATTGGTGCATTTTGCCTTTATGGGTGTTTTTTTTCTTTAAGCCATTTTGTTTTCAAAAAATACTTTTCATCTTTATGAATTTATGTTAAACAAATTCCTTTTGAATGAATTATGTCTGTTCCAAATGACATTCTAGAACAATTTTTGCGCGAAACATTAAGAAAAAAGTTGTAAAGTTTGTTTTTTTAATCACCCCGTATTTTAAGTTCCACAACATGTCAAGATTTTTCGAATACAATTCTCTGAATAAGCTTATGATTTTGATAGAGCAGATAGAACATTTGGTTTCTGACCTTTGGGACTTAGTAACTCAAAACGGCCAAAAATGTCAAATAAAATTGTGTAAATTTCTGAGGTAGCGAAATGTGCCCCATCAGCAGCTGTCCAAAGACAGTGTCGAGGAACGTCTTGATTAAGCTTAATAAAAACAAAACGTAATTAAAAAGATAATATGTACGAACAATGAGGTCATGCTTCTTTTTTTTTTTTTTAAGTGCACCCCCCCCCCTCCGTAAAAAAAAAAGAAAAGCGCGTCTCGAAGCATTGTCGAAAAACCAGAAAACGCGTCCTCAACAAATTTTTTAAAAAATTGATCACCTGAGAGGTCATTTCCCATCAAGGTGTTTTTACACCCTCATCAAAACATTAATGATAATTTAGGAAGCAAGTTTCCACCCTGCCTGTGATGGTCAACCCGTGCTGAAAGTGATTCAACATCCCGGCAAATAGACCAAGATGCTCGATACAAACTTTCTCCCCACTCGTCTAACCGCTATACCACAGACGCGGGTGTTTCCTCGTTTGTAACAACAACAATACAGTGTTTCTAAAAACAAACTCAGCATTCATCATCATACTCACGCAAACAACGCTATCGATGGATATAAGAATCTCCCCACCCCATACATCTCTTTTACGTTGTCCATCCATCCATCCGTCCATCCATCCATCCATCCACCTATAAATCCATCCATCCATCCATCCATCCATCCATCCATCCATCCACCCATCCATCCATCCATTTATTCATGTCTCTATCTATCCATCCAACCATCCATCAATATAATAACTCGTCTCCCTTCAATGCATTCATTTATTCGTACATCAATCCATCCATTCGTATAATTATCAATTCATCCTTCTGTCAAATCATCACCATATCCGCCCATCCGTTCATTAATTTCTCCATCCATCCATCCATTCAAGCATCCGCCCATTCATCCATCCATCCATACGTCCACCCTAAATCCATCCATCCATACGTCCTAAATCCATCCATCCATCCTGAATCCATCCTTCCTGAATCCATCCATCCATCCATCCTTCCATCCATCTCATCCATCCCTTCAACATTCCATCGTTCCATCCTTCCACACGACGTCACAGACCTGGAAGGACTGGTGGATCACGTGGGCAGCTGTGGCAAGTTCCAGGTGCTGCTTGTATGCGCCACTTATGGTACTCTGTTGCATATAGCCGGCGGTATGATGTTCATGGTGTTTGGGTCTTATAACCCGGGCTGGGACTGTCTGGGAGAGGACAACACTTCTTTGTCCTGGCCTACAGCACTGCCGACTGGTCATCCCACTGGTCAGCCTACTGGTCAGACTACTGGCCAGCCCCTAGCTAACACGTCATCACTGCCGGCAAACTGGGAGCTGAGCAGTGAAACTTCTCTGACAGCCAACGCTTCCGTAACTGAAAGTGCAAGCGGCGCTGGAAATGGAAGTTGTGACATCATCTCCCGGTGCAGCGCTGTGGCGTTTGTAGAGGGCTCGTCAACCGTGGTCACTGAGTGGGGTTTGATCTGCGACAAGGCTTGGGTGCCGTCAGTTATTATCAGCGTACAAATGGTGGGCGTTTTTGTGGGATCCGTCCTCACCGGAGCTATTGGAGACAGGTGAGTCATACCAACAAAGCTGTAGGTGAGATCGTTGAGACAGGTAAACCAGTTGAGGTTGGTGTGACATATGATCGCTTTAAAGCACAAGGGGACTAGCCCCCAATACGCTGTTTTGAAAACGTCGAAGGTACAGTTTTTTGCCCCTTGTTCACTTTCTTTAAAGGATAAAAATAGTTGTCTCCGTAACCAAACGGATATACACACAAATGAAACCAAACTTTTCCCTATAGGTAGAGCAATGCCTATTCTTGGTGAAAGTCAAGATTTCTGGAAACCCCTGAAATCTGGGTTAACCCGCTTGTCCTTAAAAGCTACCATTTATTATTTAGGTAAGATAGGTGGGACACACAGACATAGATGTAGGTGAGATGGTTGAGATAGGTGAGATAGGTAAGACAGGCGAGACAAACAAAAGGAGGGAAGATAGCTGAGGCAAGCGAAATAGGTGAGACAGGAGAGGCAGATGTGATAGTGATACAGATGAGACACAATAAATATATGCTACATATGTGAGGCAGGTGAGAAAAGGGAAACAAGTAGGATATCGAGGCAGGTGAGATAGGTAAGATAGGTGAGACAAGTGAGGTCGTTGAGGCAGAAGGGTTAGGTAAGAAGTGAGGCACACAGATGTAGGTGGCATAGGTGGGATTAGTGAGACAGTTGATGCACGGTGATAGATGAAGCAGTTGGTGCAGGTGAGATAGATGGAACAGTTGGTGCAGGTAAGATAGATGAAATAGGTGGGAAATAGACACGTGAGACAAGCAAGACAACTGACGCAGGGGAAATAGGTACGACAGGGGAAACATACAGTCTTCAAAAAAAAGTTAAGGACCACTTGCAAAAGTGCACGTAAAGTAAAAACCGGAAAATCAAATTCATCCTTCTTTGATGTACATTTAATTCATCCATCCATAAGGGCAAAAAAGACATTTCATCACAATCGAAATCGAAATGCGTAATTCCCAGTGCTCAAAAAGGGACCCACCGTCTAAATTGAAAATCACTAAAGAAAGGGTCTCAGAAAGTCTCAGCAATATCAAAGAAAACGACCAGTTTAAGTTCGTGAATGTCAATGGAATTGTCAGAAGCGCGTGTGCCCACCATTCACGACAAGGCAGCCAAGGCATCCGAACAGGGCAGCGGTATCTGCAGGAGATCCGTCAACCTCTGGTCGGCACGGCGCTGCAGCAGATTGGGTTTGCTGCTGTCCTTCAGGACGACAACGCCGCACAGCACAGGTCCAGGGCCGCCAAAGGAGGAATACTTTTATTTGCTAGTTTTCATTTTGCGTGCACTTTTGTAAATGGTCCTTAACCTTTTTCTGAAGGCTGTATTATGTAGGTGGGATATGGGAGGCATGTGAGGTACATAATAATAATAATTATTATAATAATAATAATAATAATAATAATAATAATAATAATAATAATAATAATAATAGTAATAATGAAAATACCTTTTTAAAAATAAAAATAATTTAAACAAAAAGAAAAATAATAAAGATATTGATCAAATAGCCTTTATATAGCGCCCACTCGACCGCAAGGTCTATGCTCTGTGCACACTAACCCCAGCAGAACACTCAGAAACATTCTCATACTCTCGGGAAGCATAATATAGTGTAAGCAGCTGATGAAACGTTCGAACACTAACAAACTGACACGAATAGAGAATGTGACATCGATGAGACAGTTGGGGCAAGTGAGAATATTATAGTGAGCCAAGAGAGACAAACTCAGGAAGGTAAGAGAAGAGAGGCAACAAGATTTGGAAGACAGTCGAGCCTAGAGGGGAAAACTGATACAGATAAAAATACATTTTAAAACATCCACTTTATTGATCCCAATGGGAAATTTGTTTTAACAATTAGTGAGGCAGCGTGGTGAATCAGACGCTCGTCAAAATAATGACATTGGAGAAACTGGCATTTTTTCGTCAGTTTGGAAATTTTTATCGAATTTTTTTTTTATGGCTCAACCCCTTTTATATCCATTAAAAATAAATCTCCTCGTGAATTTTATTGAACATCATTGATGAAAGCCACAAAATAAGTCATTTTTTAGTTTTCAAGGTCTTTTTAGCTATTGGAGTTACCAGACTTAGGCGGCAATTTTCTCGCTAATTTCACCACCGAAACCAGGCGATCTCACCCCCTTCAATAGCATTTATCTCGACTTCCATCTGAGAAAATTGAATATTTATTTCCCTGGGAGCAAGGCAAATGAATCAGCTTTACGATAACACCAATAACACCTCATCCCCAAGAATTTACGAGCGCACGATTCCATCGCTTAATGGCACGTCATTTAGGTAGACAGATACACACAAAAATACATTAATGCGTGAGAGCATGGATAGTTTATAATATTATCATAAACATGGACAATTCACGCGTGCTGTTGCTGGTCACAAACGTTCAGCGCTCTGATTTTGAGCTAGGCTTATCACGTCTTGTCACTTGACGATATTACAGCGCTCAGCTTTTGAGCTAGGGTCATTGTGTCTTACCGATTAACATTATTATGAGCCTGAGCTTAGTAACAATTCAGCTACCGGAACCCTAAGGTTTAAAAACATGTAGTGTGTTGAATATAACGAGGAGGACATGCGACAAAACAATGAGCATTGAACATAATTATAAGTGTCGGGCAAGAGAGAGAGAGAGAGAGAGAGAGAGAGAGAGAGAGAGAGAGAGAGAGAGAGAGAGAGAGAGAGAGAGAGAGAGAGAGAGAGAGCTTGAGAAAGAGAGAGGGGGAGGTTGACAGTGAAAGAGAGAGAGAGAGAGAGAGAGAGAGAGAGAGAGAGAGAGAGAGAGAGAGAGAGAGAGAGAGATTGGTATTGATATTGGTGTAGGTTTAACGCCCCTATCAACACTATTAGGTTATTTAAGGGACGGGACCTCCTACTTTAACGTCCGTCTCCGACAGGACCGAGCCAAGTGGGAAGTTCGTGTAAAGTGCCTTTCCCAAGGACACAACGTCTGACCGAGCTGAGGCTCGAACCTCCGAACCCGCAATCTCACGACTACGAGTCCGGTAGCCTAACCACTAGGCTACCGATGCCACCTGAGAGAGAGAGAGAGAGAGAGAGAGAGAGAGAGAGAGAGAGAGAGAGAGAGAGAGAGAGGGGGAGAGAGAGAGAGAGAGAGAGAGAGAGACAGACAGACAGACAGACAGACAGACAGACAGACAGACAGACAGACAGACAGACAGACAGACAGACAGACAGACAGACAGACAGAGAGAGAGAGAGAGAGAGAGAGAGAGAGAGAGAGAGAGAGAGAGAGAGAGAGAGATTGAGAGGGTGTCATATAGAAAAAGATAGAGAGACAGACTCCTTCACCTCCTCACCGATCCCCATCCCCTTCTCTCTCCCTCACCCCGGTGATAAGACTTGGACGTAAGGTATCTCTCTACGGCAACGTTTCCCTGCACACACTGGTCCACCTAGTGGTCATCTTCTCTACGTCCTGGGAGATGTACGCCGCCCTCAACTTCTTCATCGGCGTGGCAGTTGGCGGCATGATATCCACCGCCTTCGTCTACCCTGTGGAGTTCGTCAGCCAGTGGTGGAGAGGCATGCTGGGAACCCTCCCGGCGTGGAATGTATCCTCGGCCCTTTTCTCCGTGATCGTCCTGTGGCTCCGCGACTGGAAACTCGTCCACGCCGTCATCTGTGGTGTGTCGGCCCTCACCTTGCTCCCTGTCTTCTGGACCCCAGAGAGCATGCGCTGGCTAACGGTGTCCGGTAGCCTGGTCAGAGCGCACGCAGTGGCCAAGAAGATAGCCAAGTGTAATGGACGAGAAGCTCCGAGCGTAGAAATGATAAGGTCAGTGTCGGAACATGAGCGGAAGAAAAACGCCAGCGTGGACACGTATTCCTACTTGGATCTGTTCCGAGACAAAACGCTCTGCATTTTTACCATTAAGATGGGGTTTATCTGGCTGTGTCTGTCTATCACTTACTTCACCATAAGTTTCGGGATCAAGTCTCTGTCGGGAGATTTTTACAGTAACTTTCTTCTCTTTTCTATAACGGAGTTACCAGGCCTTCTCATGGTTGCCCCGACCTCAAACAGGCTGGGCCGGCGACGCGCAGGTGCAATACACTTCCTCACTTCCGCTTCCGCGTGTCTCATCGTGGTCCTCATGGTTTTCTTTGCCCCCAACAGCCCCTCCAGAGATCTCACGATCAACATCCTAGCTCTGGTGGCCAAAATGGTCACCACGGGCGGATGGATGGTGGCCACAATCTTCACCATGGAGATTTACCCGACAGTTGTCCGGAGTCTGGGTGTGGGGTACGTCAACTCAGCCTCTCGTGTCGGCGCCATCATCGCCCCTTACATTGTGTCAGGCTCGCCCGACCTCCTCTGGCTACCCTTCCTCATCATCGTCGTCGTTCTTGTCATCTGCACGCTGCTCATGCTCTCCATGCCGGAGACACTGGGCTCTCCGCTTCCTGACACAATGGGGAGCACTAGGATCAAGAAACCGCAGCCGCTCTTGGTTGAACCTGACACAGAGAAAAGCGAAGGCGCATTTATTTAAACCTGACGTAAAGTGTTGTTGACCTTCATTATATCTGACATAGGGAATTGTTGCCCTTGATTAGCTCAGACAGAGACAAATTGTTGCTTTTGATTAGATCTGACATAGAAAATTGCTGCCTTTTGATGAATCCAGTACAGAGAGAAGAACATAAGTTCAATTGAGCACACATACTACACACACAAAGAGAGAGAGAGAGAGAGAGAGAGAGAGAGAGAGAGAGAGAGAGAGAGAGAGAGAGAGAGAGGGGGGGATGGAGAGAGAGAGAGAGTACATGTTTTAAGGCCCTTGCAACTGCATAAGGTCATATGAGCGCCAAGGGGTGGATGTCAACAAAGAAGTCCTTACAGGGAATCAGGCTTACTGTGCCCCCCTCTCTAGCTTCAACAGCACAAAGTCTGCGTCGACAAACAAGCACCCTAGAAATAGTGGGTCACAAGAGTGTAATAAACATACAAAAGAAGTACAAGAAAGAAGGGCGATAATAAGGATTAGGAACTAAATAGCAGCAGTTCCCTGTTGCAGTTCAGGCACAGTGTATGAGCATGCCATTGATGAATCAGCCAATTTCAATTCTACTGTTTAAAAAACATGCCAACGCCCCCCGCCCCTTTGAGAATGGCCTAAAGACACTTCAGTCAGTAGCACCGCCCCCCGGGGGGGGGGGGGGGGGGTGGAAGAGAGAGAGAGAAAGACAGAGACAGAAGCAGAGAGACAGAGACAGAGGCAGAGACAGAGGCAGAGAGAGAGATTTGGCAGCCAAGTCAGCTATAATTTGAATACACCTGGAAGGTACAAAACGACGTAATGTGGACATGATCTCACAAGACTGCGTCACGACAAACTCTGTTGTCACGTGACACACTCTGTTGTCACATGACCCAGAAGACAACTCGTGGGCACCCGTTGTGTACTTGAAGAGCCAGATGCCTCATGGATACCTCCTGGTTCCTTTTTTTGCATTACAATGATTTTCTTTGAAAATACAAGATACTGCCAAAAATATTACATGTATTATGTCGGAGTTATTTGTTTTATCTTTGAAGAGAAGATAATAATAAAGTCTATTATTATACTATATTGTCGACTTTGTTGAGATGTAATGTATACATTAAAGAGAATAAATAATATAAGTAGAGTTTTCAAAAAAATGTGAGACAGGCAAATAAAGATAGCAGGGGTTTGGAGAGAAAAGAAGGGAGGGGGTGGGGGTGGGGGGACAAACCACTAGAACAATTACGCGAAATATAGTCAAAGGGAGATAATCTAGGGAAACCCAACTACAGTATTATACTCTTACACTTCACTGCCAGACTCGAGAATTCGGTAATAGAGTCGGGCTTTGAGTAGGGTTTGTGGAAAGCAGAGAGAGAGAGAGAGAGAGAGAGAGGGGGGGGAGGGGGGGTACGAATTTATTTACTTGACCTACATGCCCATAGGTCTCCACTCTTTGTGGAGCTACATTCGAGTTGCCCTGATATCATTTTCGAAAGACGCGTTTGGTACATTCAAAAACGGGATCGAAATGTACTGCTACCCGAAATCAAATGTGGGTGCCTGTTTGAAAGAGAAAAGAGATCGAACTTGACACTGGTGCAGATAAATGTGAACAATTGCTTGAAAAGAAGACTCAAGTATAGATCTATTATCACAGCCAACCAACCAACCAACAAACAAAGAAAAAAATCTGACTAAGGGTAACAAAATCCTGGACAAATCGCATTTCTTGGTCTTCCCTCTTACCCTATTTCTCCTTCTTTGACTATCATACCTCAATTTCACCACCTATGAGAGAAGAAGGCGAAGGAGGAGGAGGGTAAGGAGAAAGGGGAGGAAGAGAGGTAGAGGAAGAGAGGAGGAGGAGTAGGAGAACTCTTTGCTGATCACAAACCCAGCTAATAAATGTGAGGCAGCGTGGTGGAATCAGGCTCTCGTCAGTTTTGGGGCATGTAGAGGTATTGGTATCATCTTAAAGCTTGTTCACTTGTCTTTATTTGAATGAAAAAAAATATCCGTTTATCTTGAATACAAGTCGAAATATTTCCGAATGAAGGGGATGGGGGGGGGGGTCACCTGTTTTCAGAGGTAAAATTAGTGAGAAATGGCCGGTAAAGATTAGTTATTCCCTTAGCTTAAGAGTCCGTGGTAACTGAAAATTTTACATTTTTAGTGCCTTTAATTGACGTTTTTCAGAAAAATCCACACAGAAATTAGTTCTTTAAAGGGCATGAAAGATGTTGAGCCAAAAATTTTTTAAAATAAAAACTCACAAACCTGCGGAAGAATGCAAATTTCTTCACTTTGATTATTTTGACGAGAGCCTGATTCCACCACGCTGCCTCACAAATAGTCTACTGGCTTACTCACTGACTGGTAGGCGGACTGAGCCTCTGACTATGTGTCTCTGCACGATGGAATCAGACAATCGTCAGCTTTTGGGGGATAAAGAGAAATTGATATAATGTGAAAATCTGTTCTTAATTTGTCTTGCTTTTGATGATAAACATACTTGTCTGTCTGGGATAGAAGTCGAGATGAGTTGCGACTGATATTATTATTATTATTATTATTATTATTATTATTATTATTATTATTATTATTATTATTATTATATTATTATTATTATTATTATTATTATTATTATTATATTATTATTATTATTATTATTATTATTATTATTATTATTATTATTACTATTATTATTATTATTATTATTATTATTATTATTATTATTATTATTATTATTATTATTATTATTATTATTATTATTATCAGGCGCGGTTTGCCCATAGAGCACGGTCGAGCAGTGCCACCCAAATGTTCAAATGTGTAAAGTTACCTGGCGGTCCGATGAGTCGTGGTCTGTCCTTTGACATCACACACCTGTTCCATTGCGTAAAACATCTATAATAACAGAAAATAAATTGAGGCGGCAACAAGCGCTAGCCAACTATTTTATCCCTGTACAGGTTATGACGAAAAATATACGAAAACGACAGGCAAATTTCATTGACACACAATGCAGAAAGAAGCATTGGAGAATATTGCAACAACAGGCAAGTTTGATGGAAAGAGGCAGAGACAGACAGAGGGAAAAGATACTGGACAAGCTGACAACATGGCTGGGAGCAGCAAGAACAACAGACACAATTGTTGCAATGAAAGACAGATGGAAGTGGAGGTCCATGATCGCCCACGCCAGTCAGCAAGACACCGGATGATGATGATAATGATGATGATGATGAAGGTCCTCGCTGGCATCTTAACGACTGTTTCTGCGTTTATAGTGTCGAAATAATCTACCACGCCATACAAAAATACTCGTGCTGAAACAAACATAATAGAATGTTCAACAGTGGACATGTGACCTATACAAAACTCATGGGCTAACTCAAACGTGACGACATTCGAAGAGAGTTCGGCGGTACATT
>NW_004797293.1:1934910-1952410 GCF_000002075.1 Aplysia californica | reverse complement strand
ACACACTCTCAAAGCTTTATCAAGGATGCGCCTTTCCACAGCCTCAAAATGCAGTTTAATGCATTGGTCAAGGTTACCAATTATCATACTTTTCATGATTTTTGGTAGAAAAAACATTTTAAAAAAAAATCTTTTGTGTAAAAAGCACCCAAACGGACAAGGATTGCTTGAGACAATGACGATAATATCATTCTATAGACCAATGTCTGAGTGGTGAGTGTGTTTTACTGTACAGTGGAATCCGGATTCAACGAACTCAGATTCAACGTTCAATTTCGTTGAATCCAAGTGTACGTAATAGCATACCTGATGAGGTTTTTGTGTAGATAATTACAGGCACTGAGCAAAGTAATGTACAATGTATTCGACTTCATTCAATCCGAGTTCCACTGTATACTCACGAGTCTTTGAATCTTGCAATTTCTACAGGTGCGTGATTTGTGAAGACAATCCTCAAAAGTAACCATGGCACCCCAGAATGGACGACCTAAGCATCATGCCTCAGGTAAAGTTAAGACAGCTGACCGACATTTTGACTGTACACTCATTTGGTGACCCAGCCAAGACAGACATTTTGACTGTACACTCATTTGGTGACCTAGCCAAGACAGACATTTTGACTGTACACTCATTTGGTGACCCAGCCAAGACACACAATAATGTTGCTGGACTTGCACTTCGTGACGTAAGCTGATTCAGCCCAAAGCGCCGCTCACAGCGGCGGACAGTGACGACAGTCTCCTGTCTTTTGACGCAGAGCCGCTCAGACTTAGAGCGGTTCTTACAAGTATACTTTATTGCTCCCTTTCTTCACATCTCTTTCCTCTTTTTCCCCTTATAACTTAAATTCTGACCCCCTTTTTTGGTGTTATTGGACAGCATTTTTCTGAACTTGATATAGGTTTTAAAAAATTAAATATATACATATATTATATATTATTTTATATATATATAATATATTTCTTTTTAGCAACTTTTTGCGAGGACACCAATGAGGTCACGAAGCGGTCACAAATTATTTACGCCCAGAGTCAAAATTATCTGTGGGCTGAATCAGACAATTACTAGATCTACGACAGTTGACTCAGGCGGACTCTCACTGAGTGACGTAACAGACAAAAAGCGTTAGTTGGTGTACGTTAGTTTCTTAGTGACGTCTTGACTATGGTTGTTATTTTTGTTGTTTGTTTTAGTTTTAGTGAGAATTTTACGACATTTGCAACACAGTAAGTTCATACCCACTGAAAAACAGCCAAAAAAACACAAAAAACAGCATCAAACAAACAAAAAACAACACAAAAACAAAACAATAACAAAACAATAACAAAACAAAAATGGAGGAGAGATAAGGACGATAGATGTTGGACAGGAAAGAAGGAGACAACCCAACCAGAGCACCCACCAACCACCAACAGAACGTTGAGGCAAAACATTCTCATAATGACGTCATGATGAGAGGCATTGTGGCTGAACAAAAATTATCAGTACCTGACGAACGGAAGAGGTCTAATGCGCACCAAAGATCGCACATAACAAGATTGTTCACTTAGCTAAAAAAGTGTCCACGGAAGTCCGTGCATTGCTTCAGATGGCGCCGCAGTCTTTGTTTTGAAGCTCTTTTTCGTTTTTCCAGAAGAAGAATAGGAATAACACAGTTTTATTTTTATTGGTTTTTTTCCACACAAGTAGGGTAGATCTAACTCTGTTCACGAAGTCCGTGCTTTTTCAAAGAGGGCGCCACCTAATTTTGAGGACACTTTTTAATTACTCGTAGCTCAAAGAGAGGAGTGAACTACTCGTATCTTGTTATACACGATCATTGTGCCCACCAAAACATTTTATCACCCGGTACTCATCTGGTACATTAAAAGAAAATCGATGCTAACAAAAAAATTCGTCACAAATTTTAGCTGCCTGGCTGAACAATGGTACGTTGTATTGTGACGATAGACGCTACAAGTTGTCTACAGTAGGTTGTACGAAACGGAAGTCTTTTTGTCCTCTTGTGTGTTAGCTGCACATAATGTACAGACTTCAACATAAGTTAAGGACCACTTTGACAGACAACCCTGATTTTTTTATCTGACAAAAAAAAAAGACAGCAAGGAATGTTTCAATTTTTCAAACTCTGAAACTGTTGATGGGTTACCAATGCGTACTGCAATGCTTCCCGAAGGGGCAAAACCATCACATGCTGCACTGAAATCCTCAGGGAGTTTAACCAAATTTGCTATTTTTTATCGACTTGTGTGCAACACCACGGACATTCCTCAGTTAAAATTTCTGGTGCTCGTCATAAACGGACGTATGGTCTTGAACTGTGCTCACTTTGGTGGCAATGTAAACCGCCGTTTGCCCAAAATCCAGTATCGCATCAACGTGCCACCAAGACGAACGCTGAGAGACTTTGATCGTGCCAGAGCTATGGCATGGCTGCAGGATGGAGTTGGAGCCCGAGAAGTTGCCAGAAGGCTTGCAGTGTTAGACTCTGTCATTGTCCGCCTGAGGCAGCGCCATCAAGCCGCTGGATCAGTCCAAGAACGCCCACGAGCAGGTCGATCCAAGAAGACCCCCAGAGTGTTTGCAAGTGGTCCTTAATTTTTGTTGAAGTCTGTATTTAGCGGGAATCTATAATAATAGTATGCTACAAGTATGGTTTAGACTCACTCACTGAAGGAATTATCACCAGGGCCTGATTATAGGCGACTGTGGTGTAGTGGTTACGTACTTCGCAGTCGCACACATGAGACTTGAATTCGATTGTCCGAGTTGGAAGAATTTTTATTTAGTATATTGGTCTTCCCGATTGGCCCAGACAGGCAGGGTGGATGCCTGTCTCCTAAATTATCTAAATTGTGTTGATTGGAAAGTGGGGGGGGGGGGGATTAAACACCTATTAAAAAGTGTTGTGACGCGTCAGGCACACAAAACCGTTCATAACGCATATTTAGCAGACAAGTTATAGCGTATTCATGGGATTTGGGTATGGCCAACACGGGGAAAAATAATCTACCCAGTGAGTGGTCATGACTAAAGTTCCGGCATCTGCATCACAAAATAAGCCTGTAAACTTCTAAATCTTCAATCGACTCAATTTAGGTTCTTCAGAAAGCTGGTGCTTGTACTCTGCTTGTCCTTTCTAACTCAAGCTGGGTGGGATGTAGGATCTGAACTGAAAGACAAAGATGTCCGAAAACATAATTTAATTTTCGAGTACATTAATCAACTCCCGTCTTCTGCGTGAAACATCAGAAAGCCTTACCATTACAGCACAAATGCCAGTTTTTCTTATCGTGAATGATTCTCTCAATTTAAGGGGGCTCTCATGGTCTAAAGGGTACAGTGTTCGCCTGTCATTCAATAGGTCCCGAGTTTGAATCCGGACAGCGACGGAAAATTTTCTTCGCTAAAATGTTCTCCTGTCACCTCCATTTCTGCTCTCTAACAATGTTCTGTCGCCTGCTCTTGTCTCCATTTTCTGCCCCCTCCTCTCGGCTCCTGACTCTTTCTACAGCCGTTCTAGTGCTACTCCTTGGCTACTTTTTACTGCTTCCTTTCAGCCACTACTCTGATCTTTGGGTAGATAAGATCAAACACTTAGTATTCTCAGATAAGGGCAAAAAAAAAAATCAAAGAGACCCTGAGTGCACTTGCGCATGCTAAAAACCCTTGGTGGTCCAAAAATCGATAAGGGTAGCTTCGGGGGCCATACAGACAAAATTCAAATTAATTTCTACCATATTAAAAACGTTTAATGAGTCCTGCGCCCTCATATATTATGACCATATTATGCAGTTGCGCTCGCCTTAAAACACTTACTAAAACAAAATCTCCCAATTTAGCTCATTACAAATTAAGCACCTGCCAGCTGTGAGTGCCCTGTTCCGTGAATGATAGATAGGTCCTACACACCATAATACACATGATAAGAAATAGTTTCACGAATAAGAAATTAGTGCTGAAATCAAGAGAAACGCCCACAAGCCCATCCATAAGTAATGCTTAAAATGTGGCAAACGTTTCTGTACCGTACCACGAGTGGTCTCATTGGCCATAACAGAAGCCAGAAGTCGTCATAAAAGTGCCAACTATTAGACGTGGTACTACTAGGGAGTAACTTATAAAGACAAGTAGAAGAGATAAGGACGATAAATGTTTGGTGGAGAAAAAGGAGCAGACCACATCAGAACACTCGCCCGCCCACTTAATTAACACGTCTGATGTCTGTTGCGGTAATAATACATTTTAATAACATAGATCTATACTTTCAAACAGGTTTAAGTGCTGTGAAAATGCAGTCTTTTGATCTAAATCTGATACTATCTATTGTGACAGAGGTTCGAACCCTTGACGAGTTGGTGGTCATCTCGGGAGGCTGCGGTGTGTTCCAGTTGATGTTGGTCGTGTGCACCTACACCTCGCAGATCTGCGCAGTCTGGGGAATGCTTTTCATGATCTTTGGGAACTACCACGGAGCTTGGCGCTGTGAGTCGGCCCTCGTTGACCCCAGCTACGCCACAAGCAGAGGACAACTGGACACCACCACAGCTTTATCTGGTAACATCACAACCCCTCCGTCTGATACGATAGACTCCGGAGCTACTTTCCTGTCCAACATGAGTGGAGTTTCCAGTCTTAAAGATATCCCAGCTAGTGTTCTTTGGAATGTATCGGATATGGCCACGTCTGTGATTAGAGGGTCTAACGAGTCAGTTTTTGTGCGACGTTGTCCAGGGGAGGGGGAGTCATGCCGAAAGATTGTGTACGAGGACTCTTCTGCAACCGCTGTCACCCAGTGGAACCTCATCTGTGATCAGTCCTGGGTCCAGTCCTTCATCATATCAATACAGATGACGGGTGTTCTCCTCGGCTCCTACGTCAGTGGTTTCCTGGGTGACCGCTGTGGGCGTCGAGTCAGTCTCTACGGCAGTATCTGTCTGCACGCTGTCTTCAACTTCCTCATTGTCTTCTCGGATTCTTGGCGCGTGTTCCTCGCCCTCCGTTTCTTGATCGGTTTTTGTATCGGTGGCGTCCTGACGTCATACTTCCTGTACCCCATGGAATTTGTCTCCTCCTGGTGGCGCGCCGTTCTCGGAGCCCTTCCCGTGTGGAATATCGGGGCCGCCACTTTCTCCGTCATGGTGTACCTCCTGCAGGACTGGCGACACATCCATCTCTGCACCGCTTTGCTCTCTCTCCTCTACTTCCTCCCTGTGTTTTGGGTGCCTGAGAGCCTTCGTTGGTTGGCAATTCACGGACACACTGACAAGGCAAAGCGCTTGGTGGTTAGAATCGCTCGAACAAATGGTCGGCCCTCACCCCCGATGTCGGTTCTGGCGATGGTGTCCACGGAGGAGGTTCGCAGGGCTGCCAACAACCGGTTCTCTTACACTCTCATGGATCTATTCGTCGATCCGGTTCTCCGGAAAGTGTCTCTGGTCATGGGCTTTGTGTGGGCGTGTCTGGCTCTTGTTTACTACTCGCTAAGCTTTGGCATCAAGGCTCTCTCCGGGGACTTTTACGTCAACTTTCTTCTCTTCTCGGTTGCCGAGGTACCAGGCATGCTGTTTGTCGCCCCGGCCTCCAATAAGTTGGGTCGTCGAGTGGCCAGCGTGCTGTACTTCCTCCTTATCGGCAGTGCCTGTATCGCCGTGGTCTTCGTTTCTTTCCTCGCCCCCGAGGAGGTCAGAGGCCAAGCCATCACCATCTTAGCTATGGTGGCCAAAGTGCACATCCAGGCGGTGTGGATGATCGTGACCTTGTTCTGCTCCGAGCTCTATCCTACCGTTGTCCGAAACCAGAGCAGTGGCTTTCTCAACGCATGCGCGCGGCTGGGCGGTATTGCGGCTCCCTACCTGATACCAGGAAGCGAGGAGACGCTGTACATCTCCTTCCTTGTCATGGGCATCTCGTGTCTGCTCTGTGGCCTCATGCTGCTGACTCTCAAAGAGACAAAAGGAAACCCATTAGATGACGTCATCAAAACCAGGCACAAGTTGTCGGTCATAGCGGAAGAAACAGAGGAAGATTTGTCGGACGACGGTCAGCTGTGAGATAGAAAAAGTTTGTTAGCTAACTGCCAGCTGTGAAACAGATGAAGTTTCGTTAGTTGATTGCCAAGTAACTATGAAACAGATGAAGTTTTGTTAGCTGACTGTCAACTGAGACACCCGGAGTTTTGTTAAGTGACACCACTGGTCTGATTGCCAACTGTAAGGAAACTTTGCTTGCTGATTGTCAGAAGTGAGATAGTAAGAATATAATAGGAATACACACAAGCTGATTGCCTGTCTTAAGTTAGAGGGAGGTTTGTCAAGTAATTGCCAGCTATGAGACAGAGAAATGTTTGCTAGCTGACTGACAGCTGTGAGACAGAGGAATGTTTGCTAGCTGACTGACAGCTGTGAGACAGAGGAATGCTTGTAACAGATTGCCAGATACGAGACAGAAGGGCGTTTGGTGGATGACTGCCAGATATGAGACAGAGGAACGTTTGTTGGATGACTGCCAGCTGTGAAAGTGAAGAAAATGTGTAAGACAACAATTTGCTAACAGAAGGACTGACAAACATATTATGTTCGTTTAGAACCAATTGTGAGGCAGAGAAGCGTTTTTCAGCTGACAATCAGGACTTGTTGTAAATTGTCAAAGCTTGACAGCCTGAAATTCGTTGTCTTATGCTTGCATAGAATGCTGAAAAATAGGTTGATGCCAGTAAAAGTGATGCCTGTGCAGCGCTCCACAAAATAAGTGTGTAGAACCCCCCCCCCCCCCCCCACACACACACACCTTTCTGAGCAAGATTAATTAAGAAAAAAACCCCGAAGAAAACCAAAGCAGGTGTGCCCTTTAATCACCCTCTTTCCTACAGTCCTTTGTTGAGCACATTTCTTTGTTGCACTCATTTCTTTTTAGCCCTCACTTATGTTCAGTTCTGTATTGTACCCAGTTCTTTGTCTAAGTTTTTCTTTGTTGCACACATAATCTAGTTTATTATTGCACACTACCGAACTGTTTCTTCCGTTCATTGTTGGACTTATTTCTTTCTTTCGTCAAAGATAGTACAAGACAAGATGGGCCACTTCTCTCTTTGAGCCAATTAAAAAAGTGTCCTCAAAATTTGGTGGCGCCCTCTTCACAAAAGCGCACTCTTTGCGAACAGAGTTACCCTACTTGAGTTTTAAAAAATCAAAGTGAAACTAGCAAGTTTTGGGATAAATTTCGGAAGAACGCTTTTTAAAAATGGTTACGCTGACAAAAACCTCTTCCGGAGGAAAAGGAGATGGTTTTCTTCGTTTAATTTGACTTTAGAATGAAGGGCGAGAGGTCATTAAAATATAAAAAAAACTAAAACTCCCCACTGAACGTACCCGAACTGCTGATGAACAGCAGTCGATCTGCGCACGCAAGGAGGTGCTATTCCTATTCTTCTTCTGGAAAAACGAAAGAGAGCTTCAAAACAGACTGCAGCGCCATCTGAAGCAAAGAGCATACTTCCTGCGGACACTTTTTAGGCTGAGTGGCCCATCTTGTCTTGTACTATCTTTGCTTTCGTGCTTTGTCTCACTCAGTGCTTTAGTGTGCTTAATTTTTCTAAGCACTCAGCTTTTTCTTTTTCTTTAAGCGACCAGTGCTTATTTATGCATGTATGGTATATAGTGCTATATAAATGCTGCCTATTCATCATCTTCAACTTCAAGTGCTAGATATGCGACAGACATCGGCGATCATGGCTCTCAATTAATTCCTTTGCTCGGATGCTCTAAAAAAGCTATATTACCCAGATCTTTCCCTGTCACCCATCTGTTTAGGTACTCCAAGTAGGTCACTGGGCCTACCCCTGTCTCGCTTGCCTTCAATTTTGCCAGTGACAGATAGATTTCCAAGGTAACCTTTGTTAGTTTGTATCTATTTAGGTGTTCCAAGAACTGCATTTGGCAGTCTATTATGATTATAGTTATTGTTAATGTTATCATTACTATTATTACGGTTACCATTATTATTATTATTAATATTATTATTACTATTATTATTATTATTATTATTATTATTATCATCATCATTATTTGTTCCTTTCAGTTGTTTTTTTTATAGTTCATCATGCCACTCCGTTATTTTTTTTATTGCATTTCCACGCGTTGGGGAGAAGCACTGCACCCCCATGCTGTCATGGTCAAATGCTCTTTCAGAATGTTAGTCACTCGCCTGGGTGTCTTGACGGCCTTTATTATGTCAGTTAACATCCGAAAAAACGAAGCTTCAAGTCAAACCTGTATCAGAAATGTTGTGGTACGATACTACGCAAAAATTGCAAGATCAATCAGTCAGTGTGCCCTCCCTTCCCCCTCCCCTGGACATACACACACTCGAAAACACACACACACACACACACACACACACACACACACACACGCACACACACACACACACACACACACACACACGCACACACACACGTATTCACACACAGCAAACACACACACCGCTACCAAAGAAAAATTAATTTTTTAAAAAGCCCAACACACAATCCCAAAGAATAAACAGGCAAAAACCGTAAAAATCAGTCTCGTTGCCCCGATATCCATCATCCATCCTCCACCCTCCGCACGGCCACACATACACCCACCCACACACATACACAGAGAGAGAGAGAGAGAGAGAGAGAGAGAGAGAGAGAGAGAGAGAGAGAGAGGGAGAGAATTCAGACACCTGAACGTTTTGTCTCTCATGGCCGACTGTTTTATTGCAAGGGCAATGAAAAATTAAATGTGCGAAATTGTATACCATGATAAAAGCCCCTTTCAACCCTGTAAGGTTTTAGAAGGCAGAGCCTCCAAATTTAACATCCTTCAATAGAACCAAATTAATGGTGGAGAGCCTTAAAACCTCCCCGAATAAACCCAAGCTCACAACGCCTCGATGTGTTTTGGGGCTAAAAGTTCCGTAGTTCAGCGTGATAAAAACGGAACTAATATTACGTCCCCCCAGACCAAAGATGCAAGTTTCTCATCTGAAAACATCCTACGGTGCAGTACTACAGTGGATTGTCTTTGTATTCACAACAGTCAACTGCTATTGTGTGAAGAGACTTTGTTATATATACTCGTCTGACAATAAATTTACATCCCATACCACACTGCTACGACGTAGTACAGTTATTTATCGTTGCTCAATATAATGTGTTGTTTCTGTCTGTCCTACTTTCGTCCAGCAGTAAATTATGATCCCTATTGTGGCGATGTAGATCTACTTCTCTTTACCCTAAGGAAGAAACAAACAAACGAACAAGCAAACAAACGTTTAGTCAAATTCCTCACTTTCTGAAACATTTCGACTCTCTCTACCTTTCCATTTCGTGTTTAATTTTACTTCTGACACAAAATGGCACTGCAAACTCCTACATGGGACCTTACACGTTGATTATCATTGGTGCCACACCATACATGGCGTAGTGTGTGCGACCAGACATTATGGGAAAGGGGGGGGGGGGGGCTCTCGTGGGCAAGGGGTCACGGTGTTCGCCTGTCATTAAGTAGGTCCCGGATTCGAATCCGTATAGCGACGGAAAAAATTCTTATCTAAACTGTTCTACTTTCACCTCCTTTCCTGGTATCCAAAAATGTTCTGTCGCCTGCTTTCGTCTCCACTTTCTGCCCCCACCCCCTCACCTCCTTTGCCACCTCCTTCGGGCTCCTAACTCTTTCTGCAGCCTTTCTTTTGCTACTCCTAGGCTCCTTCGTGCTGCTGTCTTTCAGCAAAACACCCCTGGTCGTATGGTAGATAAAATCTAACCCTTTTCGGATAAGGGTGAAAAATCTCGGAGGTCCCATGTGAAATTTGTGTACGTTAAAGATCGCTTGGTGGTCCAAAATCGATAAGAGTAGGATTATGCCGCCACCCGGCCAAATTCTAAATTAATTCCTACCAAACTAAAACTAAAACTGCTTAATGTGTCCCGTGCGCTCATATTACATGTATTGTGACCCAGTTACGAGCGCCGTAAAACATGTACCCCCCCCCCCCAAAAAAAAAAAAGAAAGAAAAATAAAGGACATCATAGTGCATAACCTTGTGACATAATAATGCTAGATCGTGCACTCTGACATACATTTGATACACTATTTTCTAGCCGAATACATTGTACAATGTATAAAGAATTAAAGAAACAGCTTATTTTGTCGGTTTAGTATAATCAGAGAGCTTAGAATTACCGGTATATTCATAGAGTTAGATGTACCTCCTTTTTAAACCAAAAGTGCCAATTGTGTACATCTTTTTTTTCTATGATGAGTATAGATCCGATGGAAACGTCAAAGGGACGTAACCATAGTGATAGCTCTTCTTTCAGAGACGGCGTAACTACTTCCCTTTATTATTACATGACGATGATGATGATGCCAAGATTGTCTTTTAATATTTATCAACAAGTTCCTTGGGTTATGTCACAAAGAGTAGGCAATTGGTATTAAGCTTCTGTGTATTCAAATGGACAAATCCCATATAACTAATAACAAATTTGTTTATTTCTAATTTTATTATTTTTCAAACTTAGGCTCCACAACTCTGTATAGATCTAATGCCCTTTGAGGGCACAGAAGTAGAAGTACAGCCATTGCAGTTTACATTGAGGCGTTGGTACTGCTAACTGTGGGCAATTGAGGAAGATACCGGGGTGATAGTTGTTGTAGGTTTTTATAATCCCTTTTTGTAGAGGAGGAGTGAGGGTGACGGGCCGGGAATAGGTAATGGATCGAGGTCGGGAGTAAGTGGGGGGGGGGGGGGGGGGGCGGTTAGGAATGGAAGGGTTGATGGAGAGGGAATGAGGGGTGGGGTTTGGGGGGGGTGAAGGGTGTGGTGAAGGGAATGGAAGGGGGAGAGGGTGAGGGAGAGGGAGTGAGGAGGAGACGGGTTGTGAGGAGTCCGGGTGAGTTTAGTTCCTGCAAGAGTAACGTCTACAGTTAATTATATTTATAGAAAAATTAAGAGCGACAGTCTCTGCTGCAGCGGCTACATTTGACTGAACACTGCGGTTCGCGCGGGGGTGGGCGTTTGAGATGAGAATTTTTACTCATTAACCTGCGTACGTCAGAAGTCGACATTGCAGAGATGTTGTTTTCCTCCTCGTAGGCTGCAGCTAAACGTCTGGTCTCCAAGATAAGAGGTGCTATATGTTGCGTCCTCCCAAATAAATGGCTACACATTAATCTCGAGGGCCTTCGTGTCTCTGGAGACACATCTTTAAATTTAAACATTAGTTGGAGCGACCTTTTCCCAGTCTCCAGCAGCCCATACAGGATGTAGTTAAGGATTTATGTTCTTTCATCTTGCACCATGGGATCGTGGTTTAGCCAGCGAGGTCGGCGTTGTCTGAACATCATCATGTGTAGTGTGGCAGCACGTTCGTGAGGACGTTGTTTTTTGTCACGTGGTCTGACCATTCAATTATCTTATCATCTGACCATTCACTTAAATCTCATCATGTGACAAATCAATTCGATGCCTGAAATCATCCTAACCTAAATCTAATTAGTTTCTCATAATATTGAAGGAATTGAGCCTGTCTGGGGTAGACCTACTACATGTATCAAGTTCAATCTTTGCTTCCATACGAATAAAGGGCGTGGAGGACCCGAGTCGGTAGACGGTCACTACCATAGACGCCTGCTTTTAAAAAAAATTTCCCGTTGGTTTAAGGGAAGGCACTGGTCTTCAAAATACATGTACGAAGTTTGGGTGAAAATAAAATTGCCGATTTTCCAACTGTTTACATTTTCGAGTACTTGAATACAACCATAAAAAAAGAAGAAGATGGAGAATCTGGGACATGTTCTAAGAATGCCGAAGACACGATTGCTCTGTCAGACACGGTATTGGAAACCAACTGGAAGACGAAAACGAGGATGACCAACTGGAAGCTATAGCTGCACGATAAGGGTCGGGGCAATCACCCATGGCTTTGATTTAGTTTGATTTGCCGAAATTGGAGGACGTGGCCAGGGACAAACAAGCATGGCGTCGACTGCTCTCCGGCTTATATAGGCCTACCTGACGGTCTAGGGGGATAGTCAGTAAGTAAGAATATCCTAGGAACCGAAACTCCCTGATCTCCATTTGGAAATATTTGTAAAATCAATTTTAGGGGCATTACTTTCAGGGTAGGCCTACCTTCCTCAGAGTAAGGCCCCTTTTTCCATCAAATTAGCCCCAAAATAGAGAGAGACAGAGAGAGAGAGGGGGAGAGTGAGTGAGTGAGTGAGAGAGAGAGAGAGAGAGAGAGAGAGAGAGAGAGAGAGAGAGAGAGAGAGAGAGAGAGAGAGAGAGAGAGAGAGAGAGAGAGAGAGGGGGTGGGTAATATACGAAAGGGGTTTAGTTGAATAAAATCCACGTATTTATAAACTTTAAAATGTAAAACTGAGCTTCAACTTCAAGATATTGATTGCTGCCACTGAAATAAATATGGATAGATAATGACTTGATAATTTGATAGGCAATGAGCAAAAAATATCTCTACTGTATACTAGAATACAAATCAAAAGTGAGAAACAACCATCCCTTAGCTCCCCCTCCCCCCTTGTTCATCACCCGAAGACCTGTTTTTCACACACACACACACACACACACACACACACACACACACATACACACACACACACACACACACACATACACACACACGCACACACCAAAGTCTCGGCGTGCACTCGCTATGTAAAAATAAGGAAACCTACGTGCTGTCAATTCTGTGGTAAATTAGAAAGGCGCTCAATTTGCTGCTGCATAAAAGATACAAGAGCTTGATTCCCAAGTCGGGAGCAACTTTTATCGAGTATTTCTGTCTTTCTGCTGAGATGTTGTCATGTATCCATCTCAGCTCGGGTTGGCCCTAACAGGCAGGATCAAAAGCCCACCTCCGAAATGATCTAAATTATGTTGAAGAGTTATTCGATGGCATTGCTGTTTACAAATTAGATGGCTTTCTTGATCAACAATCGACGTTGTCGATTTACTTCGGATTTACTCAACCAAAGTTTGCCTTTAGCAAACTGAGAAATTGATGGACAAATTACATCTCAGATAGATCTCTACATTCTTTCTTGTTGGGGCCTTATGGTAAAACGACACTTAATCATGGCATAATACTGTTGTACCAGGTGCACGTATATATATATATATATGGAAAACAGCAAATTATGGAAAAAAATTACAACTCAATGGGATTCTATAAAAATCGAAATGTTCTACTTTTTATTTCATGACAATGAAAGGTGAGATGATGTCGCCCCAAACATTCCCCTGTATAATATATTGCACTTTCCCATTGTTCATCACTGAGATTCAGGTTCCTCCACTCTGTATGCTTTCTTCGATGTCATTTGATCCTGCAAGTCATCACCTGAGAATACAACAAAAGCATTCTGTTGGGGACCTGGGTGTAGGAAGTGACTGGGAATACAAAATGCAGCATGACGTGGAGTTTTAAAGTATATTCAGGCAATAATTGGCAATTAAAGGAATTCATCTAGTCAGAATCACATTGTTTTGTGTGTGACTGCAAAGTACATGTACCAAACTTTTACACCACTGACGTGGGAATTCCACGAAGTGCAGAGACAATATTTGTTTTAGTGAAGAGCGTTACAAAGCGATTTGTGCTGCAGAAAATGCCAATACATCAGAAATTCAGTCGTTCCGTTTGTTTCATAGATGCCTAGAGCAATGTAAATTAGAATTTAAAAGAATAAATTCTTAAGATTGTTCAAATATATTCTCTTCATACGCTCATAACTATGATGACAAAAAATGTTATCATAGTTATGCACAGAATAAATTTTTACTCTTATTTCATACATGTATAACCCGACCCCTGAGACGCTCGCGGCCGCGCAGTGAAGCACCAGCAATGGCCTTACTACACCAAGGAGTTTAGAACTACATGTACTGTAAACTCCTTGCCTTACACCCGCTCTGGGTGAAGCCTCGATCAGGAGGACTTCGGTGCTTGCACGCGCGACTGGTGGCGTCCCACACACCATACATAAGTGCAATGCCTCCCTCAAGTAACCACATGTCCTTGTCATAGAGATAGGCCTAGAGAGGAAGAAAACTCTCGGCTCTGAATACATGTTATATCCCCAACTCGAAAAAGACACTTTCAAAAAACAGATCGTACAGCAGAATCATATTATCATAATTATTCTGTCGGGCAGTCGGGGCTAGATTTATAGAAGAACTCCACTGAAACAAAGACCGTGATGTTTCAATAGCCCTATCTCGCGTTCGCGCGAGACTTCGGGGCTTCCCTGTGCTGGAGCGTGACGGCCCGTGATACGAGCGTAAAGTAAGCAAACGTTTCAGCGCTCTTGAGTTGAACGCGTGCAATTTGTCTGCGGGCAGGGAGAGAGAGAGAGAGAGAGAGAGAGAGAGAGAGAGAGAGAGATAGATAGATAGATAGATAGATAGATAGATAGATAGATAGATAGAGAGAGAGAGCGAGAGAGAGAGCGAGAGAGAGAGAATGGGGGGGGGGAAAAGGGGGGGGGAGAAGGGGGAGGGGAGAAAGGGAAAGAGAGGGAGAGAAACTGAATTGGGGGGGTGGGGAGAGAAAGAAGGAGAACGAGAGAAAGAGAGAGAGAGAGAGGGGGGGGGGGTTATTATAATAAGAATTATTGTTTCCTGTCATTTCCTATCTGCGTAAGTTTTCAGGTTGACCCGGTGCTATACAGTCATTATTGTAAACATATAATATAACCATAGTCCCATCTTCCAAATCCCACCTTCTGTTCCCCATCTCTCACCTCTTCCCATGTAGGCCATATCCCAAATTTAATTTTGTAAGCACGCTTTGTTTTTTTTTTTCATCTCATGGGGTGGAACGCCTGAAGCAGGCCAAAATATTAAATAATTTTTATACATCACTGTCGCCAATGTCCAAATCATATGTGCTGTTCAAGCACAACTTTTCAGCAGCTTGATTTAATAATACTGTTTTTGGTTTTTTTTAGAATCAAGGTTTGGTCTCCATGAGATTTTTTAAATGTAATCTCTTTGGAAGCGAGTTTATTTTTACTTTCCCTAACTTACAATTCATCCAGCATGACTACAGGGATATATAATATTATTATGATGTCCATTTGGTCAGAGAATTGCAGTTAGAATCAAACTTTCATGTAAGCAGTGGCGGTGGGTGAACCTAGATTTGGGTGGGGCTTAGGTTTCTTCCACTTCTTTACCACTAAAAAGCAAGCAATAAGAACAACACAGTGATGATTTTTCTATACTCACGGCGAGCCACGGCATTTTGAGAACCATTCAAACGAGAAGAGTCACCTTTGTCTGCCATCTCTTTGTTCAACGTTAAATTCTTCTGGATGGTGGGGACGAAGCCGTTTCACCTCCAAATTTCTCTAATTAGTTTTTATTTTATGAAAAAGTTGCCTCAAAAGTAGTTTGATGTAATTAATAACTGTTAAATCTCAGCGGCACAAACACACAGCACTCCAAACACACACCGTCTATGAGGTGGATTGGGTCGTGTTGTTGCAGAAAATAGAACGCGCCTAACAAAGGGGGAAAGTGTGTCGTCAACTTTCACCCCATTGTCAGGGCTGGGAGAGCGTGAGCCCTCTGTGCAGTGTTATTTTTTTCAAGTCTTCTACCTTTTAACAAGAGGGGTTTCATTAAGGAGAGACCGTGGGAACGGGCTGGTTGATTGCTGAGCCCTAAAGACATTTGATTGGCTGTTAGGTTACTATAGTTGTAAGCGGAGACAACAGTGATTGGATAAACGAGCAAGCCGCCAAGTTGATCACTCTGTGTTCATTGCGGTGGATCAGAACAGTTTCAACTGCTTATTTCGTTATTTTCATTTGCCTTGGGATAGACGTGGGGGTGAGGATGGGGGCTCAAGCCCGTGAGCCCTTCACTACCCACCGCCACTGCATGTAAGAAAGTAACAATCTGACAAGACTAATACATGTATGTCGAAAATGCTCCCCCTCGAGAGAAGTACATGTAATGTGACTCTCTTTACACAGCTCCAGTCGTCGTACTTCAGGGACCCAGATGATGGGGAAACAACTAGTTGTTGTTTGATATACATTGTAATTAATTAAGAAGAGACAAGGACATTTGAATCTGCAAGACACTGTTACAAAAGATCGCATCATCAAGTCGAAAAGAAATTGTAAAGCAAGACTGCATTGTGTCACCACAATACATTCACTTCTTTATAAGCTGGACAACGAAATTTACTCTTATACTTATAGCACGTAATGTCATTATTTGTCTGGTAATTCTGTAATTACATGTATTACCAACACACCATCCAGCACAACGTGCCTACATCAAAAAAAAATTCGACGGCAACAAAGCTAGAGGGCGACCGAGAAAGACCTGGATAGATGGAGTCAGGGAAACATTTACCACCCATGGCATCCCCCTAACCCAAGCTCTCCGGCTGGCGACAGAGAGACGTCTCTTTCTTCCCGCGACACCCAAAAGGGTATAAGCGGCGGATAAAAGTAAAAGTAATAGTAAATTCTGTAATTACTAAGATGTCCACCAGGGACAACGAGCTAGACTAACTACGACACCAGTTCGATCGGTGAACATATTGCTGCTTAAAATAAGAGGACCTGGCCATTCTGGAGTACCAGAGAATGAGACTGCAGACCAGTTATCAAAGACTGGAGCAAGCCTGCCCCAGACAGACACAGCCGCCTCTTTACAGACCTGCTGAGGGATCATCCAAGCCAAAAGAAGAGACGAGTGGCTAAACCGATGGGCCAACACAGAAACAGGAAGATCTCTCTTCGGGTACATGGACAAACCCAACCCCAAAGTCCTGCGAATCTGTTATGTAGAGCCGATCAGACTTTGATCTTCAGAGCCCGAACAGGACACGCACATAAACAAAATTAACCCTATGTGGGAACCCCATTGCAGACATTGTGACTACCACCAGGAGACCGTTGAACATCTTCACTGCCCAAATCTGGCAGGTCTTCGCCGCAGGCTCCTACACACACCTACAGACTTACAAAGTCTGCTCTACTCTGGCGTTGACCAGATGACAAGGACGTGTGGTTACTTGAGGGAGGCATTGCGCTGCCAAGGGCGAAATGCTCGCAGCTAAAGGGATTTGAAAACAACAACATCTAAAGTAGAGTATAACATGGATAGCTCAAACTCGTCGGGACCGGCCTCGGTAGTTCGAGAGATACGCGAACAGTGTTATGGCATCGGCTATGTCAGAGAATCAAGAGAAGCAATAAGATTGCTACTTTAGTCCCAAAACAATGATGAACACCGCTTTCGAGTTCGATCAGTTTTATGAGCCTACTGTTAGTACTGTTACCAAGACAGTTTAATTGCGCGGGTCAGTGTGTTAATCTACACCAATCGAATGGTGCCTTTTCAAAATTTTCAAAACATAAAAACAATTTGACAGGATAAGCATATATTATCAGGGTTGGTGATTTTTTTGATTTTTTAAATTTAA
>NW_004797293.1:1887014-1927983 GCF_000002075.1 Aplysia californica | reverse complement strand
CCCCAACCCTTGCCTTTTGTAAGAATTATTGTTTTAAAACTAGGAGTTCTGAAACGAGGCACCAGGCTACCTTTTAATAGAAAGTTATTGTAGTATACAGTCGAACTTGCCATAACGGCCACCTGTACAAACGGCCACCTGTACAAACGGCCACATTCCATTTACTCCCTTGCCATTTTTTTCTATACAATTTCACTGTGTAAAACAGCCACCTGTCCGACTCAGCTGCGGCCACCATATTTTAACACACAACCCTCATCACATCAAACAATTACTCCTGTCTTGGACGGCGACTTTAGTGACTCCATTATGTATCGTCATAAATCATGCATTGGCCCCTGGGAGAGCTATCATAATCCAGTCACCTGTTGTTGTTTTTAGCTAGTCCCTCCAACTGATCATGTTGCATTGGCCCCTCCCACTGCTGACCCATAAGTCACAACTTTTCAGCTGCTGGTGAGGTAAGCGTGTGATCCCTCACAACTCATAAGCCCCACCCACAACTCGTACAAAAAGCGTAAGTGAGATAAGTGGTCACTGTTTACCCAGTCTGTAACAAAGTAACAATGGACGTCAACATGAACTTGTCTCAGAAGCGTCGTTCGTTCTCCAAGTGGTGGTGACCCACGTGTTAGTTTTAACATGGCACTCGATCGTTCTTACTCGTTTGCACAAAATCGCCAACAAAATTAAAAAAGCAAACAAAAGCAACAACAAGAACAGCAACAACAATGTGGCTACCTTCATTTGGGACCTCAGAAGGGAATAGTTTGTTTTCTTCATCTTGATTAGTCCTGCCTAAGACGGCCATCTTTCTTATACGACCACTTTTCTACTTGACAATGGGTTACTCTCTTACAGAGGTTCGAACTGTATTTTACATTTTAACTAAAGCAATTTTTATGTGAAATACTATGTAATGTTCTCACTTTTTTACTTGCTTTTTAAAGCGTAATCTGTCTGTTGTTTATTTTTTCCCCTTTTTGTTCTATCGTTGCTGAAGTGTGGATTTTAAGAGCACTATGGAAAGTACGGAAACTTTTTAGGTGTCATTTAGTATTTTGTTTCTGATATGAAATTTAGGATTTGGAAAGGTTGTTACACTTTGTTGAGTTATTGGTCGACACTTTTCTCTGTCTAGGTTCCTCACAAAGAGAAAAAAGAGAAGACACTGACAGCTGATCAGCAAAAGTTACTAGAAATAGAGGAAAAGAACAAGAACTATCAACTTTTAGATGCAGATGACGATGATGATGACGACGATGATGATGAGGAGGAAATGGAAGTTGAAACATTCAAGGTATTTCTATTTGACAGTGTCTTTTTCTTGCTGGTGATCTTAACATGAGAAATCATAAAAGGGTGCTGTATCTATTTATTTCATGTTTAGAGTCTCTTCCTCCCTCCCTCACTCCCTCCTTCTGTCTCTGTCTGTCTGTCTGTCTGTCTGTCTGTCTGTCTGTCTGTCTGTCTGTCTGTCTGTCTGTCTGTCTCTCTCTCTCTCTCTCTTTCTCTCTCTCTCTCTCTCTCTCTCTCTCTCTCTCTCTCTCTCTCTCTCTCTCTCTCTCTCTCTCTCTCTCTCTCTCTCTCTTTCTTTCTTTCTCTCTCTCTCTTTCTTTCTCTCTCTCTCTCTCTCTCTCTCTCTCTCTCTCTCTCTCTCTCTCTCTCTCTCTTTCACACACACACACACACACACACACACACACACACACACACACACACACACACACACACACACACACACACACACACCACACGAATTTACATATTGTCTGAGTGTGTGCCTGTCCACATCATGTGTTCATAAGCATCTGTACTAAACTAATGTCATGGAGAATGAATATGAGATGGTTTTTGTTTTAGAAGTGGTTTTACGGTGCTCGCAACTGCATAAGGTCATATGAGCACCAATGAGATGGTTAAAGATTTTCTTTACAAATGTTCCCTCATACCTTTTTTAACTCGCTATTGTCCGTCTGATACTCATGTCCATTGAAAAATAACGTTGTTTATGTAAAACGTACATAATTTCCTACATACTATATATCTTGTGGCTTTTTTTTCAACATTTCAGGCACCAAAGTTTGGAAGCCGCTCTAAACACCTGCGCAAGAAGAAGGAATCTTCATCCTCAGAAAGTGATGAAGAGGAAGAGGAGAGGTAAAAATATTTTGTTCAATACTGTTTCACATCTTTTCCTGTATTTTTGTATTTTTTTGGTAACATTCTCAGAAATGAGATGAAACCGGGTATGAGGATATCACGAAGACAAGAGTGCAAGTGTAATAAGTTCTGATCATCTCTTCACCTGCTTTGTCTTATGATTTCTGTTTCTTTTGTAACTGGCTTTTTGAGGATTTTAGTCATCATTGCTAGAGGGTTTGTTTATGCCTACCGAAAATTAAAGTGTATTTGCTACCGCCACGAACAAGTTTTAAATCCCCCCCCCCAATTTTTTTGTTGTTGCTTGATATGAATATGAAGTTTACATTTTTTTTTTCTTCAGAAAAATAAATTGGGAGCTACAGTTTGTGTATTGGGGTAAAACACAGTTTGTGCATTTAAAAAAAATTATTGTGCAAAAGTGTGTTGGAAACTGAAGACAGGATGTTTCATGTTGTGTGTGTTGTTTTTTTTGCAAATTGCTTCTTTGAAAAAATTTCGGGATGTGTGAATGAATGTTAGGGGTGTCTTCAGTATTGTAGGGTTTTGACGAATGATATTTATGAGAAACTCCTTTAAATCTACAAGTGTTTTGATTTTTCGCAATTTGTGTGGATTTTAAAGTATTTTCTTTGTATTTTTTTTTTAAACAGTGAAGAAGACAATCAGGGTGCCAGTTCAGATGATGATTCTGATCCTGACATGGAGAGAAAGAAAGACCTAAAGGAAAGAGATGAGTTTGCTAAAAGGTTGAGGGACAAGGATAAAGAAAAGACTCGGAGCGTCATGTCAAAGTCTGATAAAAAGGTTTGTTGTGGACATTTATTTTGATGAATGTCATTTGCATTTTTCAGTCTCATGTCTTTCTGTCTGTGAATACAACACAAATTATTTGGGATGCATCGTGGGGAAATCAGGTGCTCATAAAAATAACGAAATCAATTAAATAGGCATTTTTTTGGCCGTTGGGCATTTTTTTTCTTATTTTCTTATTTTTTTGCTCAACATCTTTCATATACGTATAAAAACACATTTCTGCGTGGATTTTACTGAAAAACATTGATCAAAGGCACAAAAAATGTAAATTTTACATTTCCAAGGGCTCTCAAGCTATGGAAATTACCAAACTTTGGTGGCCATTTTTTCGCTAAATTAACCTCTGAAACCAGGCGACCCTAACCTTCTTCAATCGCAAATATTCCAACTTTCTATTCAACATAGATGGATATTTTTGTCACCAATAGCAAGACAAAGAACAGGCTTTAAGATGATACCAATAACCCCATATGCCAAAAAATTGACAAGTGCCTAATTCCACCATGTCATGACACATTTGTAAGACTTGGCTTGGAGAGCCATATTTAAGGATTAAGATTGTGGTGCTCTTCAATTTTATGAGTAAAAGATTAAAACAGGAATCAGCACCATTAATAGTTCTCCACATTAATAGACGATTTTGTTTGCTCAAATCGTAAGCCATCTAAGATCACCATGACCACAACATCAAACTCTATAGCTTGAGAAGGCATTTCAAGTTCTTCAATTTCACATCAGTGGAAGATTTAACACAATTGGAAAATAAAGCGTGCCGTCAAATAGTGAGAACTACTTTGTAATGTGGTTTTATTCCTTCCTTATAACTTCCATCTTGTCCTTCGTTCACCATAAGTGTACCCATAGCTGCATCTCTGGAGATAGACTGACTGGTCTTGTTCTTCCTTTTTTTTTTCTCCATTATTTAAATGCCAGGATGTAAAGAAAAGGAGAGTAGTGGGTGTATTGGTGAATAAGACTAGGTATTTTAAACTTTTGATGGGGAGTCGATGGTTGGTGCTCTGGTGTGGTGTGCTCCTACTTTCCTATAACAAATCTATTGTCCTTATTTTCCCTCCTTTTCTTTGTACGTTACTCTTTAGTAACACTTCTTATCTTCGACACTTAACGTGACCTATTTGCGTTGCAAGTGCCGTAACACTGGTAGTTGCCACGAAAAACTTTTAATATATTGAATACTCTTTGCTTTCTTTCTTTCAAGGCATATGAAGAAGCAAAGAAAAGGCTAAAGCTGGAGCAGGAGGACAGGAAGAAGATCATCCCTGAGCTACGGAAGCAATCTCGGCGGGATTACCTGAAGAAGAGAGGCAACGACAAGCTGGAGGACCTTGAGGCGGACATTGAGGATGAGATTCGTTTTTTTGGAAAAGAAAAGTAAGGTTTAACTACAGTACCCCCAGCTGGTTTACAGTGTTAGTTGAAGAGAGAGGTAAAAAGGAGTGAGGGGGTTGTGTGTGTGTGTGAAAGTGTTTATTTAAGATAACAATATTATTTATTTTTTGTTGTTGTTGTAATTTGTTTGTTTTTTGGATTTTGGTAGGGTGAGGGTTTGGATGGGGTATCTTCTTATTTGGTAAATGTCAGATATTCATTAGATATGAGACATTATACAATATGTCTTCCTGTGATAGCTGGTGGCAGGTATTTATTGATTACAAGAGGATCTTTCAAATTATCTCGGTTGATATTATATCCTGGGGAAGTAATAAAGGAGAATTTTTAGTAAGATTGAGTCTTTATCGGGAACATATTTTCAGTATATTTATCATTGGTCTTTGGGGGGGGGGGGGGGGGTAAATAATCAGGGAAGTAAGATATTTAGTCAGAAGTAATATAGTGTAAAGCCCATAGAGCCTGCTGTTGAGCGGGGATATGCGCTATACAAATGCTATCTATTATTATCTATTATTATTAAGTAGAGAGTTGGGTTCTAATTTTTTAAGAAGTGAAATTTTAAAGTTATTTTGATTTTGCCAGCACATTAATAAATTTTATGTCTTATATTTTCTTTTTGTCTTCAAGGCTTACGAAACGGGAACAAAAGGATCTTGAGTACAAGAAGACTGTCCTAAAACTGGCCAAGGAGCATCGCGCAGCAGGAGAGCTGGAAAAGGTTGATCGTTATTACATACCCAAAGACGACGTCAAGCCTCAAGAGAAATATGTGGAAGACAAGTCAGAGCAGCGCATGGGCTCCGAGCAATCTCGGTGGGAGGAGGAACACCTCAGCGCAGCCATCATGAAGTTTGGGGCCAAGGATGCCAAAGATAAAAAGAAGTCGAAGGACTATGAGGTTATCATGGATGAAGAGATAGAGTTTGTGCAGACGCTTAAGATGCCCGGAACAGTGAAAGATAAGGTGAGTGTGGGGGAGTTTGGTAGACGAGTATTTCGGATAAATGGTGATTTTTATAATGAGTTTTGACCCTTGAAAACTAGGACAAATGTTTAAACTAAGATTAGTCAGGGTTTCACTGTTTGTAAACAAATTAATAAAGAGGAAGACCAAAATTGAGGTACAAAGACACCTGCAAAAACAGCTTATCTAAGCTTGGAGTAGATGTTAGCATCTGGGAAGAAATAGCTGAAGACAGGAAAACATGGAGGAAAATGATAAAGGAACGAACTATAATGCTAGAGAGCAGCTTTAGAAACAACCAGGCTGAGAAGCGCCAACGACGAAAGGAAAACAGCGGACATACAGAGCTTCGATCTACGTCACTGACATGCAAGCACTGCGACAGAATATGCGCTTCAAACATAGGAAGAATTAGCCATGAAAGAAGCTGCATGAAGAAAACCTTGAGACCATCTTAAGCTAAGCTAAATTGACCGTCTGCATAGACGAAAAGAGCCATATTATAATAAAGAGTAAGTGTGGAAAGTATTGCTCAATGGGAGTCGAAGTAGGACTTGCATTGAATTGGATCTTGATTAATGTTATACAGGGTTACAGTTGTAAAAAAAATTGTAGAGCCCTGTTTTGGATATTTACGAAAATATTAAATGCATTTAAAAACATGTTATAGCGCACATAGAATCAAAAGCTTCTGCCTTTTCAAATGATATGTGATTGTTGAGGTCTTTAAAGTTTTAGCTTTTTGGCCTCTCAGAATGTACATTTTTTAGGCATGGACAATGCGTTCTATAGCAACTGTAACTGTATGATTTAAGTCCTCAACAGTAGAGGAATTTTGAATTTTGGCAATGTATGCGAGCTTATTGATTTTCATTGGCAGTAAATGTAAGTGGAGTTTGCTGTCAGGGGCTCAAGAAAAGTATATTAAGTGTCATATTTCTTCTGTGGAGGGAATCTTTCTAGTACCATATACAATAGTGGAGTGAATAGAATTTGAATTGGTAATGTAACTACAAGCGAACTCAACCCTCTTTTCAATTTCTTTATGCTACATCAAGGAGTGATGTTGACCCCTGGTCTTTGGCAAGCAGACTCATCCTGCAGAGTTCAAGTGGTTTTTTTTTTTTGTTAGACAGTATTTCGTGCTGTGATTTCTACCTGGAAGTTGATTTTCTAGCTTTTACTTTTTTAAGTTTGTATCATAGGACACATACTTGAAAAGAGAAAACCTGTGTTGTGAATGTGTGGTTGATTGAGTCGCTTCTAACTTTTTACGAAATGGTTTTAATAAGTATGAAGAGTGAAAAGTGACATTTTTTTGTTGCAAAATGTGTAAACATAGAATATGTGTTATATGACTGAATGACCATTCTGAACTATGGATGTGATTATGTTTCGCTATTGAATATGTTAAACATAGTATTAACTATCACTGACTCTACTTCAGGTCAAAGAAAAGAAATCTGCGCCAAAACTTGACAAGAAATCATCCATAGAGGAAACGAAAAAGAGCCTCCCGATCTACCCGTTCAAGAAGGATCTGATTCGGGCAGTGCGAGACCACCAGGTCCTCATCATTGAAGGAGAAACAGGCTCAGGGAAAACCACACAGGTCCCTCAATATCTCCACGAAGCTGTAAGTTAACAGAGGGTTTTGACGATGTCATAATTCTTGTCATGAACATTTGCGGGTAAAATTTTTTAAAAAAATGTGGATTGATGAAGCTTCTGTTGCTTTGTATCATCTGTTGTACATCTTCTCTTTTCTGCTCAAGGTATTCTTGCTGGGAAATGAGCGAAAGTGTCAAAATTAACATTAAAATCAAGTGCCCTGAGGTGGAAGAGCTTTGTCTATACCTAAGAGATCTTTGGGGGGGGGGGGGTCTGAGGAAGGTAACCCAGGGGTTTATTGTTTTAGAGATGTAGATATTTCTTGGCAGTGTTTTGCAAAGGGTGTCGTTCCACATCAAGAAATGCTCATGCTTCAGAGGATGTAAGATTACCCATATTTGTGTGAAATTGAATTGTGGGCATTGTACTGACATGTTCTTTTCCTTCCAAAGAGTACTTCCAGAATTTTGTCAATATAAAAAAAATTAACTGATTTACCCCTGTTCTAAAGTATTCTCAGGTTTGGAAATGTTTGTGAGGTTACTTGGGTTGTTTTTTTTAGTTCACCAAGGAAACAAAAGGCGCTGCAGTATTACAGACTGCCAAACTTTGGAGGGTTCTAATTGCTTTCCATATTGCTTAAAGTTTTATTGCTTATGGAGACTATTATACATATCTGGTGAGGGACAAGCTCTTCATTTCCATTTGAGTAATTTGACCTAGCTTGATTTAGCTTTTGTTGTGCAAATTTACACTCTGAAATTTTGTGATAATGGACTCTTCTACCTCTTTCTAAATGCCAAATCCTCCAAATTTAAGCTTTCTTTACGTATTACAAAATCTTCAGTGCATGAGTATGAGTCTGCACTTGTAGCTCATAAGGGGTTCCTGTTAGGTAATACCTATGTTGTGCTTAGAGGAGACATATAGTCTGGATAGTTGATATATTTAATAGCCTATATTGTATAATCTATGGAAATATAAATTTAGGACATCATTTACTCTTGAAATATGGAAATCCTAATCCTAATTGTCAAATGATATAATTTAATAACACACATCCGTTGTTTTGCAGGGATTCACAAAGAAAGGTATGAAAGTGGGCTGCACCCAGCCTCGCAGAGTAGCAGCCATGTCTGTGGCGGCTCGTGTGGCAGACGAGATGGGCTGGAAGCTGGGGAACGAGGTGGGCTACAGTATCAGGTTCGAGGACTGCACCTCCGAGCGTACCATTCTCAAGTACATGACGGACGGCATGCTTCTCCGAGAGTTTCTCAGTGAGCCAGACCTGGCCAGCTACAGTGTGCTCATCATCGACGAGGCCCACGAGCGCACGCTGCACACCGATGTGTTGTTTGGTCTCGTCAAAGATATTTCACGCTTCCGCCCAGACTTAAAATTATTGATCTCCAGTGCTACCCTGGATGCTCAGAAATTCTCTGAGTTTTTTGACGATGCGCCGATTTTCAGAATTCCCGGTCGGAGGTACCCAGTGGATATTTACTACACGAAAGCGCCAGAAGCGGATTATTTAGATGCAGCTGTGGTCTCAGTGTTGCAGATTCATGTGACTCAGCCTATGGGAGACATTTTGGTATTTCTTACTGGACAGGAGGAGATTGAAACAGCTAATGAATTTTTGTTAGAAAGGACTAGAAAGCTGGGTTCTAAAATCAAAGAATTGATAGTGCTTCCCATTTATTCAACATTGCCTTCAGAAATGCAAGCCAAGATTTTTGAACCGACGCCTCCAAATGCAAGAAAGGTAGGAAAATATTTATTTTCCTTCTTTGATTGGTTATTCTTTTATTCTTTTTTGCTTTTTTTGGATGGACTGCTCCTTGTTTCATACATGGCTGTTTTTTTCTTCTAAAGTCAGATTTTATTATTTTGACTTTGCTGTGTGATGTTTGATAGTCTATGTTCTTGTTTGACAGAAATGCATTCATCGATGGTATACTTTAGTTTGCTTTTCAGTATAACTGGCACATTCAAAACCAGATTGCTTCTTTTTAGACTGAACACAATGTTGGTCAATGAAATGGGAATTGAGTCTGGTAGTATAAAATTGCTTTTCAGTTCTCTTTTATTTTATATATTTCAACTGGTCACTGTAAAGGACTTTGTAACTATTGCTTTCAAGCTCTTTTCTTGGTATGGTGCTACAACTGGTTAAATATTATTCCTGCTATAGCAAGTTAAGATTTTAGTGTGAGGATTAAGGAATTGTGCAAAAGTTGTTGCAACTGTTCTGCAGCAAGTTTGTTACAAATTCGGCACTTTGAAGCAGTTCTATGGTGTCATCGAATAATTTATGATGAAAATTGACAGCATTCTTGTATTTTCAGGGACCACAGTATGTTTAAAGCAAGTTTGAGATTTTAGGAAAAAATTTTTTTTATCCTCTTTCTGTACAAATTTCAGGTGATTTTGGCCACCAACATCGCAGAGACATCCCTCACTATTGATGGAATTGTGTACGTCATAGACCCTGGTTTCTGCAAGCAGAAGAGCTACAACGCAAGAACTGGAATGGAGTCCCTGGTTGTGACCCCAGTCTCAAAGGTAGAGTATGTTGAACTAGTCATAAACGAAGAAAATTTCACAGATCATACTGTATACTCATGTTTTGTTCATTTATGTTGAATATAAAACGTTTAAGTGACATTTTAGAGCTTCTTACCACTGAAGAGAAGTTAAGCATGAATTCACAGTATTGTCTGTTGACAGTCAATGCATTGTGTTGAAGGGAGTACTTTACACTGTTACTATTGGCACTATTTTTGGCTCAGTAAAAGTAATTAAGAGTTGACATTTTGAATAATCGACATCATTCCGTTACAGATTTTTAAAAAAATGATTTTAGATTTTTTGGGGTCTTATTAAGCAAAAAAAAAGAAAAAGTTCAAATAAGAGAAAAAGATAGATGAAGGGCCTCAGTAGAAGACAATTAAAATAGAAACTCTAAATCTGTAACAAGCATTGCTTTTTGTGTTGCTGAGAGATATTTTTATTTTGAATTTAGGGTTTCTTTCCCTCTTCCTTAGATGATAATGGCGTCGGTGGCCTATTGGTATTAGGCTCTCGGACTCGCTAACGCAAGGTTATGGGTTTGAATCCCACCAGGGGCCCGACGTTTTGTCTTAGGGAAAGGCACTTTACACTAATTTTCTTCACTTCACCCAGGGGAGAATGGGTACCCAGCTATAGACAGCACAAGATCTACTCAGTTTGTCAGTGTTGGAGCGCTTAATCGGGCTGCTTGAACTGTATGCTTCCCGGGAAGCCGAGAATATTTCAGAGTGCTATAGGGTCTGCTGGGGTAATAATATAGTGTAAAGCGCATAGAGCTTGTTGTTGAGTAGGTGTGTGTGCTATACAAGTACTATTTATTATTATTATATTTGAAAATTCCTTTAGTTGTGCTGATAGGCATACAAAATATTTGGTTAATGACCCTGTCCACTCCTAACTGTTTGTTACTTAAATGGCCTGTCACTAACTTTAAAGGATTTTAATATAAACTATTTGCTTCCTTAGTTTCTCTCTGGTGTTGATGATTCAGAAAGTGCTAAAATTATTAAGAGCCTAGAGAACTCTCAAATGTTTCTCCTTCCCTCACAGGAAGAGAAACTGCCTAAACTGGGCTAAAGATGTGAGTTTTATTTTACAAGTTGTCACATATTAGAGAGATTGTGACTCACACATCTAAATATTAATCTTATTTTAGGTATCATCATTGCCTTTCTCACCTTGAGTCAGGGTATAGGCCATGAACATACACTTTCCACCTTTCCCTATCCTGGGCTAGCCTCTTGATGTTTCTCCATGTCTTCCCACTTTTCTGTACATCGATTTCCTTCATTGTTCCTGCACTTGCAGAAGCTCCTCTGTCTCCCAAGATCGAAAAATAAATAGGCATGTCTGTCCGTGTCTGTTACTTTCAGTTTTTACAGGGTTGGGTAGTTGGTCCTCCGCAAACTGGCACTATTTGGGAGACCAGACCTACGTACCTTTTGTCACCTCTTACGACATGCAGTATCATGACAGGTGTTAATTCTAGGTACGACGAGGTGTAAATAATTTTCTTTTCATCTTGTCCTTTTCACTTTTCAGGCATCAGCCAATCAGCGGGCCGGGCGGGCAGGACGAGTCTCTGCGGGAAAATGTTTCCGCCTCTACACCGCCTGGGCCTACAAGAACGAGCTGGAGGACAACTCGGTGCCGGAGATCCAGCGCACCAACCTGGGCAACGTGGTCCTGCTGCTCAAGTCCCTGGGGATCAACGACCTCTTGAACTTTGACTTCATGGACCCCCCTCCTCACGAGACCCTGGTGCTGGCCCTGGAGCAGCTGTACGCCCTGGGCGCCCTCAACCACATGGGTGAGCTGACCAAGCTGGGCAGACGTATGGCCGAGTTCCCAGTGGACCCCATGATGTCCAAGATGATTCTGGCCTCGGAGAAGTGAGTCGAATAGAATTGTCTGTTGTCAAAATATTAAAAAACTCTTTCTTTTTTTTTACAGACATATTTATTATGGATCAAAGTAGCATCTTCCCTCAGATATTGACTTTTTCTCACCTTTCCCACGGAAAAAAAAACCCCCTCACCACTTTCATGCTGTATAAAGTCATGTTCTATTTTTTCCTATCCTGTAAAATGACATTTAAAAAGAATCACAAGTCGTTTTCTAATTTCAGTCAGCACTGATCCTCTTGAAAGTTTCCTTTCATTTTTTTTTCAAGTTATTTCTGATAGTTTTTTCCCTGCACGGCATTTTTAGATACCTCATTAACTTGTGTAATTTGACACATCTTCCTAACTCTCAAGCACTTTAGATACCTCATCGTCTGATGTGTCATTTGGCTCATCTTCTAAACTCTGAACTTACTTAACTCAGGTACAAGTGCTCCAAAGAAATCATCACCATCGGGGCAATGCTGTCCGTGAACAACGCCATTTTCTACCGGCCCAAAGACAAAATAGTGCACGCAGACACGGCGCGTCAGAACTTCTTTGTCCCCGGTGGCGATCACCTCACGCTACTCAACGTGTACAACCAATGGGAGGAGACGGAATACTCCACGCAGTGGTGCTACGAGAACTACATTCAGCACCGGTCGATGAAAAGGGCACGGGACGTCAGGGACCAGCTGGAGGGGTTGTTGGAGAGGGTGGAGATTGAGGTCACTTCCAATCAGAATGATACTGTGGCCATTAGAAAGGTGAGCTTCCAATCAGAATGATACTGTGGCCATCAGAAAGGTGAGCTTCCAACCAGAATGATAACGTGGCCTTCAGAAAGGTGAGCTTCCAACCAGAATGATGACGTGGCCATCAGAAAGGTGAGCTTCCATTCGGAATGATGCTGTAGCCATCAGAAAGGGGAGCTGGTGTTTATTTTGAGTGAAGAGATAATATAGTCGAAACTGTCTAAGATGGCTGCCCATTGTCGAGGAGAAAAGTGGCTGCCTCAGACAGGAGGCCGACTTACACAGTGTCGTTGTTATGTGAAAAATAAGCAAGGGGGAATGGGCAGTGGTTGTTTGTACAGGTGATTGTCTTATACAGGTGGTCATGGCCGTTACAGTAGGTCAGACTGTACATTTATTATTTTAAAAAATTATAGTAGAGGGTTTTACGGCGCTCGCAACTGCATAAGGTCATATGAGCGCCATGAGTACATTAATTAGACCTGCATGTTTGCCGACAATCGTCTGAAATCCGACAATCGCGACCCGACCCGCGAACCGGCCGATGCTATCGCTAGGCCCGCCTAGTAACAGTCAATGTGCGTAGTGCGAGGCCTGGCCGACTGCCAGCGACCCCTTTTTCTCCCGTCGGCTTCGTCGGCACTTTCGTTTTCGTGCCGACCGCCGACGCGCGCACCGCCGACTGCCGACGTCGGCGTTTCCGACATAATTGTCGGAACCTAAGTAGAAATGCGAATACGAAAAAGGACGACAACTTAAATTATCTACTTTCAGTTTCGTGCTCGAGCGGCCATTTTCAATTTCGTTTGTTGACTAATTCAATTGTTCAGATCGTGTGGGTTCATTCAAGTCCGACTCTCTTGTTCTAATAGAATCTAGATCTAGATTTATATAGAGATCATTATAGACCTCAATGGAGGATTCATAATCCAATTGTATTGTGTCAAACCCTATCATAGGTTGTGCTGTAATATTAATATTGGTAAAAATAAGCATTTCATCAGGTGCGTGAATTATTTATTATTATTATTATATTTAGATCTATAGTCTAGATTCTAGATCTAGATCTAGTTAGATATCTAGATATAGATCTAGATCTAGCTAGATCTAGATCTAGAATCTAGACTCAGCTGAGTCCCTCTGTTCGGAATCGGATGCGGATTTCTAGTTCAAAGCCTAGAATCTATTCCTATTCACTTGTTCTTCAGGATCTAGATCTAGATTTTTCTATATCTAGATCTAGATCTAGATTTATTTTTTAGATTACTAGTCTAGTAGATCTAGATATCTAGATCTAGATCTATAGTCTATATGGAGGATTCATATTCCAATTCTATTGTGTTATTGTATCAAACCCTATAGCAATGTAGATGTAAGCCATATAGATATAAAATTTAGATCTAGATCTAGATCTAGAATCTATATGCTCCTTGTTTGTTTTGGAGTGTGGTTTTTTAATTAAATTTTTTTTTTCATTTAGTACTTGTTTTGGCCTTTTTACATGCGAATCCCTTTAAGATGAGGCCCGATGCAGGTTCTTTTTGGGGTAGGGTTAGGGTTAGGTCTCTTCTTTATTGTGTTTGTTGGGGTGGTCGCTCGTTACTCGGATGTCCTTCCTTATGACACCCACTAAGGCTTTTTTGGGGGGGCGGGGGGGGGGGGGGGGGGGTTGCGCAAAATTTTCAGACAATCTGGTTGAGGCTCACATGCAGGTCTAATTAATTGGATAACGGTCATTTAATGCAGGAGTTCAGCGAGAAAGGCACACAGAAACAATAGAGAGAAAGAAAAAAAGTGGGATCTACCAATGATTCTTTCCAACCATCCACTGTGTGATTTTGGATGAGATGATTCGGTTTCTAAGTGTGTTAATAAATTAGCAAATCAGCATATTTTTTTTTTCTCATGTGTTGGTGTAAGATCTGTTAGTATTGATGAAACTGCTCAACTGCTACAGGTGAGAAGTCTACACATCAGTATCATGCACAATGATATTGTGCTTCGAGAAAATCATTAAAATTTCTTTTTTAATGAAAAGCTGATGGAAGCTAAAAAAAAAAAAAGACTGATAATACACTGAAATTTTGATTTTTGTTGTTGCTGGTGTTCTTTGATACTTTTACTTTTTACTTTTCAGAAAATATAGTGGTATCAATGTCCTATCATGCACCCAGTATCAACTGTGAAACTTGATATTTTGAGAAGATTTTTAAAGAGGTTTGTCAGTTCAGAGATACAATGCTTGCCTCTTTTCCCACAGTTTTACCCCAGTTTGAATAGGATGATTTTCCAATTTTTCCTGGGTTTTTCATTTCCTTGGTGAGCCTGTTAGGGTCCAGCTACCTGAAGGTTTGGGTGAAAAAGGTCTTTGGCACATTATATGATTGAACAAATGACAGTCGACATACGCTGGAATCTGAAAGAGTGTGTGTGTTTATGTGGGGATTGGGATGGGAAGGGGGGTAGGAAAAGAAATAACCGCCTTTGTTGTATTGCTGTTGGAAATGTAGGCCTATAGCAGCTATTTTGTAGATATATGCTTCTCTGACTGACTGAGCAGATAGTTGTTGGATGCTGTGATGTGACTTGCTCTATCTACTTCTTTTCAATGTTATTGTTATCCTAAATGTTCCTAAAGATAGGTGGTGATTTTCTTCTTGGCTCACCATTGTTTTTTTATGAGCTGCTTTAATGTCTCCTGTCGGTGGGCATTTGGTGCAGAATGCTACTTCTTTCCTAATTTAACATCTATCCTCCTTATTTCTCCTCCTTCATTTCTATGTATGTTACTGTTCTAATCATCGGCACTTATATGACCTAACTCTTTTTGCAAGTTCTGTAAAATTCGTACTAAAATTTAAAAGAGAATTTACTCTTGTACTCAAAATCGTGCTTTGTGCTTTCAAGAATAACTTGGGTTTTTGTTTTGATTTTGTTTCTCATTGCAGGCAGTCACAGCTGGTTATTTCTACCACACCGTTCGGCTGACAAAAGGAGGCCAGTACAAGACAGTCAAGTCCCAGCAGACAGTGATGGTCCACCCCAACAGTTGTTTGTTTGAGGAGCACCCAAGGTGGCTGGTCTACTTTGAACTTGTCTTCACCACAAAGGAGTTTATGAGACAGGTCAGTACTTTTTTATATCTTTATTTTTAAAAAAAATTTGGGGGTAAGTGTTTTACGACGCTTGCAACTGCATAATATTAAGGTCATATGAGTGCACGGGACACATTAAACTTTTTCAGTTGGTAGGAAATTTTGAATTTTGCCCGCGTGGCAGCTGAAGCCTACTCTTATCGATTTTAGACCACCAAGGGATCTTTAACGTACGCAACTTACACACAGGCCCTCCGAGATTGTTCGCCCTTGTCCGAGAAGGCTAGGTCACAGGTGTAGATCTTTCCTACCCGAAGATCAGGGGTGTGGCTGAAAGACAGCAGTAAGAAGGAGCCAAGGAGTAGCAGCAGAAAGGATGCAGAAAGAGTCAGGAGCCCAGAGGAGGGGGCAAAGGTGAGGGGGTTGGGGCAGAAAGTGGAGACGGAAGCAGACGACAGAACATTGCTGGAGAGCAGGAAAGGAGGTGAAAGGAGACAATTTTAGAGAAGAAAATTTTTCGGTCGCTACCCAGATTTGAACCCGGGACCTTTGAATGAGGGACCAACACCTTAACCTCTAGGCCACGAGAGCGCCCCCTAAATCTTTATTACCCAGATGCTGGCACTTTGGTTTGGTGTTTCAGCCCGCACGCATGCACGCGCTCACTCACACATGTACACACATACACACACACTCACTCTCTCACACATGTACATGAGCACACGCGCTCACTCTCTCACACATGTACATGAGCACACGCGCTCACTCTCTCACACATGTACATGAGCACACGCGCTCACTCTCTCACACATGCACACGCACTCACTCTCTCACACATGCACACGGGCACACGCACTCACTCTCTCACACATGTACATGAGCCCGCACGCATGCACACGCACTCACTCTCTCACACATGTACATGAGCGCACACACACACACACACGCACTCACTCTCTCACACATGTACATGAGCGCACACACACACACACACACACTCACTCTCTCACACATGTACACACATACACACACACACACACGCACTCACTCTCTCACACATGTACATGAGCGCACACACACACACACACGCACTCACTCTCTCACACATGTACATGAGCGCACACACACACACACGCACTCACTCTCTCACACATGTACATGAGCGCACACACACACACACACGCACTCACTCTCTCACACATGTACACGGGCACACACACACACGCACTCACTCTCTCACACATGCACATGAGCGCACACACACACACGCACTCACTCTCTCACACATGCACACGGGCACACACACACACACACGCACGCACTCACTCTCTCACACATGCACACGAGCGCACACACACACACGCACTCACTCACTCTCTCACACATGTACACGAGCGCACACACATACACACACGCACTCACTCTCTCACACATGCACATGAGCGCACACACACACACACGCACTCACTCACTCACACATGCACATGAGCGCACACACACACACGCACTCACTCACTCTCTCACACATGCACACGAGCGCACACACACACACGCACTCACTCACTCTCTCATGTTTTTTTCCCTTAAAAAAAAAATTTAGACTGTTGTAAGTAATAGAAGGTTATGTCCTGGATGTCCAAAGGGATTCAGAAATGTGAGTCCAGTCGAAATTCTGTGATTGAAAACTTTATTCTTTTCAGAAATGATTACTATGCATTCAAAGTGCATCTTCATCATTCAGTTGTTAACTTCTACATCCCCCCCTTCCCCCCTCCTTCCCCCCCAAAATGTATAAGAAAGGTCCATTGCTGTTTAGGCTGTTGCGAGTAATAAGAGCTTCATGTCTCAGATGTCCAAAATGGTTCTGGCTTTGGAGAAGTGAGTCCATCAAAACATTGTGCGCCCAGTGAGACTGCGATGTAAATGAGCCTGGTGTGTAGTCTTGACATACTGTTTTTTAACCCGCGTTGTTTTGGAAGTTTTCACACTGCAGAACCTGCCTGGCTGAGTGCTGTTTGAGGCAGATGTTAAATTTGAAATTGGTTTTATTTCATGGCCTCATTGTGTTGAAATAAGCATTGCCATGAAGAAATACTATGAAATGTCACCTTTGAAGATCCAGATTCTTTTTAAAGAAAACTGTTCACCTTTAGTAGATCTATTTTCCAATACTAATATGGTGTCTGATTTACTCTCTTATTATAGGTGATGGAAATTGAGAACCTTTGGCTCCTGGAGGTGGCACCCCATTACTACAGGGCTAAGGACCTAGAGGATGGCTCTGGCAAGAAACTCCCAAAGAAGATGGGCAAGGCCAAGGAAGACCTTGTACGGAATTACTGAGAATATGGAGTAAATTTTTCGCCACATCAGAGATAGTGATGTCTTGTACTTGCTGGTTTAAAAAAAAATGAGATTCAACTCCATGGTTCTGTGCATTCAGTCGATTTTGCTTCAGAAAACCATTTTCCAAAATTGGATGTCAATGAGAGAAATCTGGTTGGGGAAGGGCAATTTCACAATGTAGAGCGCTTTGATCTGTGTACAAAAACTAGTTCTCTGGATACAGTTCAGAAAAAGTAATGTTGCTTCTGTGTTAAAGACTATAGTATGATGTCAAGTTCTTTGATGACTGCACAAATGAATTTTTGCTTGTGAGAGATCAATAGGATGAGTTATATGATCTGTCCCATGTGCTGTTGATGGGGAAAGCTGGAAGGAACCTTCGGTAGCTAATAAATGTTGTGAACCACAAACATGTACTCTCCGGCTCCTCCAAGAATACAGTCATACTATCATGTGCCTGTTATTTTATTTAAAAGTTGTTCGTCCTTGATTGTATGGCTGCGATAATTTTTGTTGAAGGTGTTTGTAAATTTGCATCTTGAACCAATCTTTCATAACCTTTCGAATAATTTCATTTTCTCCAAATTTTCTTTTTTTGTGACGTAAAGTGTTTTATCCACCATTAATTTCATCATTCAAAGGTGAAATGCTCCGTTTAGAAGTATGGTACTGAATTAGCCTACAGAAATGTAGCCGACATACTTAGGATTTGCCTGAAGATGTTTGCAAAGACTGTACAGACCGTAGTGGAAACACTCTTGATGAAGGAATGAAGGAACCAAAGCCTGCAAACTCATATGTGAGGCATCGTGGTAAAATTGGGCGCTCGTCAAATTAATTAAATTAAGAAACCAGCATTTTTCTGGCTTTTTTTTTTTTTTTCATATGTTCTTTGGGGGGGGGGGGGGTCGGCATCTTTCATGTTCAACTGAAAAAAACCCCCCCATTTCTGTGACCATTTTATAGAAAAACGATCAAAGGAACAAAAATTGTAACTTTGCAGTTTTCAAGAACACACAAGCTTTGGAAGTCATCACACTTTGGTGGCCATTTTCTCCCTAATTTTACCTATGACACCAGACAAACCCCACCTCCTTCAATCGCAAATACGTGGACTTTTGTTCAAGATAGATGGCGGGTTTATTTTTATCAAAAGTGAGACAAATGAACAAGCTTTAAGATAATACCAATAACTCCACATGTTCAAAAATGACAAGCGCCTGATTTTACCACCTCGTGACACATGTAAAAGTTTCTGTTAAGTTTACTGCTCTCTATTTGCAGTGGGAACAAGCTACTACTACTAGCTCTGTTGCTATACTGGGTAGTGTTATGGATATAATTTCCTAGTCAGAACAGCTAATTTGGACGTTTTTTAACTTGGGTAATTTAGGGTTTCCATAGCTCTCGGCCCACTTTATGTAGGTCTAATCTTATCTAAGATTGTGTGTAATATTTGGTGGTTCTGCTTCTTAAATAATTCTTCAATGTTGAAAGAAGGTTTGAACATTTCCTTACATGTCTGTTGTTTTACAAACTAAAACAGAGCAAGAAATGAGTCTCATGATCACTGTTGATAAATAAAAGTGCATATATATGGAAATTGAAGCAAAGTCAGATACAGGGTTTTTCACTTTATGGTAAAACTATCTGGTTTGATTTTAGGAAATAGTTTCCTGTTGAACTTTAGCAAAATCTACAAGGCTGTGTACAGCTGTAGTATAAAATATGTTTTTTTTGTCAGCTACAGTCTTTTGATAACATTTTATTGGAAGTTAACAAAAGACCAGCTTCCAATGGGAAGAACCCCTAAAACTTTTTTAATAGCATTTGTTAGCTGTTAGCATGGCTACATGTTTATCATTATGCCTGAAGATACAAACTGTATAACTGTTGTTGGTTTTTAAAATTTTGTCTGAATATCCGTCTTGTGGCTTGGTCATCGTCCCAAGCTATACATGAGAGAATTTTGTTGATCAGACAGTTGTCTGTGACTGATGACTGTACGAATGTGAGCATTGAAACAGCAATGCTGTGAGATGTGGAAGTTTAAAGAAATATGTGTATGATAGTGCAAGTGAAGCTGTTTTTTCGTCTTTTTTAGAGAGACGATGTTTCTCCTCATTTTTGTACCATTGTGAACACTTTTCAAACTGTATGAATAAACAACATGAATGTTACCAAAAATCAATGTGCACCATTTTTAATTTTGTCCATAAAAATGTATGTTGGTTGCAAGATACTGCTGTTTTGTTATTTCCCTTTTTCTCCAAATTCCGATCGACTTTTTCCTTCCATGTGCTCTCTTCTAGAAAGTTGAGTTTTAGTAAGAGTTTTAGGGCGCTTGCAACACTATAGGGTCATATAAGTGCCAAAGAAAGGTGTTACAGGAGAGTAACGAACACAAAAAAAAGGAGGAGAAATCGGGACGATAGATGTTTGATAGGAGAAAAGGAGCAAACCACATCAGAGCACCTGCCTACCACCCATTCTTCTTGAAAAGCAACAAACAATTTTGCTCAGCTCATCTCACTAGGAAAACAAACAATCATGTGTCCAGGCAAGAAAACACTGGCTAGTCTCTAATTTAGATCTGGGTTTTAAAAAAGGAATTAAAAGAACATCAGCTTACAGTGTTATTCATGTAGCCATCCTCCTCACTAATAATATTTTACTGATATAATGCTGATGTTGGAGGTGCAAATCTGAGATGGGTGATAATTTTTCAAATATCTCTAAAGTCTAAAATTTACTCCTCGTAGTTCTTTGTCACTTTGGAGGATAATAATGATAAATAATAAACAGCATTTGTATAGCACATATCCCTTCTCGACAGCAAGCTCTCTGCACTTTAGACTATATTACATGCATTACCCCAGCAGATGCTAGAACACTCAAAAACATTCTTGGCTTCCCAGGAAGCATACAGTGCAAGCAGCTGAATAAATGCTTAAAAACTACGAACAAACTGACAAGATCTTTCACTGTCTACAGCTGGGAACATATTCCCACCTTGGTGAAGTGAGAAAAATTTGTGTAAAGTAGGCCTACCTCTCCCAAGGATACAACTTTGGGGCCTCTGATGGGATTTGAAATCATGACCGAACGAATGCAAGTTTGAGATTACATGCTTTGCCTTCAAAATGATCACACCTGTGTCTAGTGGGTGTTTTCATATATAAAAAAATAACCATGTTCAAGCTCAGGTCATTGGAGTAAGACTAAAAGGGCACCCATGAAATGTTTGACTTTGGTCCTTTTCCTCAGATATTTCTCTCTACCATTTTATTTCAATCCCAAAAAGAAGACTATGATGCATTTCTATTGAACTCAAACTTCTTTGATAAAACTGCCCTCTTAAAAAAAAATACAAAGACACTGGGCAAGTGAGGATATAGTTTACAGTTTAATGGTTTGTAAAGAACTACAAAATGTACACACATAACCAGGTCTTCAGACAGAGCGTTCGTCTCTTTCAAACTCTTTTACAGTAGCATGACAACCAACACAATTTTCCAGTGGAATGGTGGAGCAATCAGCTGATCATCATTACATGAGCACTTGCACACATGCAGTGGCCATGATGAGGTACATAAAGACAACATAAAGGCACATTAACTTTGACAGTTGATATCTTCAGATCATAATTGAGAGGGAAGTACAATTAATTACAAGTCTTTTTCTTACACTTGAGTTTCTAAGACAATGAAGATATTTTTCCTTTAATTCAAGCCAAAGAAAAATCTTATTACAATATGTAGAGTTGCAAAACTAAGAACAGCAAAAGGGATGGATGACCGTTGAACAGATGAATGATGCCAGTTTGTCAAAAATACATTATTCCTTTCAGAGTTGCAAATCTAAAACAATAACATCTTGGCCAAAGATGGGGTTTTTTTCCAAACAAAACTTTCACCATTTTTCATGCCACCATATATACATTCATACTAAACATTTTATACGAAGCTATAAACAAAATGTACATACAGAGGATATCTCTCTTCTGGGTTGATATAAATAGTGTGGAAGGCCAGACAAGGCTTCAATGTTGAATCGGACACAAAATTAACAGCAGATTTGAATGAACCTCCATCCCAAGAAAAAACCCCAAATAAATCAAGAAGACAGAAAAGTCTGCTAAAAATTTATCACAGTTTGTAATCGTGACAGAATCTTTTTCACACCACAAATTTTTTTTCCTGTCCCAGTGTTTAGAAAATCACAAATAATGAAAGATAAAAAGTATACAAAAATTCATAAAAAGAGAATCTAGGGGAAATTCAGATGCACAAATAACCTCAAAAAATGAAATTTGAAGGTTTTGAGTTACATGAGTATTGAGCCAAATTCAAAATTGCTTCTGTAACACTATTCCTAATGTCAGTGTGGAAGAGAAAGTCTGACGGATGAGGTCCACATATATATATAGATTGTCCCTAATCAAATTCTTGTGCATCATGAAGGCAGAGCGTTCCTTTGAGAGGGGGCACCGGGAGCAGGAGTGGACTTCTCCTTCAAGGACTGTGATTCTCTCTTCAGCACATTGAGCAGGGTCTGAGAGCTCTCAAGAATCTGAAAGCATAGATAGTGCACATTAAAGTAAGAAATAACACATTTAAACATATTACAAAATAATAAGCACACTTGGGCCCAGATGCAGAGACAGATTACAAAACCCTAAAACACACCTGAAGCTCTATTAAGCTACCACCAGCCCCTAACTGACAAGAAAGGGGGTCAACTGTTGTGGAATTGCACACCAGCTGGAAGTACAATTTAGTATAAAAGTATCCAGTGGGACATGTTTTAAATCAATGAAGAACTGGCTCATAAATTTTGTGAGCATAAATTTCCCGAGAAAAAGTAACCCTTTGTGACTCAAATGGAACATAAATAGGCCTACTATTTTGCTAGTGGTAGTCTTCGTGAATTTTCACTAAAACTGGCTGATAAATTGATGAACCTCATTTACTGACAAGGGTGGTTATCTTCTAAGAATCTGCAGGAAAAGCAATAACTTACTTTAATTCTATTAACTACCAATGAACTCGGGCTACAGATGGTGTCATGTCAATGGAAAGGATTTTCCAACTTACTGCCTAGTCTTTGACTGGTTTGTCCTATTCATCACTCTGGCCTGTGTCAGTTACTAAACAAAGTCAACGGGATGTGGACATTTTTTTCAAAGCACAAATTTCTATATACAGTATAACACGGACGGGTCGAACACAGAAGACTCCAAATCATGCATCCATCAAACTGCCTGCAGTCCCGTTTTTTTTCTTCTTCTTCTTTATCTTTGTAAGATATCCCTCGAACTACAGATCCCTTGAGCTAAGGAGGCCAGTCCCGACGAATTAGAGCTATCTATGTTATATTGTATAATATATGTTTGAATTATGAATTCCAGACTATATCAATAGAGATAAAGAAAGTCGGATGATTGGATCAAAATTTTACATGACTTTTGTCCCCATGCCTCGCATCATGTGTTTTAGTTTTAGGTTCATTGTCACTTTAACATTTTGCAGATTTGGGTTTTGGATTTTGATTTTCTTTTATCTACCTATGCTAGGGTTAGGATTAGCCATTTTTTCTAGACTGAGAAGCCTTTTCACTTTTTTTGCTCCACCATGGTCCACTCTCTACAACAAATTCACCCCAGAACTAACTTTGCAGAATGCTCGCAAGCTGTCGTGTAGTATGCAATTTCTGTTGAAGAGAAACAGCACTGACTCATGTGACTACAATAAAAGACTCATGCCTTCACATGACCCTAGACTTCCCAATGAAACTGACATGTACAGGCTAAACCATCCGCCGCACACTTCTGTAACATATGCAATAAACATGTCCTTGGCCTACACTACAGCTCTTGAATAAAAGAGAGGTCGTTGGCCTACAATCATACCATGCCGCTCTCTTTCTCTCTCTTATCACAGCTACTTTGGTCAACAAAGTTTGTAGTTGTGTTTAATTAGATCTAGTCATACCCTCGCTCATGATTTCTTTTTTTTTTGCTACATGAATTGTTTGCCCTATGTGCGTGATTTGAATAAAGAATATTTAAGAAAAAACCCAAGATCTAAAATTCTGTTCAATATTTGCTAGTTCACTATGTGTACCTAATTCTAAAGACTCTTCATACACAAACAAATATGAATCTATTTCATACAGCTAATGAAATAGTATGGTACAAATACAAATATAAGTTATAGCTTTGACATTTGTAGTCAGTGCTGTACTATCAACAAACAGCACAGAAGCATAAAGAGTAAATCACTTGTAGTAGGCTACTGTGCAAGTCAAGAATGCTTCCAAAAAAGACCACAGTTTCAAATAAATATGTTTTCCTCAATTTCATGGGAGACAGGCTTAAAGTTTATAACAGTTGAACGTTTTTGCAAGAAACACAAAATTATCAGGAAAAGTAAAAAAAACAACAACCAGAAAGTAGCTTGCCACTAGTTTTCACTTTCTTTTTACTTCTCACACGGACACTAAAATGGCTCTTGAAATCATGGTTCAAATCAGCTGGAAATGACAGAGCTGTCCAGACAAAAAACTTTGGTTGCCCCCAACGATACAATTAACTTGTAACATTCGAGAATAACAGTAAAGTATAAAAATTACCTTCATATAGGCGGCTTCTGTCTCAGCGATTGTCTTGTCAAATTCATTTCTTGAGGCCAACTTCTTAGCCAGAGACTCGTTGACTTTCGCAAGCCGTTCAGTGAGAACACGGATATCGTTCTGCAGCTTCTGTTTCTCCTCCTCCTCTTGCAAGATTGACTTGTGCAACTCGTCTCTCTTGCCACAGAGTTCTTCAATACCTGCATGCACAGAAAAAAACATATCAATGAAGAAAGGAAGTCTTTTCTATTTCTTCCAAGAAAAGGATCTAACCATAGAACTCAAACTCCCACATTCTGCCATAAAATCATGAAAAATCATTTTAGCCATACAATTCAGAAAGAGTTTTACAACACTATCATACTATCAACATATTTACACATGTCTGCCATTATATTAGAGCTGAAAATTAGAGGTATATTACAAGAAAGCAACAAACATAAAAAAAGGGAGGAGAGATAAGGACGATAGATATTTGATAGGAAAAGAAGGAGTAAAATCACACCAGAGCACCCAACAACCATCCACATCCATACACTTACACAAAGAACATAATATAGGCATTAACATACAACAGACAGACAACAGTTCACACACTGGAACATCTAAATTATGACCTGGAAACATATACAGTCAGGCACGGATAACTCAAACACATCAGAAGCTGACGGTTGACAAATGGGTTGAATTCATCCATTATTCGATGAAACCAACAAAGGAAAAATTTGAGAGATCCCCCCCCCCAACCAGTGCTACTGACTGAAGGGTCTTTAGGCCATTCCCAAAGGGGGGATATTAACATGATCTTATGCACAATAGAATTGTAAAATGGGTTGATTTATCAATGTCATGCTCATATTGTGCGGGAACAACATAGGGGGAACTGCTGTTTTTTCTTTCCTCATCCTTACTATCGTCCTTTTTTCCTCTACTTTTTTTGTATGTTTGTCACTCTCTTGAGAACTGGTATTTCAGGGGTGCCTTGATAGTCGAAGCAAACTTTGTGCTGTTGAGGCTAAAGAGGTGAGCAGAGTAAGCCTGATTCCCCGTTTGGACTTCTCTGTTGACATCCCCCCTCGGCGCTCATATGACCTTTTCATGCAGTTGCGAGCGCCGTAAAACCTTACTAAAACTAAAAGCGAGATGCTGTAGAAAATCAAGGGAAATAACTGTGACAGTACAACCATCGGAAAATAAATCACTGTAATGGATTTACTGTTGCAGATTCATCATACACAGCTATAATATAGCTATATATATATATATTATTACAATATAATACAAATATAATATAATATAATATAACATAATATAGTGTCCAGTGAACCAATGTTTCCTGTGAAATCAAGGTCAACTTCCTTTGCCGTTTCGTCCGTTGTTGTCATCAGGATGGGACCAGAGATAGGAAGAGACAAGGCCTGTACTTGCTAGAACCATTAAAATCATGCCAGCTAGATATTCTCAAATTTAGCAGAGTAGTGTGTGTACCACACTGTGTGGGGACTTTGGCACTGAAGAGAAGTTTTGAATGAAGACCTCATAGTTCAGTCAACAAAACAAAGCCAACATTAAAACTATTCAAATAAAAATTCTTTTTGTTCCATTTTAGTTTTACATTAAGATGTAATTCATTGTCTGAAAAAAAAAAAGCAGGACCTGAAGGTTGATCTCGACGATGGATTTAGAACTTTAGAACAAAACAAACAATCACCCCCTCAAATGTCGACCTGTTTCCTTCAGTCACAAACACCATTGACATACATCAGTTACTGAGTAAATACTTACATTTCACCAATTCATTGTTGTAGCTCTGAAGGGCTGCTCCCTGTTGTGACATCTTTTTTTTTATCCGGTCTTAGTATTAATCCTCACACAACTCTGAACCTGAAATAATAAAACAAGTTTTAAAAAACATAACACAAAAAGAAGAATTTGAAACTGCATGAAAATGAGAAAACTGGGTTTTTCTTACCTTCTGTAAACCCTTTACAATATGTGTTGGCATGTCATCTTTTCATTACCACATGATAAGTGAGTACAGTGGAACTCGGATTTAACGAGGTCGCCGGGCCTGACCTAAAATTTCATTGAGTGTCCGTTATAGTTTATAGCAAACATGAGGTTTCGTGTAGATAATTACTGGCACTGAGCAAGTAAAGTATAAGGAGAAGTAACAAGTCGTGCCTGATATGCCTGTATATATTATTATGAGCTGTGCAAAAAAAGACAGATTCGTTCAAATGCACACCAGTGTCATCTCGATTGTTTGCCAAAAAGTTAAGTTGCTGTGTAGAGCCTATCATACGGCAACTTTTGATTCCATAGACCAACGCACTCTTCATTTCATAGATCTACGTCAAGACTAGCTTATATAAATCATTGTAATAATGATCAGTTGCCGGGGGGGGGGGAGAGAAAGACTGACGCGTTTGTATCTGTGACGTTCCACGCTTGTACAGATGACGCCCCCCCACTCCGACACGCACACACAGTCACCACACGTGTGCAGGCTGTCCATCCGACCCCGACACATGCTAGAGTAGACACGTGCGCATGCCAACAATTTACAATGCATGTATTGGTGTGAAAGAAGGCCGCCAATTGGTTGCATGCAATCGGTAAGTGAAAAAGGGTTCATGATGCAGGTGCAATGGATGATTTCCGGGAATAGATAAAGTTCGTTGAGGAGAAAAATCAGAGAACCCACATCTGCGGAGGCTGTTTACCCTGGAAGTGACCTCGTTGAATCCGAGCTAGTGGATGTAAGTGTTTGTTGAAACGGGGTTATTTTTACTGCTTGTAAAGAAGAAAAAAACCCCCGGGAATCCATCTCCTTTTCTTGAATCAAAGTTCTCAGAAATCTTAGTTTCATGTGTGCTGTATAACAAACACACATGCAATATAATTTTATCAGGTATTTATCGACATTCTTCACCTCACGGATCCAATACAAATAAAGGAATTCCCGTGCCAATGATAAGTTTAAGATGTCAGCACATAAGCCTACAATTTACATTTCACCCAGCTTAGACATTTATAATATTACTTTTCAATAGCTGAGGTGAAAGTTAAAGAAAATTCTGCCGAGGGTTTGGGGGCCGCATTGGTCCACAGCAGAGTCCAAGTGGGGATTGGCCCCTGAAGAAATTGAAATTTAGTGCTCTTACTCTTATAGGGTTGAAAATGGCATTTGGGAGAGTCTGTTTAACTCTTTCTCGGAGGGGGGGGGGGGGGGGTCAACCTACTATGCCAGGCCACTTCTAGTACAATCTAAAAATGACAAAAAAAGTCACGGAATGGGTCACTATTTTAGATTCATAATCAAAACAAATTAAGAACCTAGCCTATTTTGATAGTTCTTGCTCATGAATGAACTCCCGATAAAAGAAACCAATTTGATGTTGAAGTCGTTGTAAAGGAATGGGTGCTTTTTCTGTAGTTCCCACCCCCCTTATTTGAACCTAAATCTAGATCTACATCTAGATCTAGATCTATAGGCCTACGTTTGATGCACGGCGCCGAGCTAAGACATCAAACCTAACAACTGCAAAACAGGGGTGTATGGTAAAAGTAAAATTCAGGGGGGCATGCCCCCCCAGCCCCAGAAACCCCCCACCATACTTTTATTAGGTCTGGGGGGCAAGCCTCCCTGAAACCCCCCTACTCTTGGGGCCAAAACCAGCAAATAACAATTGCGGGGTGGGAACTACCGAAAAAGCGCCAAGGAATGTACCCGGGCTGCTGTCAGTGTGAGTGGCAGAGGGTCATCGGCACTGGGGTTCCGACCGCGAGCCGCTGGGAATTTCAACCCTCAAGTTTTTATAATTATTTTGTATTGCTACTAGATCTAGATTCTTTCCGGCAAATTCCGGGGCTTCCAAAATAGTACAGAAGAGTAGAGTACAGTCCTGTAGGCTACAGTAGGTCAGTAGGTCTAGCGGCTAGCCCTCGCGGGTGCGGCTTGCCATGGCACATTATTTCTTCATTCCAAAATTGAATTTACGACCATGAAAGAGTGGACATGATGAACATTATGTGAAACCATAAAAATCAAACTTGAGAAGCGCTAAAATATCCAGTAAACTCAACTGTTTTCATACCAGAAAAATGTGTCAATACGACTTTGATACTGAGAAAAGGAACGCTCAGTCGATTGTTTACGAAAACTTGTCAAGACAACTGCCGGGTGAATGATGTCACTTCCGTCTGCTTCGTATTTATTCGTACCGGTAGTCTAAGAAATGAAAAAAAATGAATACTTCTATTAAATTCATTGGTAATACGTATCAATGGACTTGTATTATGTTGTTTATTTTTAGTATGTAGCTACATTTCCGAAGGAGAATCCTAAGAGGAGAGAATTACGGGGCTAATAAACGTTTTTTCCTGGTTACGACTCAAAACTATAGCCGCATGAAACGCAGAAAAAAGTCGGATTGAGTCGAGATCAGAGCTACGAGAAACGTTTCACCCAAAAATAAATAACATGAAGTATTGATATGATCTAAGACCTAGATATAATCTTTACAATCTGGGATGTAATGTCCCAGAATCAAAGAACTTTTGATTTATAACATACATATATAACTTCCTTGCCAGTAACCCTTCGTTGCGAGTTTGAATTTGAGGAAAGAGAAGCGTGAATTTGAGTAATATAAGAAGCATAATGATAATATTGGAATGACCGCAGGGACAGGTGAGTGAGAGGCAGACAGACAGAAACAGCTGAAAAAAAAAGAAAAGAAGTATAATAAGGCCTACCAGGGCCAGTGGCGCCCTTATATTGCTCTGATCATATATGCTTGTGTATAATAGATAGATAGACAGATAGATAGACAGATAGATAGACAGATAGATAGATAGATAGACAGACAGACAGACAGACAGACAGACAGACAGACAGACAGACAGACAGATAGATAGATAGATAGATAGATAGATAGATAGATAGATAGATAGATAGATAGATAGGTAGATAGATAGATAGATAGATGCCAGCCACCCATCCCCATAAAGAAAGCGTTCCCATACACACACAAGGTAAAAACAAAACAAAACAAAACAAACCTTTGCACGTCAATTGATTACCTCTTCCTTCACCCTCCGACTTTAGTCTCCACCACTAATTCATGCGCTTACACCAACATACACACAAAAACACCCTCACGCACACAAAAACAACAACAACAACAACAACAAAAATAACAAAAACATCGGAGACATTGTCTCCATAATATATCTGAACTGAAGCTCGAATCAGTGATTTCTGTTCGCTTTGTGTCAGCTTGTGGCATGCGCCAAATAGACGTCCTGATTGAAAGTAGAGACAATTTATAGACTCCTTGCTTAAAATAATAAAAACTTAGGCTAAGCCAATCATAGCACCTTATTGGTGTCAATTGGGAATACAGTTAATTCTTCTCTGGTTCTTTTCAAATAAAATCCAAGTCAGTTAACAAGGCAAGGTCTATCGATCGTTTTGATCTCAATTGCTGTGTCCGGAAGATGTCCACTCAATTGGGACTGTCCTCTCTCATGCCATGCTGCTGCTGCTGCTGCTGCTGCTGCAGCTGTTACAGTTGTTGCTCCTGCTGTTTCTACGGCTGCTGGTGTAGCTACTGTCACTGCTCCTGCAGTTATTCCACATCTCGACCACGTTCTGACATTAGCTGAGTATTGCTGGTCCTTCCCCTGACTGTATACTCTGGGCTCCTGGCTCTTTCTGCAGCCTTATTAATTTCTACTGCTTCTCCTTGGCTCCTTTTTATACTGTTGTCTTTCAGCCACACCCCTGATTTTCTGGTAGGAAAGATCTTCACCTTGCCTTCTCGGACAAGGGCGAAAAATCTCGGACGGCCCGTGTGTAAGTTACGCACGTTAAATCGCTTGGTGGTCTAAATTCGATAAGAGTAGCTTCGGCCGCCACCTGGGCAAAATTCAAAATTTCCTACCTACTGAAAAAGTTTAATGTGTCCCGCGCGCTCATATGACCTTATGCAGTCGCAAGTAAAACACTTACCAGAAAGAAAAAAAAAGAAGGAGTTAAACAAAAAATTCAACCCGCCCCAACCACAAATGAAACTTTCAGTCATTTCATGATAAATGGCCATTAATTTTAGTCGTTTCGTGAAATGACTGACCCTCACAGTCATAATTTCATGAAATGACTGAAAGTTTTTAGTAATTTTACGAAATGACAGATTTCACAGCCTCATTGTAACAAACAAGTTGTTTCCATTCATCTGCTAGAGAACTTGATCTCTTCACATTTCTTGTGTTGGTGACAGTTATTTTGCTGTTAATGTCGTATTGCAAGCCCAAATAAAACAGAACCATGGAGGATTTAGATTCTTTCATTCCAAATTTTCGAAGAATACTGGATTCAAGATCGTTTGCACGTTTTTAATTCGTTTATTGATTTATTGTCAGGCTACAATTATTAATTTTCTTATCGAATTGGACGCAGTTTGTATAGGAGAGGCTGTCTGTATTATTGGTGTTGAATTTTTTAATTTGCTCCAAATGTTTTCAAATTGTTTCTGTAATATATGCCCCCCCCCCCCCCCCCACGGTTTTTGAAGATACTGAAGACGGAATGGTCACAGTGTTAGTCCTGTTATGATGTTTCCCTAATATTAATAAGTAGTGTTATAAAACTATACACATATAATAAAATAATGCTTTTCGTGTTTCCTGATGTAGTAAAACTTGAATTCAGTCTGACTTCAAGCTTGTAGGTAAAAGGTTAAAATGGATTTGAGGTGTCATTTAAAATATATATCTGCCTACTCATGATTTCAATCAAAACAGTGGTGGAAAATGGGACAGATTCTGGGGACAATGTAGTATGGTCTTGGTGTGGTTCCTCAATGTTGTTCCCTAAGTATCGAAATTACGAGGCGAAAGATCGAGAGGGCTAAATCACGAGCGTTTCCGTGGAAGTGCTTCCGCTTGCGCATGCGTCCTAGCTCCTTGGCAACGATTGAAGTAAACACTTTCGGCTGGTCAGCGGTGGAGGCGTCCCCCTTGAATGGCATCCTGAAAACAATTTTTCTACCGTGAGGGCATTAAAAAACGCTGCGACCATGCCGAGCAGTAACACGGCTACCCTCCGTCCGATTACGGAGCAAATAGAAGAGCTGAAGGCTAAGATTTCCCTGTTGGGTAAGGACATTCCCGTTGTCGTAGTTAGTTGAAGTTGAAAGGAAGGCTAAACAGAATTGAAGTATGTATTAGTATCTAGCTATCTAGTCCTAGATCTAGATCTAGATTAGATCTATATTCTTATGTACTATATCATATTAGTAAGTTAACTAAGTGTAAAGGTATGACAATAAGGAAAAAAGGGTGAAGACTCAGGAGTTTGACTGCGATCACTCCTTAAGTTTGAAAGTGGCTATTCTCACCCGCCCGGAAGTTCTCGCAAGATCAACTCCTCCCCTCTTCTCTCTCTCTCCGTCTCTTTCTGAATACTGTCTATCGGTGTGGACGATCAAATTGACCAAAACAAAGTTAAAAAATGATGTTATAATAACAAAAGTAAATTAATTTGGTTGTCTACAAAGATGCTACGGCTATTTAACTTTTCGAATTGAGCCGAACTATGCGGGTCGCCATTTTGTTTTGCCCGGAAATTCTTGCGCTACTCCTCTCTCTCTTTCTCTCTCTCTCTCCACTGCCCACAGACAAAATTGTACGCTTTTAGTAGGCTACAATTGTAATGGAACGTTTGTTCACGGCATAGAATTCTACAATTTTTCTGTTATCACAGTGTAGAATTCTGTGGTTTAGGGTGAACGCAAAATTTGGTGAACGCGCACCGGGTGAGAATAGCCACAAGACTCGCCTGCACTATTCTCACTCCGGGTGAGAATAGAGGTGTCCATTATAGTTATAGAATGTGGAGTGTCCAGATTTAAAATGGTCCTAGTCCTGAGGATTACACCTAGATTCTAGATTTAGATCTATCTAGATATCTACTACTGTTTACTGTTTAAAAAAACCCATGCACTAGACTCTATTCAATGTTTAATAATCATGCCCAGTTTTAGCTTAGACTGATCCTTAGTTGACCTAGCACTTTAGGTTAGGTCACTAGACCACTGATATTGACGGCTATGCTATGCCTGTAGTCTAGATCTCTATGTAAATAAGCAAATCTTAATTACTCAGGTTTATTTTTTACTCCTGAACCCGTCTCATGTCAGGTTTTGTATACTTTTCCAGTAGTGTTTTGCATGCTGAACACGAATATGGTCTTCATTTTTGCCACAAATCAATGACTGAAGCCTGAAGATATCATACACTATCGAGTATTCAGTTTTGATTAAATATTGAACTGTTTGCATTTACTTCTAATCAATTGATCAGTCGTCCTCTGTGCTATGCTGGCAATGACAAAAACAAGTTAATAAATATAGGGTTTTCACAGCCCACCTTACCACTGTGATCTGGATTAAAACGAAAGTATCACTTAGCCTATACTTTTTTCCTCAGAGGGAGATCGTAAGGCCTACTTTGAGTCCTCTCAATATGCTATGAAAAAGAATAGAGAGGCGATCTCTGAGCTGCGTAAAGAAACGAAAGAGCTTCGCCAAAGACTCAAAGATAAGCTTTCGGTGAGTTTCTGTAGATTAGCCATTAAGTTTGCATCATTGCCTTATGTAATATATATTATTGTTTTATAAGAAAACAAATTGTGTCACGAGGCGGTGGAATCAGGTGCTCGTCATATTTTTTTTTCCATGTGAAGTTATTGGTATCATCAGACAGCTTATTTATTTGCATTGTTTTCAGTGAAAAAAAAATATACATCTATCTTAAATAGAAGTCTAGATATTTTTGTGATTGAAGGAGGTGGGGGTCACCTGGTTTCAGAGGTAAAATTAGGGAGAAAATGGCTGCCAAAGTTTTGTAACTTCTATAGCTTGAGAGTCCTTTGAAACTGAAAAGTTACATACTTTGTGCCTTTAGTCAATGTTTTTAAATAAAATTCACTTGGAAATGTGTTTTTATATGGACATGAAAGGTGTTGAGCCAAAAAAACCTAAAAAATTTGATAAAAATGGACAAACTGGCAAAAAAACCAAATGCCTCTTGTTTCTTCGATTCCATTATTTTGACGAGCGCCTGATTGCACCGCGTGGTAACACAATTAACTGAGCCTATAGGGTATGCTAAAAATAATCATTTCTATTTAAGGTTTTTTTCACAAAGAATTGTTTTAGAAGAAATATGATTGCTTGTAGTTGTAGCCGAATAAACGAATGGTAAAACTAATTTTTGCATTCTTAAAGACTTTTCATGAAAATTACCTTGTTTTGTCTTACTTTTTGTCAATGGATTCAGCACAGAAGGTTGAGTTGATCAGTAGGCTACTGAGCAATTTTTTATTTGTAAAATATTTAAGAAGTTGGTTGAAACTGGCTTTTATGTTCTGAGATTGATTTTATCTGAATCAATGAACGTTAAACATGTGTTGAAAATGTAGTAAATGTTTTTGTTTATGAAACTGCACATGATCTGAAGTTGAATTGATTTTCATTATATTTGGAGAAACTGTACTATTCAATTTTTCATAAAAGTACCTTTATTGATCTTTTACCATCCCCTCAACAGCAAGATTCTCATGTCATCAGCAAGGCTTTCCATGACCGTCCTGTGGAACGGGCTGCATTGTCAAACAAATCTGGGCAGGTATGCACTTCTGTTTTCATCTACTCTTTTTTTTATTTTTTTTATTAGTTTCTTCTCATGTCAGTTTTCATTCAATTTTAAATGTCTTAAGCATGCTCATCTAAGTCTTCCAGTTGAAATGTAAGTCTGTGATTGACAAAACATTCAAATGGTTGTTTAAATATCACCATTTCGGACATCCTGTCAGTAATGTATCCCATCATTTAAAAATGCCCCTCTTGTACTAGAACTTTCTTAAAGGGGTGTGACATTTGAATATAATGTCCATTTCTGCTAGCACAGAGGTATGTGGAAAAAGAACCTTCAACAGTCTCTTGGCAAACCCAAGTTTGAAGATTGGAACCAATATCATCAGCTTGCACACCTCTAATAGGGGATGAAAATGATTTGTTCCTCACCAGGCCTGAGAAATTTTTTTTCTTGTTTTCTAAGCTTGTTATTTCACATTGATCAATTTCTTCATATAACGGTGCCTTTTCATTGATAGTATTCATCTTGGATTGACTTAATTTCTTTTTAAAGAATGATTAATTCATCCATCAACACTACTTGTGGTGTTTAGCATGCAAGCTGCATCAACTAAACCCATGGAATACTACAACTCAGCAAGAGACTTTTGATACAATTTCCTCACCCACTTTTGTTGAAAATCTGTCCATAATGTGCAAGGAAAAAAACATAATTGCTCCACAGGCGACAGAATATTCATCTTCTATATCTTGTATATTGACACATTTTTTTTACTGTCATTATTTCAGCAAGCCATTGTCATTTTCGACCATAAAGTATGCGATTCCATGAAGAGGCTGAACAGCAAGCGTCATGTGACAGCGCGCAAACAAAAACGCTTGGAAGAGCTGCAGACTGAATATGACCAGATGGTCAAGGACTCATCAGATGCAGTCAGCACAGACAAGGGAGACTCCCAGGATGCCCAGGTTTGGACTGGCTTAAATTATTTTATCATAAATTTATTGAGAGCATCCAAGCAGAGAAACGAGTGGTGAACCATGATCGTTGTTGTCTGTTTTATATCTATTACTTGAATAAAATAAAATAATATAAATAATTAATGATATTTATATAGCGCTCAACCCCGATTAAAGTACACAGGCTCTGAGCGCTAAAGATGAAGGGACTTTAAAGTATTGAAAAGGTACAAAAATAATTTTTAGATAGAAAAAATGGGAAGACGTTTCAGAAATCAAATAAAGTGCAGTATTGTTTACTCTTCTCTAGCTTAACATTTTTTTTACAGTAAACTTGAGAAAAAGTTTATTGAATGCCTAGTCAGTTCAGAATTGGTGTTTTGAAAGCTCGTTTAGTCCATATTTAATTAGAGGGGGTACTTTGGGAAAGGAGTTAAAATTATGAGCTACCTGCTGTTCCTTTTATGGCAGAAAACTATAAACTCTGGTGTACACAGCCCTGCTAGGGCACTAAACTACTGCACTCAACCACAACCTCAACTTTTCTCCACTAATTTTATGGAATGATTTCACACATGTTATCAACATCAAAATGCTGTTAAAAGGAGAAAAAAAACCCCAAACGACAACAACAGCACAATACCCTTATAAGGTGACTATGTCACTTTTTTTGGTCAGTCTCAAGTCACTGAATGAAAATTGAATGAAACTGAAAAAAAGGTTTGACTTTATTCGGGGTTTATTATATGTGAGGTATGCTGAAAAATTGAGGTACTTTCGCAATTCATAAATGAAGATATTGGCCTAAAATATACACCGCTGACAAATTTGTAGATTTTCTAATTGATACCATTTTCTTCTAGTATAACATGCTTTTTTTGTTATAATTTCATTCTTATAAATTGTAAGAACTCTGCCCGTAAGCTTTGTGTTTTTCTTTGCAAAGGGCTAGAATCCAATTATTTTTTTTACCAAGCTTCACATATCGTCCCTGAATTAAAAGAAATCTAAATCTGTTCTCTTTTTTATTCAACAGACTATGCGATACCTAGAGAACAGCTACGACAAAGTCACAATGAAGACTGAGGAGGCAAAACAAGTGCAGCGTGTCTACCTGGATATTAAGAATAGATTTGAAGTGGTGAGTAATTACCCTACTGCGACATCTGATTTTTTAAGTTCAAGCAGTACAATTTGAGTCTTTACCATTTTATTTTTGTTTCCATTTTTGTGTTTGCTTTCATGATGTCCACAAAAGACATCAAGAATAGAAAGTGAATTCATAGACCCTACTCAAGTTTATTTTATGGAGAGATAAAAAAAAAACCCTCATAAATTTAATACTATATATTTTCCCCTCTTTTTACCACCTTCTTTCTTATCTAGTCCTGGGTTAAAAAAAAGTGAAAATTATATCAGAGCATCTTTGTTCTGTGCTTTAAATTTTTTTAAAAATATAGCAAAGTCCTCTGGAAAAGCTTTATAATGTAACTATCATTTCCTCAAATAAATTTGTTTCCTTATATCCTGACTCTACCCTGAGTTTTTTCCCACTGTTTCCCAAATTTTTTCTACTATCACCTCAACCTGGTGCACTATGTCTCGTTATAACCCGAAAAACTTGCCTACAACTTCCAAATGACGGAAACAAAGGCTATATATAGTTATTACTTTAAAAACTTGGATCAGAAATGGTTTTGAAAAGCAAGAAGAAAAAGAGCCTGGAAAGCAATGTACATAGAGAACATATAATTTTACAAAGGCTTTCCCACCCTTATGTGAGTCGGGTATCTCGTCTTGTTTATTGGCCATAGGTTTTCTTACCTTATACTGTATTCACAATTCACTTCAGATCATCTCTTATCTCATTTAATTCTATCTCATCTTTTTTGTTATATTAGAAATGAATGCGGGTGGTTGGCAGGTGCTCTGGTGTGGATTACTCTTTCTTTCCTATCAAACATATATTGTTGTGATCTCTCCTCCTTCTTTTTGTGTTTTTTCTTTCTTGTAACTCCTCTAATGATTAGCACTTACATATATGACCTTAATGTGTTTCAGGTGCCATAACACTCTAATTAAAACTACAAGAAATGCATTCTTTTCATAAACTGATATCTTTTTGATTTGGCGAAGTATAACTGAAAATAAATATTATATTTCTGATCAATAGGAAGCGCAAGAATACCCATGCCGACTGGATGCGATGGAAGCTGACATCCGCAGCACTCGGGCTCAGCTGAAAGAACTGAAAGCCATGCATAACGATGCTCAGCTCTCTAAGGAGGCTGCTGTCAATGAGCTGAGAAGACACGAAGAGACTGTGTATGCTGAGAGGAAGAAGAGAGAGGTAGAACTGCAGAAGATGAAGAAGGAGGCGGAAGAGAAGAAAATGCAGCATGAGAGGATTGAGAAACGACTGGTAAAGAACAATGTCTAATGATTGTCTCTGAATGTTCTCATCTACTTTTAACTGATCTGTAAGTTAACTTTTTATTTAAGACTCAAAAGCCATTCCCAACATCCACCCTTCTACCTCAAATCAGTAGGCCCTCGAAATACGGTATTCTGGGAAAATAAACTGTATAGTTTTACTGTCTAAGGTTAATGCACTGCCATAACTAGCAGTCTTTTTTTTTTTTCATTTCATAACTTTCATATTTTCTACACTTAAAAATCTTCCCAAATATTACCTTTTTTTTTTACAAGGGGAGTAAAAAGTAATATTTGGGAAGATTTTTATGTGTAGAAAATATAAAAGTTATGAAAAAAAAAAAAGAAGAAAACTAAGGCTGCTGTGCCCAGAATGGAAAAGAGTTAGCCTCCCCTCTCAAACGGGTACCACTGTTTTTTTAAAACCTTTTGTCTTATCTTTTAATTTCAATGCTTAAGGGTTGGTAGAGGTATCAACTATATTTCTTCATAGTTGACTCCCATTGTATCAATTTACATATGTGAGGTATCGAGATGAAATCAGGTGCTTGTCAAGGTACCGAAATAAAACCCCCCCAGCATTTTCCATCCGTTTTTACCGAAACTTTTGTTTTGGGTTCAACACTTTTTATGTCCTTCTAATACACATTTCTGTGTAAATTGCATTTAAAAAACACTGATCGAAGGCACTCCAAATGTAAATTTGCCGTTTCCTATGACTCTCAAGCTTTGGAAGTCACCAAACTTTGCAGTCATTTTCTCTCTAATTTTTTTTCTGACACCAGGTGACTCATACCTCTTTTAATAGCGAATATCTTGACTTCTTTTCAAGATAGATAAATTTTATGCAACAAAAGCAAGACAAATGAACAGGCTCTAAGATTATACCAATAATTTCATATGCCTCACAACTGACGAGTGCCTGATTCCATCGTGTCACGACACATACGTTCTATTGATAATTATGACAATGATGAATTCATTATTCCAGGCCCAGCGTGGCTCTGTCCAGCAAGATGAACTAACCGCCCAGGAGAAGGCAGCCTTGACCGGTGAGGACCAGCAGCAGAAGATCACCACCTATGAGGAAGCTTTCAAACGTATCAAGGAGTGCACAGGAGTCTCGGACACTATGGTTTGTACTTTTCTTTTTTTCGAGCGGAGTGAGATTTCCTGATATTGCGAAAAAATTTCTTTAAAAAATAATAATGATAATAATAGATATAATGTGTATAGCACAAATTCCTGCTCAACAGAAAGCTCTATGCACTTTACGATCTGTATTATTTCCCCAGCAGACCTGATGGTATTCTGAAACAATCTTAACTTCCTGGGAAGCATACAGTGCGAGCTGCCATTTTACAGGCGCTAAAGCACAAACATACTGACAAGCTCTTTGACTGTCAACTCAATTGAGATAATTTAGAATGCGGGCTTTGACCCTACCCCATGCATGTGACATTTATCTATAGAGCATTTACAACTTCAATTTTTAGAAAGAACTTCTTCTTTTTATTGTGCATTGAAAATTTATTTTTTGTGGCTCCCTTGCAGGAGGTTGTGATTCGCTTTGAGAACCAAGGGGACACAACCCGTCATTTGGAGGAGCTGAAGAAAGACAATGAGAAGCAGATCACCAGACTGAGGGAGGAGAGGGAGAAACTGCAGCAGGAGTTTGAGGAGATGAAATACTCAGGGGAAGCCAAACTTTCCAGGTGAGGGCATTTGTTTCCCCTCCTGTCAACCAGGGTCTTGAATCCTTTATTCATTTTCATCCAGCTCACGTCATCCTCACTATCGTTCTAATCCTGCATCAGGGAACACTTTCACGAACACTTTCCACCTTTTCCTCTCCTGGGCTAACCTCTTGATTTTATTCCTTGTCCTCCTTCTCTCTCTTCCAGGCTGAAGGGCTAGAACCCCGATGGCCGCTGGATCGGAAAAGTAAAATCCTCCCACTCTTTTGCACATCATTCTCTGTGACTCTTGAGATCAGCACTCTCTTTGCCACCTAACTGTTACTTCTGATAACTTCAGCAGTTTCCATAACCGATCTACACAAACCCTGAAAGTACCGAATCTGAACAAAAGTGCACTAATTTATAAGAAGTCTTCTTGAGCCAGAGGAACAAAAAAGATTGTCCGTTATTTATTGTAGAAACACTAGCGGTTGCGACTCTGCAAGTCAATGAAAATGGCTTCATCAGTTCTTTGGCTATTTTTGAAAATGGTCTTCACAAACTGGGGAAACACTGACTCTGAGCGGGAGTGCACTCATTTTAAAAAGAGAGACCTCCTGTAGTTATTGGAACTCTTTTTGAGCCAGAGGAACAAAAAAGATTGTCGGTTATATGTCTTAGAACTGCCGGTGGCCGTGACTCTGCAAGTTAGTGAAAATGGTTTCGTTGGGTCGTGAGCAGTTTCTGAGATTTCCGCTGATATTAGAGGTCACATGACCTTGGTGAAATCATAACTTTTTTCAGCATATGTTATAGAATTTTCAAAGAGCTTTCTAAAATGTCTACAGTTTTCTGGTCTTTGTATTTATCATGGAATATGTACTCATTTCTTACGTCTAAAGGTGCACCCTTGTACTTAAAACACCCTGACACAATGCAAGTTTACCACAGACATTAATAGGGTTAACGTATGGGTTCCAATCCAACACTTCTTTGATGTGCAGCTGCTTGGCTTCCTGAGAGTGTGTCCAACCAATCACCACCGCCCTCTTCCTTCTTTATCTCTGACTGGGTTTTGTCATGTTCTTCTTTACACTCCCTTGTTGGTACCACCGCATACCTGCTAGTAAATGCTGGTGGGTGGTTGGTGGGTGCTCTGGTGTGGTTTGCTCCTTCTTTCCTCTTAAACATCTATCGTCCTGATCTCTCCTCCTTCTTTTTTATGTTTGTTATTACTCTCTTGTGGCACCTCTAATCTTCGGCACTTATATGACCTTATTTTGTTGCAAGTGCCGTAAAACTCTTACTAAAACTAAACTAAAGTAAATGCTGAGTCAGAGTAATGACGGCTTGATTTAGTAATACCAAAGGTATAGACATGAACTTAAACAAGGTGGAGTGTCGAGAAATCATGAGTGTGAACATTCTCTCGTTGACTGTTTCCATGAAAATACAAAGCATTCCAGCATCTGGGCCGCATTAAATTTTGCTGCTATGGCCCCTTTTATAGGAAGAGTACAAGTACTAAGGGTATAAAAGGAGCAAAGTTTGGATTGTAAGAAAGGGAATTTGTTAGTGTAAACAAGTGCTCATTTTTAATACTGAATACCTTCATTTGAAGTGTCCTTGTTGTTAATGATTGGATGTTAATGAATTGTATTACCTAACAGATTGTGGGGCATTGTAGGACCCATTCTATTAAGACCCATCTCTAACAAAATGACTTTCTCGCAAAGTACGGTAAAGGCAATGTTTTGTAAGCAGAAACAGCAGTTTTATTTCGGAGGAACTAAAATCAGCGGCCATCATTATTCATGATCAAGGGAATCAATTCATGCCTGACTAATTAATTTTAGAATATATATTTGGTTGTTTCCCTTTTATTATAAAGTGCCTTTCAAACCCGGAGGGGAAATCCCGAAAAATTTTGGTTGTATCCCTTTGGTCTCAAAGTGACGGTCGGTGTTTATCTCCCC
>NW_004797293.1:1879069-1885945 GCF_000002075.1 Aplysia californica | reverse complement strand
CCCCTCCCCTATCTTTCTCTCGCACTTATTCTCTAACTCTCTCTCTTTCAATAATTCTTGTGACATTTAATGTTTTACTGTTGTAGAATTGTTTAAGAAGGATTTCTTTAGTTCACTTTAATGGTTTGTCCTTCTGCTTCTCAATAATAACAGACATTGTTGCCATATTTTCCTCTCAGAGTAAGGGTCATGTACCAACAGCCCAAATAGCCGCCACGTCGGATGAGTATGTTCTAGACCAGTTGTCCACGTCGGAGGAGAAGCTGCTCAAGCTACTGGAGGAATTGGATGGAAATGATATCAACGAAGTTCTCAAGCAAATGGAGGAGGAAGAGGTGAGTGGGCAAACAAGAACTGACACGTTTTAGAGAATAAGTTATGGTATTTCATTTAATTTGTGTAGCGCAAGTTCCCAATAATAGCAAGCTTTATGTGCTTTATGTTGTATTATTACCCATGCAGACCCAATAGCATTCTGAAACAATATCAAGTTTCTGGACTTCAGTGCTTCCTTCATGATACGTCAGTGGAGTTGCTCTGCTTTCTGGTGTGCGTCAGTCCAGATGCGTTGTGTGTATAAATATGCCGTGAGCCTACATGGTAAACACACAGCAGGGTTAAATAGTGTTACACACGGTGCTTTCTTGACAAATCTGAGTACAGCTTCACAGAGTTCACTAACGTTTCTGTAAGGGAAAGATTTGTGCCTTTTCTACTTAGGGAGAGTTACTGAGAGCTAAGTTCTTACCAGTGCTCTGCTATGCACTCAAATTTATGGGTAATCGCAGAAAGTCTGGAAAGTTGAGAATATTGTACTTTTGATGTTGTCTTGCAGTTCTGAAACATTTGAACAGCAAGACCCGTATAGTCAAAAGGCACATTCAGGAAGGGTTTTTATATAGTAGCTTTAAGTTTCTGTTTTATATATGCTTGCTTCCTTGAGCCTCATGCTCTGCAGTGAGTCAGCATTTTAATTCCTTCAATTGTATATCTTCACAATCCATACAAGAAACTGCACTGTTTCCTTAAATTGTTTTCAACTGTCACCTTTCCTGCCATACATATTCCTGTGACCTTTTCGCATTTTACACTACTTCTGAATTCCTGTTTCTAATTTGGGTTGTTTATTTTGACGGATTTTCATGTGCTTGCTGTTTGTATCTTAACGCATCGGGATTCCTTTGTATACTGGTAAGAACATCAACTCTGTTTTAGGAAATGAAATTCCATCAATGTCTTTTTCGCTTTTTTGGTGTTTGGTTCACTCTGAGAAGGTTCAAGGGAAGATACTGCCTCTTAAATAAATAATAGTGTTGATAGGGGCATTAAACCCATACCATATCACCGTTTTTCAAGGGAAGATATTAGACAAAAGACTGATGGTTGAGAGTCATCTTCTTTGAGTTGCTTTTAAATGTTTCGTGCTTGAGACAAGTTTTCACTGTGAAAGGAAGTCTTTTGACCTTTCTTTGAAATGTAGCAAGATTCACAATCTTTGAATATTGTTTGTTTTGAATGTTGATTGTGGCTTTCGATTCCTTTTTTTCATGAACTTTCACAATCAACTCTTTTAGAATCTCACAAGGAGGACTTTTTTATTTGTATTTAAATATGACATGGATGTATCTGGCTTCTTGCACTTTTAAGCATGCTTAAATATCCACTAAATTTTCATCCATCTCAAAGAGTTTCTATACAGATTCTCATCTTTGACTCTTCTGTCTTTTTTACCTCTCAGATAGGCCTTTATCCCAGAGGTGGTTTTTGTTGAATGAACTGCATCCACTGAAACCTTTTTGTCCCTAAGATTTATGTGTCCAAACCGCTCTTAGCACTTTCACATCTTCAGTGCCGAGAGTGCATCACTCAAATTTAGCCTAACAAAATGTTTCCTACTTAAATATTTTACTTCTTGTTTTTCTTAGACTTAAACAACTTTCGTTGTCTGTGGTGTAGCGGGATTTTGCATGCCGGAGACCTAAGTTCAATTTCTGAGTTGGGAAAAGTTTTTATCGAGTATCTTGGTCTTTTTGCTGAGATGTTATATTCCTCTCAGCATATAGTTTGGCCCTGACACATAGGGGTAAAAGCCTGCCTCCTTAATGATCTATTTTTTTTTCGATGGGGGCGTGAAGACTCCTACATTAAAATTTTAAAAAATAAAATATATGAAAAACCCTAGCTCCTTTTTCAACACACTTGTATTTATCTCGGATCATGAAGGAAATCTGAATTGCATTTGTTGAGAGAACTTTAATGACCTACTCTCTTGCATGGCATTGTCTTTTCCAGGCTTTATTTTTCATCACGTCTTCTAACTTTGAAGCCTTTCTTTTGGATTCTTACCAACTGAACCTTTGTTCACATATGTTGCTTGTTCCTATCACCCGTCGTCTTTCTCTTCATCATTGTTCATTGTTGATTGTCCACTTTGGGAAGTTCCCTCTAGGAAAGTCATTAGTCAAGAAATATTTTTTGGTGTTTTCGATGATTTTTTTCTTCTTTTAAGGCCCCAAATCAGTTTTTCACCTTTTTCTCTTCATTCCAGGAAAAGCAGTCTCTTACTATCTTGTCAGTTCCTTCATCTGTAGCTGGCAACAAAAAATTGCATGCTTTTTTTACTCTTCTTGTTTGTTTCTTGTATGCCTTTTGAAACGTTCCTTTCTCCATCCCCTTACTTTAATTCTTCAATATTAAAATGTTCCTTCTTTAGATTTGATCTGCTTCTTCTTTGTCTTTTTTCTTTCAAGTATTCTTCTATTCATTTCTCCTTTTCTTTCGTTCTCAGTTCCATGCTAGCATAGAAGGAAAGCTACCAGCGTACAACACGAGAGTGAAACTGCCGCAGACTCAGAGAGATTTGGTGTATGGAGATGGTAAGTTAATTTTGATATTAATTTGTTTTCGAGTTAAACAGTCATTGATTAATCATTGTCAATCTTATTCCTGTTTTCCCACAATTTTGTTTTTCTTCATTGTCTTTTACTGTCTCTATGTCTTTGTGACTCTCTTTCTTTTTGTTTTTGGTCTATATTTTTATTTTAGATATGTTAAACTTTCATGCAGCACAAAATTGTTAACCGAAATGGTTATGATCATTTTAACAGTTACTTGGCATTTTTTTAGTGGTTTTGTTATCGGCCTTTGTATATTTCCAAATCCCTTTCAGCCAGCATCTGTTATGTGCATTACACTTAATTGCCATTGTATAAACTATGCATAACTCCATTTGACTTAATTTAATATAAACACTACTCATCCAACAGATTGTGTTTTCTCTCAAAAATGAATTTGTGATCATTTTTCAGAAGAAAAAAAGAAACATGTTAATCAAAACAAATTCCTGTTGTATATGGCCACATATGATTTCATTTTAATTCTTTTTGTTGTATAAACATTTCTTTAACAGCTTTTTGGACTAGTTAAAGGGAATTTATGCATAAAAATTATTCAATGCTTTTACTCTGTAACATTTGGTTTTGAAACTTCTGGCTAAATTTATTTGGTTGGGATTGTTCTGTCTTTCTCTTTGAAACTTTATACCCCACTTTTGGGGTTTATTTTCATAGTTAACTGTTGTGGTAATCTTATTCTTGTTTCTGTTTACAGAAGATGAAGACAGTGGGGAGGATGATGGCGATGTGCCATCTCGCAATGCCATCAAGAAGCAGTCACAGTTTATTGTAGACAGCAAAACTAAACGCAGAGTCCCCAAGAAGAAGAAGAAGATGAAGTAAATATCAATCGAACTCACTATGTTTTAGAAGTAGGTTTTGTCTGGTTTGAGAATATTAAAACTTCAAATTTACAACCCCCCCAAAAAATAAGAAAGGAGATTTTGAACTTTTGTAGAAACTTTGGAAACTCAAAATATGGAGGAGGAAATAAAGTTTTCTTCAAGGTGAGGAGAGCAATATGTAGGCATTCTGTATGAGCACAAGCCTGGTTCTCAGCTTTTATTAAAGAACCTTTACAGTTCTTTTCATTTCGATTACTTTTTTTATTTACCTGGACAGAAAAAGTGATTTGTCAGATGCCTACATGCTTTTTTAAGATAACTTTCTGAATCATGATAGTGTACCGAGACCTTAGTTTCATTTGGCATTTGAATGGTTATAAAAAAATTTGGGTAATAATGAAATTGAAAAAGCAGATGGAAACAGCCACACCAGAATTATGAAAGGAAGTGTTTTACGTTCTGTAAATAAGAGAGACAAGGAGTTGTTCTGATATAAGAGAAATGTTCTGTTTCAATAGATATAGCATTAATTCTTTTTTACTTCTTGTAAGTTGTGGAAATTTTGTATACTTTGAGAATAATTTAATATTTGTATAGAATTAATGTAAAAGTAATATGCTTAAAAAGAGTGGAAAAGAAACCCAGTTTTGATCAAGCGGAGATTGTTTGCATTCAGAGATTTTCTCAAGTGTTGAATGGTTTTGTGCTTGTCATGAAATATCAATTAAAAATGTTCCTTTGGTTCTGTATTTATGTAAATTGATGGAATATGTTTGATTGTCACATTTCTGTGATGGAAAGGCAAGACGGAAAGCCACCAGAACTTGCTAAAGTTTTCACAATACCATACTTAATATTCACATTAAAACGTTAAAAACGGTAAAAGTACATATAATATAGTCAGTCAGCGAGCTGTTTGAATGTGCTAAGCCTAAAAAGACAATTTTTTTTTCAAGAGAGAGGAAAGACTGTATCATAATAATTTACAATCATACCTACATCATGTATTTTTTTAGTGCTTTTAAGAAAAGACATTCCAAGTTTGCATTTTGACAAAATGTTTTTTGAGCACTTACATTTCTTACAAACATTAAGGAAACTGCAAATGATTTTTTCGAATTTAAATGGGGAAGGGCGGGGGGGGGGGGGGGAGCTTAGTAGGCCTACTTCTGAACAGTATATGGACAATACAGATGCTATCAGCTGTCTTTTTTCTACTTTTCAAAGGAGATACCTGAGTAGAGCTTGATAACTGTAAATTTTTTTTTCACATCCTGTAAAGTTTCCCAGTATTTTGACAGCTTATGTCTCTGTTTTTCTTTTTTTGTTGTTGTTCTTGTTAAAATCAGGTATGTTTCTTTATTTCACGTGATAAGTCTTTGCCATTTAATGCCATTTTATACTTTTGAAGCTGTCAGTAAGGGAATGATCATAGCTTAGTATGCTTTGTGAATTTGCTGCTTTGGATGGAAATGAAAATACCACACATACTTTTTAGGACAAGAAGGGACGAATATAGTATTTCCCATGTCATCTTTTCATGAAATTTCTTTTAATGAACTTTTTTAAAATCCATCTGTCACTGTTTTTCTAATAGGTTTCTGAACATTTTAAATAGTCACTTAGCTTTTGACTCTTCCATTTAGAAAAGAAATGTTTTCAAGACACGATATACAATCACGAGAAGCAATATAAGAATATTGTCTAACTTTTAGTCAGTTTTTATTTTTTCTTTACACAATTTTAATGTATTTGTTTGATAGGTTTCAAAACCAAATTTTTGTGTCTTCCGTTTGGCTTTTATTGTCGATATTCTTGTCATGGAGCTTGTAAAGACTTTTCTTGGTGGAACTATAATCAATTTTATTGAATTTTTGATAATAAATGTGTGACTGCTGATTTTGTGAAACTTTGTTTACAATTTTTACACATAGTTTAGAAGGATTTTTGACATCTTTCCTTCTATTCAATATTTGCATGAATATCAAATATGTGTCAACAGCTTGTACACTGGAAAGCAAATTGGTATAGCAGTTATAAGTATGCAATTAATAAAGATCAATAACAGAACTTCAGTTCTTTCCTCGTCTCTGTTCATCATCCGTGGTAATGCATCTTTTTGTAAAGGGACTGATTCTTGTTTAATTAATGCTCTGTGATGTGGAGCCCCTATATGAAAGGAGATCCTGCTAACTTGGGGCAGAAATTTTGGGTGTAAAACTTTGAATGTACATGTAGATGGTTGGTGGGGCTCAGGAGTGGTTTGCTCAAGGACCTTAATTCGACTATGTATAACCTCTCTGGGTTTGCTCCTTCTTTCCTATCAGACATATCGTCCTCTTCTCTCCTTCTTCTTTTGTCTGTATGCAAAACTCTAGTAACACCTTAAATCTTCGGCACTTATATGACCTGTTTGTGTTGCAAGTGACAGGAAAGCTCTAACTCAAACTAAACGAAAGTATTTGAACCCTATGAACCCTATTCTTAAAAATATAAGTTAGAATTGCCTTCATGCATGACCTCATGCCGGCACAATGTGGCCTCGATAAAGAGTGGAGACTACAGGGTATTTATACCCACGGAACAACAATCTCACGATTTTGAGTCCGGCAGTCTAAACTCTTAGACTACCAACTTATCGATTTTGGACCACCAAGGGATCTTTAACATGCGCATCTTGCACTCGGAACCTCTGAGATTTTTTGTCCTTACCTAGAAGGCAAGGTGTTAGATCCTACCTACCAAAAAATCAGGGGTGTGGCTGAAAGACAGCAGTAAGAAGGAGCAAAAGAGTAACAGTAGTAAGGCTGCAGAAAGAGTCAGGAGCCCAGAGGAGGGGGAAGAAAGGGGGCGGCTGAAAGTGGAGACGGGAGCAGACGATGATGATGATGATGATGATGATGATGATGATGATGTTGATGATGATAAGATAAGATAAAGATCATTTCTATAGCCCACCCTCCCGGTACGAATTAGATATGAATTCACCATTTTTGGAATGACAAATAAGATTGACAAACTTGAATTTTTTCAAAGGTGGACATCATCAGAACACAACGCGTGCTTTTATGAGGAAGAAGTCTATCTTGAGTCTCAAACTCAAATTATTCATGACCGTTTTTTTTTTGGGGGGGGGG
>NW_004797293.1:1876973-1878259 GCF_000002075.1 Aplysia californica | reverse complement strand
CGAACACACACACACACACACACACACACACACACACACACACACACACACACACACACACACATACACACACACACAAACTACATTGTCTAGGTCCCTTTTCATAACTCATCTATTCAAGTTGTCTAAGTCTACGTAAGCTAATTGTTCTTGGTTGACTCCTGTCTCTTTTGCTCTCTACATTTCCACTGAGAGCAAGATGTTCCATGTGTTTATGTCTTGTCCAGTGTCCTAGATACTGCATTAAAATTTGTCACTTTCTAATAAAAAATAAGTAAAAACAACAACTTCAGAGGTATTGGTGAGAAGGAACAAACTAATTCTTATTCTTCTTAATCTCAATTGTGTTGATAGAGGCGTAAAGACATTAACAAAGTGGGTGGTTGGCGGGTGCTCTGGTGTGGTTTGCTCCTTCTTTCCTATCAAACATCTATCGTCCTTATCTCTCCTCCTTTTTTTGTGTATGTTACTCTCTTGTAACACCACTATTCTTCGGCACTTATATGACCTTATTGTGTTGCAAGTGCCGTAAAACTCTTACGAAATCTAATCATATCCTATCAGAAAAAAGTTATGTGTCACCACGCGATGGAATCAGGCCCTCGTCAATTTTGGTATAATATGGAATCCTTGGTATCATTCATTTGCCTTGCTTTTGATGAAAGACATACCCATCTATCTTGAACAGAAGTCGAGAGATTTGCATTTGAATGTCGCGGGGATTGCCTGTTGTCAGAGGTAACTGGAGCGAGAAAATGGCACCAAAGTTTTGTGACTTTCAAAGCATGAGTGTCCTTGTAAACTGCAGATTTACACATTCTGTGCCTGTCATCGATGTTTTTCAGGAAAATTGACATAGAAATGTGTTTTTTTTTCAAACGGACTTACACAGCATTGCACCAACTTTTTTAAAATTTAAAGAAGTTCGAAACAAATTGCCCCACTGTCAGAGAAATGCCGGTTTATTTGATTTTAAAAAAAAATATTATTTTGAGGAGCGCCTGATTTCAGAACGATGCGTCACATGATGTCTAAGTTTTGCAAGGATCAGAAACCAGACAGTCTCTGAAGATATCTTTCATTTTTCTACAACTCCGTTATTTATGGTGGACACCCCAGCTACAACAGAGAGTTCATCTTATTTTCTAAAGTCGGTGTTTTTTTACGTCCCATCGATACACTTTAGGTAATTTAGACGGCCGGCTGAGAGGGAAACAACATCCCAGCAAAAAGACCTAGATTATAATTAAAATCCCCCACCTCCTCCATCCACACACACACACACA
>NW_004797293.1:1873400-1876163 GCF_000002075.1 Aplysia californica | reverse complement strand
CCGTCTATCTTTGACCAGATGAAAAACATAACATAAATAAAAGTGTTTGTCAAATATACAATGGGTTTTCTCAATCTCAATTTAACGCAAAAGTAAAACCGACATTAGAGTCAATTCAATTTAATTTAAAGAAAAAAAGAAGAAGAAAAAAACCACTCTCCAAAACAACGCATAAAAGATTCATAATGTCATGATTATTCATAAAAGAAAAGCAATTATATATTTTTTGTCTATTTGATCATGGCCAACAATTTTCTGAACAGAGCACAATAGATGTATAAATGAAAAAAGCTTTTCAATAGATTCAATGTAAATCATAGGCAATTGTCTTTCTGTTATCGGTTATTTGAAAACTTTATTGACATTTAAAACATTAGTTGGAGAAACCCTGAAAAGAAAGAAACTGAGATTCCCAGGACTGAAAAGTAGCTCCCAATTTGATTCGTTTCCCATCTGCGATCTTTTAATTTCTTTCTTTTTTTTTCTTGAGAGTTTTCTAATCTCGAGTCCTTCTACGGGGTTCTTTCCCTTCTTTCAATTACCGCTTCGTTCGGCTCACCGGAAGTCAAAGGCCCCGAACTGATAGGACATAAGAAAAGGGAGCTATCATCTTAAAGCTAACATCAACGGAAACTCACAAGAGTAAACGTCCTCCACCTTTCTTGCTCTTCCGCGGGACCCCAAGCCATCATTGGCTCTTATGGCGAACAAACGCGGATTAATATTTCTAGCCCAATATGCTGAAATCACTCTATTTGCACACCCGGAAGAAGATCCGCGCCGTATTTTCTGAAAATCACAGCCTCTTTTCTTTTCATTAGAGCTCCGAGTTTGGCCAGTTCTGTTGATGTAGCATTACGGAACGGCACGTTCGCCAAACATCGGCAAACTTCGGTTAATCCCGTCCAAATCGCTGCTGCTTTGGCGAGACAGGGCGTTTTGTTACAGTCCCGAGAAAGTGGCCCTTTCAATCAATGGGCAAATGTTGTCTTAACTTTCGCTCGTTATCCAGCCCATGAGATTTGCGAGGAAAAGAGAATCGCGCTTTTTTCAGCCGGGCACGGAGGGAGCAGATACTTTTGAAGCGAGACCACGGCCTTTCCCCTCCCAGGTCATTAATTAAATTTAATATGTGCCCCATTGAGCGCGGGAAAAGGGATGCAAGTCTACCCCCCCCTCTTTTTTTTCTTCTTCTCTTTCTCTGTCTCTCTGTTGCAGCGTCTGTATCACTGTCTCTGTCTCTGTCTCAATCTGTCTGTCTGTCTGTCTGTCTGTCTGTCTGTCTGTCTCTCTCTCTCTCTCTCTCTCTCTCTCTCTCTCTCTCTCTCTCTCTCTCTCTGTCGTCATATGCACACAGTGCCGTTTATTTTGTTATTGGTACGCCTTATTTCCGACATCCCCCCCTTCTGTCTGTCTGTCTGTCTGTCTGTCCGTCTGTCTGTCTGTCTGTCTGTCTGTCTGTCTGTCTGTCTGTCTGTCTGTCTGTCTTCTGTCTGTCTGTCTGTCTCTCTCTCTCTCTCTCTCTCTCTCGCCTCTCCCTTTCTTTATGCCTTTCTCTCTCGTGCATAGGATGAGGGGTCGTGCGTGTATATCTCCCTCTATCTCTCCCTCCACCCCTTCTCTCCCCCCTCCCCATCTCTCCCCCCTTTCTCTCTCTCTCTCTTTTCTCTCTCCCCCCTCTCTCTCCCCCTCCTCTCTCTCTCCCCCCCTCTCTCTCTCCCCCTCTCTGTATGTATTTAAGTGTGTCTTCCGACTCTCTCCGTTTTCCCTCTACACGAATACACGCCCGTTAAAATTAAGGTCTGTATTGAAACGTAGAGCAAACAATCCATTAGATCGTCTGAAATGAAATATGATACATGTATAATTAACGTAAGTTCTTGAAAAAAAAAACTACCCAAAAAACAAAACAAACAAACCCCATATTGCTGGTAATTCAATTTTTCAATTTTCACCATTGTTATTGAAGAAAGACGTCTTTAATTTAACAAGTGGAATTATATTATGAGAGGAGTCCCTCAAAAATGGATAAACGTGATCTCATTCTTAAGAGAGAGGAACAATACATGTATTGTATAGGCGTATAAAAATTGGGGGGGAGGGGGGGGGAGTGAAAAACCATTATGAATTATGAAAACGATTGAAGATTCCCGTGTTCCCGTTGACTCGCCGAGGTTCAACATATTCACTCACACTAAGACTAACATTGAAGGAAGATTAAGGTTAAACCAGGCTTTTTACACAGTGTTTTGGAGTCAGACGAGCGGCTTTAACTAGTGGTGTAATATTTCTTGACATAACGTGACGATCCTCAAGGCCCCTTCCCGTCCGCCATTAGACTACGGAACACAGTGAGGAAAGTGTGTCTTCCTAACGTGTCACGATCCACGCTAAAGACATCCTATCGGGAAACTGTGACCGGCTGAATAAAAATCGTAAGCGGGTGGGAAATAACGAAATTTGACAATTTTAATCTCCGTCGCCTGCCACGTGGGAGAGGATGGGGTGGGTGGAAGGAGGTTTATATTATACTTCGTTGTAAGGTCCTTAAGGGTGGGTAATAGCGTCGATAGCCTAGTGGTTAAGCGACGGGACTCGTAATCTTTTTATTTTTGTAAAGTGTTTTACAGCGCTCGCAACTGCTTAAGGTCATATGAGCGCGCGGTCACCTAATATTTTCAGTTGGTAGGAAATTTTGAATTTTGCCCGGGTGGCGGCCGAAGCCTACTCTTATCGATTTTAGACCACCAAGGGATCTTTAAC
>NW_004797293.1:1870724-1872605 GCF_000002075.1 Aplysia californica | reverse complement strand
TCCGGCATAATTTAGAACATGTGTAGGCCAGGCTGCTTCGACCATGACTGTCACTGTCAATCCTTGCTGAAAAAGACACAGCATCCCAACAGAACGTTGGAGATGTTTGATAAAAATACGTTACATTTTCAAAAAAAACATGTTTAACGATGCATTTGGATGGATATGTCAAGAAATGTATTATTAAAGTCTTTTAAAATACCGAGCCGCGGCGTAGCTCACAATAAGCTTATAAATGCATACATGTATCAGCAGGCTATAGATAAACATTTTGATTGAATACAACAGATATTTTCAAGGCTGGTGATATAGACAGAGATTTAACTTAGTGAAACTAGTGACCTTGAAATTTTCAAGATGTGTGTAAGATCTAGATCTAGATGAACTTTTATTAGAAGTAAGGCTTATTCAATTGACATTTTTAAAAGGGGGATTGCAGTCACAAAGATTACGAATACGAGCACACAAACAAATCAGCTGTCCTTATGGAAAAAATCTTCAGAATTCTCAATTAATGTTTTATAAACCCGGGAGCTGTATTCATTTCTCTCTCTCTCTCTCTCTCTCTCTCTCTCTCTCTCTCTCTCTCTCTCTCTCTCTCTCTCTCTCTCTCCCTCTCTCTCTCTCTCTGTCTCTGTCTCTGTCTCTCTCTCTCTCTCTGTCTCTCTCTCTCTCTCTCTATCTCCTCCACCCCCCTTCCCCCTCCCTCCCTCCCATCCATCTCTCTCTGTGTCTCTTTCTCCTCTTTTCCTCGCCCTCTTAACTCTCCCTCCACACAAACACTCTCAAACAAAGTCGGCCCCTGTCTTTATTGTCCTTACCTCCCCATCTCTTTTAAAAACTCGTAAAGTTCTACCATCCATTATGCATGAGCTAGACCTCCTTAGACTCACTCAGTCATTCCACCAACACACGGAAACCTATAACACACACACTAGACCAGTGATGCGGGTGTTCACACATACCCGCGCGTACATCGCACTATAAAATGTCTGTGCATCCCAACCACTCACACGAACGCAGGAATGCGATAAAGCTGGGTGGTATCCACAGAACATGAAATAGTACACGTGGTGTGTGTGTGTGTGTGTGTGTGTGTGTGTGTGTGTGTGTGTGTGTGTGTTTCTGAGTGTGTGTTTGTGTGCGCGTTTGCGTATTAGATATATATTTTTAAAAATATAATATAATTTATATAGCCATATATATAATATATCTGTCTATCAATCAATCAATCAATCAATCAATCAATCAATTAATCAATCAATCAATCAATCAATCAATCAATCTATCTATCTATCTATCTATCTATCTATCTATCTATCTATCTATCTATCTATCAATCAATCAATCTATCTATCTATCTATCAATCTATCAATCTATCTATCTATCTATCTATCTATCTATCTATCTATCTATCTATCTATCTATCTATCTATCTATCTATCTATCTATCTATCTATCTATCTATCTATCTATCTATCTATCTATCTATCTATCTGTCGTCATTGCAGCGAAATGTCGAACTCCCGATTCCCGTATGGAGAGAATTATTCATCGAGCATCTCGGTCTTTCCTTTAAAACTTTTTCTCCTCACTCACTCACTCACTCACTCACTCACTCACTCACTCACTCACTCACTCACTCACTCACTCACTCACTCACTCACTCACTCACTCACTCACTCACTCACTCACTCACTCACTAATCATGGTGTAAACAATGCAATCGGGGAGGGGGGAGGGGGGAGGGGGGAGTGGCTGCTTGTGCATCTTAGGTCGCTATAAGATTAGGTTTGGCCTTATAATATTATGTTCCTATTTTCTTATTCACCAACTTTCAAATGTAATCGCTCATTTATTTACTCTAATGCCGATTCAAA
>NW_004797293.1:1855724-1865724 GCF_000002075.1 Aplysia californica | reverse complement strand
TCATCACTAACTTGACTTCTGTTCAATTTCAGCTCGGATGACAACATGTGGGGAACCCACCGTGCACACTCTTTCCTGTAACCAAACACATCATGGATAATACACTGACCACTCCCTACAGAAATCCTTAGCATTTCACTGACATCTCTTACTTTGATCCGCCGGTTTGCCTGGATGATCTCATCCACTCTTTCCTGGCGTTGAACATCACTGGCAGAGTTGGGACGACCACGACGAGCTTGGTCACGCAAATCTGTCTCTGCTGCACTGGTTTCAGCAAACTCCTTTGCCCATCTTCCAACAGTGCTTAACATAGACAAGCTTCATTCGCCTATGAATATCGATGGGTGCAGCTCCCTCTGCAGTAAAGAACTCAATAACAGCTCTTTGCTTTAAGCACACATTCATAGATTTGCTGGATGCCACTTTCTTGGCGACAATGTACTCTAGCTTCATTGATGTAAACAGCAATATCATAAAGGTGTGACAGTATAGTATAATTCTGTTTTTTGGGTTTGAGAGTATACATCTTGAAAGTCAATTGTGTACAAATTTCATGAAGATATCTTGAATAGTTTAGAAGTTATTAAAGAGGAGGCCAAACTTTTTGAACGACCCTCGTATTTTATTGTAATTGATTGTTAAATCCACCATATCCTTCATGTTAGAAGCCCAGCCTATTATAAAAGGTGATTTGTTTTTACGATATCCATTGAGGTTTCGATACTTAACGCGTGCTCAAAAGCTATACGAGTTTCATGTTCTGCGTAATTTGGCCGAAATATAGATGACAAAATCAACACGTCTGCGTGAGGATGGAGTCGCTCGCTCTCGCAAAGAGGCCTAGCGGGAGAAAAAGGAAGGGAGGAGGGCTCTGTTCATGCATACACATGAGAATATCAATATCATATTTCGCGTTTTTACAAAAAACATAATAGCCCTTTCTGTTTGATTGCAGTGTTTTTAAAAAATGTTTTTGTTTTTATCTTTAAATTTATTATTATTATTTTTTGCTTTGTTCTTTTTTTTTGTTGTTGATGATTTTTTTTAACAAGGGCATTTAACAGTGAATATGACCGGAAACATCTTGGGGCGTCGACCAAGAATTCACATTTGATAATAGTTAGTGATTTCCTCCCATTCTTTCAAAGCCTAGCTTTTTTGAAGTTTCATTATCCAGCCAATTGCAGCCTTTGTCTTTCAAATTTGTTTTAGTTTTTTTCTTTTTTTTTCTTCTTTTTTTCCCCTTCTTCATTTCCCTCTCTCTGAAACTATGATTTAGTTACTAGGAAATGCGCATAATATGCTTGTCTGATCACAGAGCACACTTCATGAGCGTGATTGCACAGACAAAATAATCTCTGAGAACGGAAGGCCTTCCAAGTCCCTTAACTCAGCGTAACGCCTCATAACTACAAAAAGAAAAAAAAAAAAAAAAAAACCCACAAAAAAAGTAAGCAAACGATACAAGAAGAGTTAAGTTAATCATAGCCTTGTGGAGAAGAGGAGGACTTTTATAGCCGATGGGTATCAAGTCTTTAAGATGAACACTTTTGCTGAGCTTTCTTGGTAAAATCCGGGAAAGAAACCAAGGATTTTCCGAACAGAATGGGTGAGGATTAGACAGGCTTACGCGCAGGAGATCTGGTTCCTGTCGTGTCTGGCGGGAAGGAACAGAAGACGTACATTTTTTACCTCAGCTCTGCCGCCAGGATGACTCAATACGCCCCTGTGTTCCCGGCTGGAGCCAGGCTTAACCACTAATTATGCCCCTTAGATTGCTAACTGTCTGCCCCACGTCTCCGCTCTCAGCCAGCGGTTTGTTTTGTTTCGTGTGCGTATTAATACATGAAGTATCTCTTTTTGGAATATTTCTTCTTCTTCTTCTTCTTCTTCTTCTTCTTCTTCTTCTTCTTCTTCTTCTTCTTCTTCTTCTTCTTCTTCTTCTTCTTCTTCTTCTTCTTCTTCTTCTTCTTCTTCTTCTTCTTCTTCTTCTTTGGGGGGCTCTCGTGGTCTAGAGGTTAAGGTGTTCGCCTCTCATTCAATAGGTCCAGGATTCGAAACCTGACAGCGACAGGAAATGTTCTTTTCTAAAATATCCTCCTTTCATCTCCTGTCGTCTGCTTTCGTCTCCTTTTTCCACACACTCCCTTCTCCCCTTTGCCCCTTCCTCTGGGCTCCCGACTCTTCCTGCAGCCTTTTTACTGCTACTTCTGGGCTTCTTCTCACTGCTGTTTTTCAGCCCCGCCCCCGATCTTATGGTAGGACAGACCTACACCAAGCAGTCTCGGAAAAGAGCGGAAAATCTCGGAGCTCCCCGTCTCGTATGCAAGCTGTGCACGCTAAAGATCCCTTGATGGTCCAAAAATCAATAAGAGTGGGCTACGGCACCCACTCCGGCAAAAATTCAAAATTCCTACCAAATTGAAAATGTGTAACGTGCCCCGCGCTCTCTTATGACCTTATGCTGTTGCAAACGCCGTAAAACACTTACCAAGACAAAAAATTTTCTTTCTTCTTCTTCTTCTTCTTCTTCTTCTTCTTCTTCTTCTTCTTCTTCTTCTTCTCGTTTATGTTGGGATGGACATCTTAGTAACTAAGTTAGTGTGAAGACTGCTGTTTGCTGCATGTCCTCAAGGCTCCCAAAGTTTTAGAGATACTTGCCTAGGATAGCTTGGTTAATACTTCCTTCTAACTGCTATAATAAATTTGATATGCTTGGACTATATGTGTAACTACGCGCTGGAATCAGATGCTCATTCATTTTTCGTCATATGGAGCTATTGGTATCATCTTAAAGCTTGCAAATTTGTCTTGCTATTGATGAAAAACATAACCATCTATCTTGAATAGAAGACTTGGTGTTTGCTTTTGAAAGTGGTGTAAGTCGCCTGGTCTGAGAGGTAACTGATGCGAGAAGATAGCAGCCAAAGTTTGGTGACTTTCAAAGCATAATCCGAGTGTCCATGTAAACTGAAAATGTACACATTTTGTGCCTGTCATTAAAGTTTTTCAGTTTAAAAAAAACGACGCAGAAATAAGTTTTTAAATGAACATACAAAGTGTTGCACCAAAAATATATTATTTTAAAATTCGGAAAAAAATATTTTTCTAACGATTAGATAAATGCCGGTTTCTTTGATTAAAAAAAAGTATTTTTGACGAGCGCTTCATTTCATCACGGTGCCTCACATATAATTTACTACTTGTCCGCCGGGTGCAGATTGCGCACAGACACTGTTCTGAGCTGTCGATCCTGTACTTTGTACAGAAATGGTGTTTTGGGCGTTATGGTCAGTTCTGAATCTGAATATTATTATGATTATTAATATTGTAGCACCCTGCTCTCGGTGGATGAAGATGTTCTAGAGGTCAGCATGGCCGTTGTGTGCTTGATGTGCCTTCCATTTTACTTGTCGCCACAGTCTAATGAGAGTTTTAGTCGCCGAATATTTTTTTCGGTTTTTGTTTTTGTCTTTTGTTAGTTTTGATTTGTTTGGTTGTTTGTTTGTTAGTTGGTTTGTTGGTTTGTCGGTTTGTCGGTCTGTTGGTTTGTTGGTTGGTTGGTTGGTTGGATTGTGTTATTTTACATTTTGTTTAGGATGTTTTGAACAACAGTTTTGGGGGGCTAGGCAATTGGCTGTCTCGTTCCCAAACACGTTCCACTGATGAAGAATCCTTCACTTTTCTGCACCCCCACCTTCCAGTAGTCTGGCTGACTTTTGGGGGTAACACTGCAGATTTTACAATCTTTCCACCGCTCGTGGTTATCTGCTTTCCGTGATCCGCAGTACGGTGGCCGGTAGTTAGAGGGTGCCACTGGTTGGTCCTACTTCTGTACCTTTCATCTGTTGTTTTATTGCAACAACAACAAAAACAAAAAAAAACCCCAACCAAACCCAACCCAAAACAAAACAAAAAAACTTAACAAAACAACAACAAATATGAAAAATGAAAATGCAAGCAGAGGAAGAAGCCACAACAGTAACAAAAACATTTCACCAAAGAAAAAACAAAAAACAAAACCCAAAATGAAACGAAAATGCAAGAAGCTTTATGCATGAGCCACTGAAAAGAAGACATCATGATCATCCATCACAAGGCAAAAGTCTAGGAGGAAAGGCGAGGAGTTGCAGATAAGGACAAATCTGACACTAATGAAAGACCGAGCAGGCGAAAGATACCCAAAGAGGTGATCCCTGTTTGGCGTATCTGGTCGCCAGATCCCGGCGATAAATTACAGCAGTGGATGAAAGGGCTGGATTGTGTGGTGTGGTTGTGGGGGCATAGGGATGGATGAGAGACAGACGGGAGGGACAGGCTTATAGTGAGGGAGGGACGGACTGGTTGAGGGACAACAAGAGAGAAGCCGTGAAAGGGTGGGGGGGGGGGGGGTGAGAGGAGACATGCAGGAGGGACCGAAAGAAGCCCGGGAAGGAGGGAGGGGGGGGGTGAAAAGAGGAAGTGATAGAGAAAGAGGGAAGTCGGGAAAGAGCGAGGAAAAAATAAGTTTGGAAGAAAGAGTGAGAGAAGAAAAATGAGTGAGTGAGAGAGAGAGGGAGGGAGAGAGAGAGAGAGAGAGAGAGAGAGAGAGAGAGAGAGAGAGAGAGAGAGAGAGAGAGAGAGGGGGGGGAAGAGAGAGAGAGAGAGAGAGAGAGATAGAGAGAGAGAGAGAGAGAGAGACTAGTGGGAGGTACATACACTTGCAAACAGACCCACAGTGACACTCATAATCTGATATAATATTATTGAACAATAATTGTTTACAATAAATATGGTTTGAGTTAGAAACATAATCAATATTCTGATAGTATTCTAACAGCACCCTGTCAGAAAAAGCTGTACTTATTTACCTAGATGATTACGACTGTGGGAGTTTAAAAGATAATGGTGGATACAACAGTCTGTATTTATCTTCGTTACACGGTTTAGTATGGGTCTCCTACTTCTTTTGCGAGATGTTGTTTGTCTAAAATTATGAAATGATTTTTGTTGTTGTGCAAGCGACATTGCATAATTCATCAGAATAAGAGAATATTCTGATAGGTAAAATATAAAGGTATTTCCAGATACTTCTTTGTTTCTGTCGAGTGCAAACATTACTTTTTTACAACTTAACTTCTGAGTTCCCCCTAAATGCACATGAAATTTTGTCCACAAGGAAGAGATCATGAAGCGCGATAGGATAAACGCATGTCTAGGGAAAGCAGAACAAGTAAGAGTAATTAGAAGTATGTAGCGAACTAATCTGAAACGGTAAGATAGTAAACAAAAGTTTAGGTGTATTTGGATCATTCTTTGTTTCTGTCGAATACAAATATTACTTATAAAACTTAACATGTGCGTCCACCTCAAATGCAGATTTTGTCCAATATCGCCATGGGATGCGCTAGTCTACAGAGAATAGTTTGACCCGGGCATGCAGGGTCAAAGCATCTCTCTCCCTAAATGATCTAAAGTGTCTCGATTGTGGTGTGAAACATTTACGATAAAGAACTAACCACACGCCATCCATCTTCCTGTCAGTCTGGACAGACTACCTTCCCGACCAGTAAGCATCGCAAAGATCCGAGATCTAAATCTTAACCCTATAGCATAATACAGTGCAATCAGCTACTGTCCAGATTCCTTCGTTGACTTCGCCAAGAAATCAGCACAAAAATCTCCGCACGACTCGGAGTCAAAGGCGGAAGGTAAAAGGTTAAAGTCAGCTTTTTTAGGATTCCGTTAGAGGAACTTAAAGGCGTTATCGGCCTCGTCATCTGTTTGTAGTGTAACCCCGTGCATAGAAGAGGGAAGCGTTCCGCACTTCCCTAGTAGATTTAGGGGCATAAATAAGAGATGGTTATACCCCAAAGAAAGAATTGGAAAATCGCTGACCATCTGGAGATACAATCTGATCTCATTTATCACACTCGTTTCTTTCAATCTGAAGAAGATAATGATATCAGTTATAAAGAGTAATGCGACAGTCATTTATCAAGGTTACACACAACTAGTTAGCATTACTGCACGTTTGTTCCAGCACACATGTACTAAGCGAACGTTTCCAGGAAAATTATAAATATATTATTTATGGTATTTATCAAAAAGCGAAATACTCCCGCTCAACAGCAAGCTCCATGCACTTTACAATCTACTTTATTCACTACCGCAAAATTATAAAGATCTATCTGCTCAATACCTAGTTTTGATAACTTTGAACGTTAAAAATTTTGAGTTTCACATTCCAATGCAATTCTTTGAATAACTTGATAACGACTCTGAATAATCTTACCATTTTGATAGAGCAATTACACCATTTAGTTTCTGACCTCATAGTCTTAGTAACTCAAAACGGTCAAATGTGTTAGACAAAACTTTGTAATTCTAAGGTAGCACTTTACTCAATAAGATTAGACAGCATTCAGAATCAATCGCAACTTCTTGAGACCAGTAATGTGGTGTAGCAGTTCGAAGCTTCGTTGTAACACGCTAAAAGATTTGAGTTCGATTCCTGAGTGGAAATGATTTTTTAAATCAAGTATCTTGGTCTTATTTCGGTCAGATCTTTGTATCCCTCTCAGCCTAGGTTGGACTTAGCAGAAAAGTTTCGAAATCCGCCTCCTAGATCTCATTTAATTATCTGAATTATATAAATGAAAATAAAAACACCTAGATCTATATGAAAAACAATTATTGTAACAGGAGCAACTGTATTTTGTGGTAATACAAAAAATAACGAAAATAATGCAAATGGTACGATATTGCCAGAGCCGATTATATGGTAGATTTGGAAAAGAATAATTCGAAACAATTTCATGACGAAAAACTTTTTAGGGATCATGATTCCCCAAACACCAAGTCGCTAAAAAGATCAGTGTTGTACTGTTGCGTCACCATTTCTTGTCTAGAAGATAACAAATCCAGCTTAGAATCTCTCCAGGAACTGAAATGAAATACTCTCTATGAAGTACGCTATTACAAAAGATAGCAAAATACGTAGAACTTCAGGACAAAACTTTACAAACTTCAGGATCATGATATAACTACATTGTATTTCTATTGATTTATTATTTGAAAGAGTGTGAACAAATGGCCGACCAATCGGATTCTTTAAGGTAAGACAAAATCAATGCACTGATGTGATATATCTGTAAACGATCGGTGCTATAGTTATGACAGGTGTGGGGCATTTATTCCGAGGACCTGAAAACTCTGAGAGGACATTTCAAAGACTGTATCTTTGAGCTGCTTGGCCGTCTCCGACAGGTTCGGGCCAAATGGGTCAACAACTTTGAAACGCACAACCCCTACCAAAAAAATAAATTAGTAAATAAATGAATAAATAGATAAATAAATAAGTAGATAAATAAACAAGTAAAGGAATAATAAAAAAGATAATAAAAAAATGAACAATAAATAAATAAATAAATAAATAAATAAATAAATAAATGAATAAATAAATAAACAAATAAACACATAAATGAATAAATGAATAAATGAATAAATACATAAATACATAAATAAATAAATAGGAAAACGCTGTGTTGATGATTTGAACCTTGATCATCCCCAAGCTAGGTATGATACTACAAAATCAAATACCAAATGTTTGGACAAAACCCAAACTTTGTTAAGCTCGGTTTCCTAACTTGCGGTGAGGCTTCTAGATCTATACATCGAAGTTGCTCAATCAAGAAAGCAGAGGTGCAAGACAATAATGAACACAGTTTCATAATATACTCTTGGAAAAGAGAAAGAGTACATAGAAATAATACTGGCTACTCTAACAAATCGAATTTGTAAAGAGAAAGTGTCTGAAGAAAGGGATCATATAAAGATCTATAATGTTATCTCTGTAACCAGCCACTTCAAATTCCAAGCCCCGTTGACAATCACAAATCCCTTCCCAATTCCTGAGATTTTAAAATCTGGAAATTGAGTGCCCAGCTTGTGATGGATATTTTTGTGCAGAAAATGAATTTCTAAATAGATAATGGCAATCTTCATGAATGTTTCTTTGTTATGTGTGTCCTCTTTGAAAAACTGTATTCTTTAAGAAAGGCTGGTATATGAATTCAATACACATTATGTATTTGATTTGCACACACACTTTCTTTTTTCTGTGAAAGGAATCCTTCATTTCAGTTTATCAAAAAAATGAAAGAAAACTCAAAACAGAGGCTGTAGATAGCGCAGTTAAGTTTAAGATTGTTTCACTTCAGTGACTTCACTGTCTATTTCACGACTATAATGTGATGATTTCCTTTTGATAAGTTTCGTTTCTTGTTTCTGCTTTGTATTGTGATGTCCGGTACGTAAATAGAGGAGCATATTCAAAGAAAACGATATTATGCTGAAGGAAAAAAAATCCCACCAACAACAACAACAACATCATACAGAACAATACAACAAAGCACATACCTTCAATTTCGACAGAGAAAGAGTACATAGAAATAATACTGGCTACTCTAACAAATCGGATTTGTAAAGAGAAAGTGACTGAAGAAAGGGATCATATAAAGATCTATAATGTTATCTCTGTAACCAGCCACTTCAAATTCGAAGCCCCGTTGACAATCACAAATCCCTTCCCAATTCCTGAGATTTTAAAATCTGGAAATTGAGTGCCCAGCTTGTGATGGATATTTTGTGCAGAAAATGAATTTCTAAATAGATAATGGCAATCTTCATGAATGTTTCTTTGTATGTGTGTCCTCTTTGAAAAAATGTATTCTTTAAGAAAGGCTGGTATATGAATTCAATACATATTATGTATTTGATTTGCACACACACTTTCTTTTTTCTGTGAAAGGAAGCCTTCATTTCAGTTTATCAAAAAAAATGAAAGAAAACTCAGAACAGAGGCTGTAGATAGCGCAGTTAAGTTTAAGATTGTTTCACTTCAGTGACTTCACTGTCTATTTCACGACTATAATGTGATGATTTCCTTTTGATAAGTTTCGTTTCTTGTTTCTGCTTTGTATTGTGATGTCCGGTACGTAAATAGAGGAGCATATTCAAAGAAAACGATATGCTGAAGGAAAAAAAAAATCCCACCAACAACAACAACAACAACAACAACATCATACAGAACAATACAACAAAGCACATACCTTCAGTTTCGACAGCAAATGAAAGAAAAAGCAGCGGACAAAAAGTAAAACCAAAAACGCACACAAAAAAAACAAAAAAACGGAAAAAGAAAGAGAAAAAAACAAAATCCCTGCCTTCACACATAATAATATTATCTATCTAGGGACCACTTCAGCTGTGAAATCGGATATGCAACGATGTTCTTGTTTGCTAAAATGTTGTTGTTGTCAGATGTCTACCCCATTTGATTCAAGGCGGGTGTTTAAGGCGAGCTACACCTCAGGGCTTATTATCTGCATCGTTTTCTATGAATATAAAACGAAGAGGGCTTAGGGCTCTTGACAGTTTTTGACACCTCATTTGATATTCCACTGGTTCGCCCACGAGCTTCTGTTTATGTCGAACAATGGTCTCTGAAGCTCAAGGATTGCTCGTTTTCATAGTGATATATCGCAGCTTCAGAAAACTGCTTCGGTTTTTGGGGGAAGTATGCAGGAGTCGCTACCTCATGTGGAGTAAATTTCTTTTTAATAAGGTTGTAGTGCATACAGCAATGAAGAGGCTTGCAGGTTTTCTTTATTTCGATTTATCATTTTATTCTTTAAATTTCCTTTCTTTGTCTACGCTTTTTGCTAGATCTATTTCTTGCCAACTTTTTCATAAAGCTTCAGTTTTATACAGCTTTTCTGGTTCAGCTGATTTAACTTCTTTCTTTTCTGCTGTTTCAAGTCTCGATAGAAATCTGGGCCAAAAGCTCTTAGTCCACGCATTATTTTTTCATTTCTTCTCGCCACTTCCCATCCCCTTCTTTCAGTTTTTTTTTCTCTCGCATCTCATATAATTCTTGCCACTATCTTCCTCTTCGTCCTCTTCTTTCACTTTAAGCTCCTCCTCCTCCTCCTCCTCCTCCTCCTCCTCCCCC
>NW_004797293.1:1853205-1854396 GCF_000002075.1 Aplysia californica | reverse complement strand
AAAAAAAAAAAAAAAGCACAACCCCCCCCAAAAAACAACAACAAAAACAACAACAACAAAGAAAAGAAAAATAAAGAAAATATCTTTATTTCTCAATCTCTCTTCTTCTCAATCTCAAATTCCTCTCTCATTCCCTGCCCTCCTCCCTCTCTCCCTCTGCCGCTCTCTTTAGACCCTATCTCTTCCCCCCCCCCTCCTCTCTCCATACCTGTATGTATGCGTCGACGGCTACTGCGTTTGGCTCCTACCAAATTAGATACGAAAATGCTATTCTTGGCTCGAGCTGGATTCACACTACGTAGTAAGGAAATCAATTAAATTAATCGAGTTTCTTACTCAAACGTTGTACTTTTTTCAACCCAGGTGGATCCTGGAGTCCAGCTCGAAAAAGCCACCCTCTTCTAACATTATGATCTTCAGACGGTTTATGGGCGCCTGAAAAGTCTAAAAAAACAAAAAACAATCGACAAAAACAAAACAACACAACAGCAACAAACAACAAACAATCGATGCAAAATGTAGGTGTGTTTCTCTCGTCACCATTTACCTCCATTTTGCACGATTTGTCCAGCAAAACGATCTCTTCACTCCCGTGAATGCTTCATCACTAGTGTTGTGTGTCGTGGATATAACAAACGAAAAGCAAGGCTTCTTTAAGATATATTTATTAAGATTTGAAGTTTATTAATAGACCTTTAGCACAGAAACGAGAAAGTACCAGAAAATAATGGGCAAAAGTAGCATTATAGATGTTTAATATTGTACAAGATGTATTCTTACGACTAGAAATACGTCTATCCAAAATTCAATGAATTCTCTCTCTCTCTCTGTCTCTCTCTGTCTCTCTCTGTCTCTGTCTCTGTCTCTGTCTCTCTCTTTCTTATTTCTCCCATTCAATTTCTCTCTCTTTCTCTCTCTCTCTCTCTCTCTCGGTCTCTCTCTCTTTCTCTCTCTCTCTCTCTCTCACTCTCTCTCACTCACTTTTTTATCTCTCTATCTCTATGTCTGCCTGCCTGTCTCTCTGCTTGTCTACCTGTTTGTATGTCTGTTTGTCTGCTTGTCTGCTTGTCTGTCTGTTTCTTTGTCTGTACATCTTTCTGTCTATATAACTGTTTGCCTGTGTGTCCGACTCTCAGTCTGTTTGTGTTTGTGTTTATGTGTGTGTGTGTATGTGTGTGTGTGTGTGTGTAT
>NW_004797293.1:1850092-1852365 GCF_000002075.1 Aplysia californica | reverse complement strand
ACACACACACACACACACACACACACACACACACACACACACGCACACACACGTATACAAACACATACATACATACACATATACACAGAAACACGCACACATACCTCCAAACCAAATGACATGACTTAGTCAGCAATCATTAATATAATATTTGTTGCATTAAGTTACAAGAAGAGATTTATTTACATATTCAAAATAGAAGTACCAAATAATATTGAATCCTTTTAATTGTTTTATCATTATGATAGTGGAACAAGCCCTTATGATAAAGAATATAAATCTCAGAAAATTGCACAAATAGAGCTGGAACGCAAAATACATAATATTTTAAAGTATATATATATAAATAAAGTGGGAGCCAAAAGAAACTTGAAAATGCAATCACTCAATCATTGTTTTATAAGCTAGAACTACCGGTTCATGCGGATGCATTATACCAATTTGAAGCAGAATCTGACATATTCATATTTTCATCTGTGTTTAGAGACGCCCGAAATATGTATGGTCACTCAAATTTGACATAAAAAAGTCAGGCTTGGCAAAATGTGCGAAGTCAGAGAAACGCAAAAGTGTGTTCGCTCGAATATTGAAGAGGATCAACATTGGTGGAATGAACATGTACTGAATTTAAAATGAAAAGAGAATGATATTGTCTCTGCAATGAACAGCATCTTCTGGTGACATTTTAAAGCAGACTGGAGAACACAGCAGTTACAACTATCATACAAAACGTCGACTTCACGTAATATGGGCTCATTGGTGTTTAGGTGCTAATGGTTTCTTCTTTGCACAGGGGCTGAATTAGTTAGATTTTGGACATTAAAATCATCACCTATCAGTGAGAATAAGAGGCCTCGAAACTGCCATGGTTTTGGGTGGTCTGGGGTGGAATTAACAAAACTGCCCTCTTGAGAATCACTGGATGGCTTGGTTTAGTGGACTACATCACTCAAGTGCTGGAACGTCTTCTCTTCCCTAATTTTCGTCACGTTGTCATTCAAGTAGACATCTCCATGAAAAGCAAAGAACTTTCTCATAGGGCCAATGCCACTAGGTAATTCTTGGAAAACCAAACCAAATCAACATTGGAGTGGTCAACAGTAAATCTATAGCCCTGATATGAATCCTTCAAATATGTGAAGAGTGGAGTACCATGAAACAGCAGCTGAAGAAAAGCAACTTTGCTCCCAATTCAGACCCTTTATTTGCAACTCCCTGTGACATTGGGGATGAAATGACTGATAATTATGCCCAAATGTAACAATGTTGATGCCCAAAGGGTTCGTGCACTACACAAAACTAGTGGTTCCTAAGCAAAATAATAATAAGCACATCTTAATGTAAATCTAAATTGTGCTTGGTATTTGTGATTGATCTGTTTCCGTTCTGTTTGAACCCATCCAAATAGAATATTGTTTGTTACAATTCAAAATTCTCCATTCTTTGGTTATGTTATATATGTCCATACTACAAGTATTGATGCTCCTCAATGCACACGCTATGATAATTTTACGTTTCTTTGATTTCGAACAATTTTGCCAAGCCTGATTTTTAAAGGTCAATTTTGGGTGATCATATCTCGGGCGCCTCTTAACATAGATGAACTATAAATATACCAGATGATGCATATTTTATGTAGCTTTGAATTGATATGCTGCATGAGTAAGTACTGCAAAGCTTTAACATGATGATTGGGTGATTACATTTTCAAGTTTATATAACACATCGCTTTCACCCTCAATTCTTAACCATGTATATATATATCATGATATTAAATTAAATACTGGCATGTCATTACACAAGATTTCCCCAAAATGAAGCTGTGAGCTTTTATAACAACGAGAATTTGAAACTTGAGAAAACATAATGAAAAATTTTCCAAGAACGTGCAGCGGGATGCATGAACCTTGGTGACGTCATTGTAGATTTCTACTTCATCTATAGATCTATTAATGTCTGTCAATGTTTCAAGATTAATAGAAGTTCAAAGAACAAAAGAACTGTCGTTGTTTGAATGAGAAACAAGCTCAGGAAGGCCCAGTTCTAGCTCGATTAATATTGTCCACACCCCAGTTTGTCGCAAATATGTGAACAGATTTGGCTCTTCAGCAATACAGTTGAAAATCGACTTTGTATCTTTGACAACCTCCGGACTTGCTGCTTCGATATTTCAGTTCAAGATTGTCTTCTTCTTCTTCTTTTTCTTCTTCTTCTTCTTCTTCTTCTTCTTCTTCTTCTTCTTCTTCTTCTTCTTCTTCTTCTTCTTCTTCTTC
>NW_004797293.1:1845201-1848120 GCF_000002075.1 Aplysia californica | reverse complement strand
TTGATAAATAAATAAATAAATAAATACATAAATAAAAGGTAATGAGAATGGAAAATAAAGCGTTAAAGAACGACAGCATAAAAAGGCAGAAAGAAGTAAAAAGGCAATGGAACAAATATGATACACATATGATACTTTGTATTAGTCCACGTCCTTTCCCCGAAAATTGACAGGACTTCTGCAAACAAAAATAGTAAAACCACGACAATGAATTAGATAAATAATAACAAATAGCATTTTGCTGTATGCGACTAACACTGTTCAACATCAAGCTCTCTATTTTTCTCTATACGGCAGACTTGGAACACTCAGAAACATTCTTGGTTTTCTGAAATCTCACAGTGCAAGCAGCTGAATAAGCGCTAATGCACTAACACACAGACACGATATTTCGCTGTCTAAAACCGGGTATCCATTACCACCCGGGTGAAGTGAGGAAAATTCGCGTAAAGTACGTTTCCCAAACTCACAACGTCGGGTCACTGACGACATTCGAGCCCACGACCTTACGGTTGCGAGTCCGAGAGCACAAAAATAAGACCACTGAGGCCAACATAAACCCATAAACCATCTACAACCAGGGTCCTAATGTAGATATAGAAGTTGTAGATCTAACTTTCTTTCCATCTAATGCAGCTGGGAAATGTCAATAATCAGATATCGATGATAGTTTGTGTTTTGTTAGAAACACATGGCTCTGCCATACTTTTGTCTTTTGCCTTAAATGTTTATGTGATCTTCGTAGAGTAGGATTCAATCTTCTTTAGAAACTTTGAGCAGAAAACAACCATGTATTGTTCTTAGGTCTCCAGTTGTAAATGGAAATCTTTTGTTTCTTAATTAAGATCAATTAAACGCTCTGTTAACAGGCTGAAGAATGCAAGTGTTTGTTTATAATATCTAGCCTATTCAAATACAAGCCATCTTTCTTTACTTCTTTACTGGCGTGCATATCATTGTAAAATGTTTTTATCAGAAAGCGAGTTTTTTCCACAATTGTAGTCAAAATAGTGAGAGCAATAAATCCCTGGGGTTATTTTATTTTCGAAATCAGCGCTGAGAAAACTCTAAATAGAACCCAAACAGATATCAATTAACCGCATTCTTAGTAAACACTCACCGCTCTTTTGTTCAGGAATGAATACAATGGCTGTACAAACTTTCTTCCCCCCTTTTGTGTGTCTCGTTCGTATATTTATTTTTCCCGAATTGATAATTAAGATATTTATCACATATTGAGGCAACAAAGCAAAAGAGTCGCCTTGACAGGCATCTCGTATGCCTATACCGGATTACAAGATATTCTTTTGTTCCTTTGTGAATATTTACGCCTCAAGCAAAGCGATTTCAATCTTATTCTTGAGTTTGCTGGCAGTCTTATAAAAGCTATCATTTCTTTTACAGGCAGATATTACTGAGAAACATACCACCTTTCTCATATCAATGACATGACGATATTGACGTGTAAATGAAGTATTTTATAATATGTCTAAATGTTTTATGTTCTTGATGCTGGAAATGTTGTAGGGTAGTGGGGGTGGGGGGTAATGGCGTGTGTGATTGTGTGTGCGCGCGCGCGCGCGCGCGCGTGTGTGTGTGTGTGTGTGTGTGTGTGTGTGTGTGTGTGTGTGTGTGTGTGTGTGTGTGTGTGATTTTTTGTGCATTTTACCGCCCCCCCCTCCCCTTCTTTAACAAAATAAAAATCAGTAAGCAAAACAGACAACACACGTAGTAATGCGGGGTATATACAAAAAGCTGAATTAATATACGCAAAAAAATTGTGTCCGTAAAAATAAATTAGAAGCCCAAAATAAACAGAGCAAAATATCAGAACCGTTTCAGTTCGTCTATGTTTTTTTTGTTGAAAGGTTCTTCTTTCGTTCTTGTTCAGTTCCCTACGATTTCTTTTTAAACTAATTCCTGTTTGAAATCACATTGCAATGACGCGCGTTCTTTCGCGTTGAGTTGCCTGAACCAATTGCGTCGATGTTTTCTGTAATTAATACTCAATATCTCTAGCTTTTTTTTCCTTTCCTGCTTTCTTCTTTTCGCATTCAATCTGTGTTGCTCTATTCAGTCTTCCAGGTCGCAGCAGGAACAGTCTCGTTTTCAACAAAACCAAGAGCAGACAAATCAGTTCCGGGCTAATCACATCCGGCAAATCCATTTTTTGAACGACCGAGTGTCATTCTAGCCAGGTTTCACCGCGTCTCAAGACCCCACAACCCGCATTGCTCTCTTGAAATAATCATTTCATTTATTTGGCGGAAATTTCCGAGTAATTGCCTACTCTAACGGAAAAAAGCAATATCGTTTCCATTTTGTTTGTAATGTTGAACGGAGTGCTTTGCGTAAATCTTATCATATTCGAGCGAGGGCAATAAATGAAACGGGAATGGATGGATTAACAAATGAATTCTACAAGGTGCGTCGACGGGTGCTCACAATGTGAGTAATCATCAGGCACTTAGGAGAGCCACAGCACTCGTGTGAACCCTTACAAAAGTGAGTACAAACGCACTGATAATCGAACCGGCAAACAGTTATGTATTAAAATGACTGAAGCAAACGGCTATGTTGTAATGATAGATCTATAAGCTGCGAATATTGGGACGGTAAAATATTGAAAATAATAAAAGTAATCTGAAATAGGAAGAGTGCAGAAGAACTGTTAAAAAAACAAAACAAATCTACATCTGCGAACAGCTATACATAGAAAAAGGAATATGGAGAGAGGGAGAGAGAGAGAGAGAGAGAGAGAGAGAGAGAGAGAGAGAGAGAGAGAGAGAGAGAAAGTGAGAGAGAGGGAGAGAGAGAGAGAGAGAGATGGCTGATTGTTCTGTTTATTTCCAAGGAAGCGTAGAATAATCTGAGTGCTCTTTGTCAGCTACGTAATAATCATTGTAAAGCCCATATATT
>NW_004797293.1:1841993-1844805 GCF_000002075.1 Aplysia californica | reverse complement strand
CCCCCCAAAAAAAAAAGTATCACCGCCCCCCTTCCAAACATACACATTACGCATACATTCACCCCCCCACCCCTTCTTAAAAACCTCAAAATAAAAAAAAAACAACTTAAAAGACTCCCTTCCCCCCCCCCCAGATAAATAAATAAATAAATAAATAAATACATAGATAAATAAGTAACTAAATAAATAAGTAAAATGAATAAATGAATAAATACGTAAGTAGTAATTTTAAAACTTTAAAAAAGTACAAAATGTTCTTTTTTCTTCCCCGTTTTAGTAATTTCCTTCGACCCACCTCCTGTTCTGGTACCAGGTCTTGACCTGAGTGTCCGTGAGGTTGAGTTTTGCCGCCAACTCCATGCGGTCCTGGACGCTGAGGTACTTCTGGCGCTCGAACGTCTTCTCCAGGACAGACAGCTGGTGGTCAGTGAAGGCCGTGCGCGCCTTGCGGGGCTTCTTGGCCTTGACCAGGAGAACAGGCGACCCTGACCTTGACCGACTTCGTTTGGTGCCACCGGAGCTTTCCGCTGTCGATTCTGTTAGTGTAGACAAGAGATGAACTACGGTCAGAAGTTTGATTTATTTCAAATCTTTAATGAATTTATTAGAAATAATATAGTGCTGTAAAAGAACTGGAATTGAAGATATCAACACAACCATAAAAAAAAGGAGACGATTGAGATATTTAGGACATGTTCTTAGAATGCCGAAGACAAGATACCCAATCAGACATGTTATGAGAAACCAACTGGAAAAGGGAAACAAGGAAGACCAACTGGAATGTATAGAGGCACAATAAGAGATGAGGCAATCATCCAGGGCCTAGATTTGCCCAAATTGGAGGACGTGGCCAAGGACAGGCAAGCGTGGCGTCGACTGCTCTTCGCCTTATGTACTTGACGGTATAAGGAGAGAGTAAGTAAGTAAGTAGACCATTGGTTTACTATTCTAGAAATTTTTGGGTTATTTTAACAGAAAATCTTTCCTCTTTATTTGTATTGGTTTTTAAGTACACCAATTGTACAATAGTACATGAATGCAAAAAAACTTTGCTCTTGTTTTCTTTCTTGTCTTTTCGTGTTTTTTTTGGTTTTTTTTTTAAACTTGACGTTGACCAAAGGTATGATATTTACTTTTTAGTTTTAGTCAGTTTTTACGACACTTGCAACTCAAATGGGTCATATTAGTGTCGAGGGTTAGAGAGTGGCATGCAAATAAAAGATTGAGGAAAGATGAAGACAAAAGTTGTTTGAGAGGAAAGAAGGAGCTAAACCCACCACTGCACCTGTCAACCAATCGTCATGTTATGTGTCATGAACTTGTGTGTGTGTGTGTGTGTGTGTGTGTGTGTGTGTGTGTGTGTGTGTGTGTTTGTGTGTGTGTGTGTTGTTTTTTAATTTACGGAGACCTGTTGCACAATTGGTAAAGAAATATTTTTTGACCGGTTGTGTACTATAATATGTAGGGACAGATTTTGGGGCGCTTAATTTTCCTTTGCTGTTTATTTATTTAGTATTTAGTATTTAATTTTTGTTCGTGTATTTTGGGGCGCCAATCAGAGGTATGATATTCTGTAATGAGAGTGATATTTTTTGGAGAGGGGATTTGGGGGGGGGGGGGGGGGGGATCATAAACGAAAGCTGACATTATGTTATAGTGTATGAAAGACGTGTTTTTGTTTTTTAAAACTTAAATCAGAGTTATAGCACTGTTATAAAGTTGTTGGGGTTTTTTTTCTCTCAAATTTAACATAGACTTGGGGCAATAGTAATTCATTTCTGTAACGTGTATCGGTGGCATAAACTGTTTAGGCAGTTGTAGTATTTTGATTTCTTGTGTAAAATAAGTTACTAAGGTTGTTTTGTTTTTAAATAATATTTTCTTTTAAATCAATTTGAAAATTACGTTCCAAAACGCTGTAACCAAAATTCAGCGAGCTTCTCTTTCCGTGTCTTCTTTCTTTAGGTCCAGCCTTTCCCACCATTCTTACAATAAAGATCCATACCCTACATTTTAAACTTTAAACTTGGCGCTCATATGACCTTATGTCTCTACTGAAACACAAATAAACAACAACCAACAACAACCAAAAATTAAACTAGTAACGATAAAACTAACATTTTCAATACTGCTGCTACTACTACTGATATAATAATAAAATTGATGGTGAAAATGATAATAACAATAATAATAATAATAATAATAATAATAATAATAATAATAATAATAATAATAATAATAATAATAATAATGATAATAATAACAATAAAAATAATAAAAAATAATGATAATGATGATGATGATGATGATGATAGTAGTAGTAGTAGTAGTAGTAGTAGTAGTAGTAGTAGTAGTAGTAGTAGTAGTAGTAATGATAATGATAATAATAATAACAATATAGCAACAATAATAATAATAATAACAATATAACAACAAAAATAATAATGATAATAATAATAGATAATAATATATAGCATTTGTGTAGCGCAAATCCCCGCTCAACAGCAAGCTCTATGCACTTCACAATCTATACTAATAGGCCTACTACTAATAATATAATAATTTTTTAAAAAACCCAATACTGGACGGAGTTATGGAAGACAAAGATTTATCTTTGGTAGCAACAACAACATATCTCTTACCCTGTCTCACACAGATACATTTCTACACTTCTCTCTCTCTCTCTCTCTCTCTCTCTCTCTCTCTCTCTCTCTCTCTCTCTCTCTCTCTCTCTCTTTGTGTATGTATGTATGTATGTATGTATGTATGTATGTATGTATGTATGTATGTATGTATGTATGTATGTATGTAG
>NW_004797293.1:1828153-1840209 GCF_000002075.1 Aplysia californica | reverse complement strand
ATTTATTTATTTATTTATTTATTCGTTTATTAATGTATTTATTTTTTAAATTATTATTTAATATGTATTTATTTTTTCATATTTTCATTTCTTTCTTTAATTAATTGATTAATTAATTCATTCATTTCTTCACCTTTCGGTATGAGGCATGAGAAAAAAAAATTTCAATAATGTTTTACCTGCATTTATCAAAATATAGTAATACAAGAATAAACATCATTATTTATACGTATTATATAATGTACGCCATTATGATCACTCTTCCCGTGGGAATCATAATTATTTTAATACGTTAAACACACACTTTCTTTTAAGTCTGTTAACTACAAACAGGCAGCGTGCCACGGCGGAGGCTGATAGCTTTTTCTCCTCCCACATCCGCACAATATTGTTCCCTGCCCGACGTCCAATCAACAACCTCCTGCCGAGAGCCAAACCAAACTATTCGACCAGTTCACACAACAAAGGGGAGACCAACCCAGCGAAATCAGAAAAAGAAATAATACCACGGAACGAATACAATTGTTAACAAATATGACAGCTTTTGGTGGCAAACATTCCGAAAAAAAAAAGGAAGAAAAATGGGGTTATTCACGAAAAAAATGTAGTAAAAAGAACCCCACATACACAAAAGAAAAACGAAAAACAGCCATAACCTCAAACCAACAACGTAGGAGTAATATATAAAAATCGTTGTGGATAATGCCTGCCTATTTGCAAATGCCGAAAAGGGAGCGTGATTGTAGTTTTTCAGTGGTTTTCATCGACCGACCACAGGGTTACGTTAATCTTCGTGTTCGCCTTTCCTTCACGAATGCCAACTTTTCATCGTTTCGAGTACTATCACACACGATTTGCTTAACAGCGGAGCTTTTCAGTATCTAAAAAAAATAATCTCTCCTAAACACAAGGGCAAAGAAAAGGCTAGTAAAGATCGTAGAAAGCTAAGTAGTTCTACTAATGCGTAAGCATTCTACTGCACAAAGCTGAATGGAGCAGCTGTAACTAACTCCAGAGGGAAAAAGAGATTAAGACATCGACGGAAGGCTTGCCACTTTTATGAAAAATAACCTCCCTCCAGATAGACTTAAAGCGACGGGAATTGCATTGTGAGTTGAGACCAAATTGCGTAGGATTAACTTGTAAGTGGTCTTTGAGGTCGCTTCAGCTTAGAAAAACATTATTAATTTTATCATTTCTATTTTCATTTTCATTCTCTTGGTGAACTTTGCTGGACGGATATGATGACTGCGTGGGTGGTGGCTAGATAGGACGTCTGGGATTTTCTAGGACAAGATTGCACCCCCCCCCCCTCTCTCTCTCCCCATTTTACGTTGCTCTCTAAGTATTCGTAAAACGCGGCTCAAAACTAAAATTATAGCTTAATTGGCAGAATACTGAATTTTCACGAGTAGGGGAAAGAAGTGTTTCGTGGGTGGTGGCTTGAAAGGAACTCTGGGATTTTTCTAGGGGGTCAAGATTGCCCCCGCCCCCCCAACCCCTGTTTTTGTTTGTTTATTTGTTTGTTTGTTTGTTTTCTTCTTTTTTATTTGGGCGTTTTTTAAGCCTTTCAAAAACTAAAACTGGAGTTAGGCTTATAGAACACTGAATGTTCACGAGTTGGGGGGGGGGGGGGGTGGGGAGTTTGGTGGGTGTTGTTTGACTGAAAGGAACTATGGGAGTCCCTTAAGATATCAAGATTGTTTGCCCTGCTCTAGTGCTGGGCGGCTAGGTTCCCGATTATTGAAAGCTAGGAATCGTAGGAATCGACTCCGAACCCAATTACTTACTTTCTGATAATGTGATTTTTTTTTCTCCGGTGGTTACCTGGTTGGTGCCGAACATCTTCAGGATTTAGGATAACTTTGATTTCAGAACACTACAAAGCATCAACTTCTTTTTTTTTTCAAAAATAAATTCTTTTTCAAAAAGAAGATTTTAATGATAGAAATAACTGGCAACCGTTGGTCTATGTAAAAGGAGACGGAGCTTTACTTCCTTAGTATGAATCGTAAGAATCGGTTCCGAAATCGACTCTTCGCCCAGATCTACCCTGCTCCCAGAACTCCCACCCATATTTTCCTCTCCAAAATATGTCCCTATCTATGTTGCTCTTTCCTTTTCCTGTTTTAAATATTCCGAAGAAGAAGAAGAAGAAGAAGAAGAAGAAGAAGAAGAAGAAGAAGAAGAAGAGGAAGAAGAAGAAGAAGAAAAAGAAGAAAAAGAAGAAGAAGAAGAAGAAGAAGAATATTGCTAAGTATTACGATGATTATTATCTTAATGATTATAATTTAGGTTATCTTTATTAAGATTACTGTTATTATTATTGTAATTGCTTTATTTCAGATTTTAAACAAGTTTCTGTTGGGTTTTATTTTTGTTTTTTTTTGGTCAGTATTTTGTTGTACAGTGGGGATTTGAAGAAAATGAATAATTTTGTACATGAGTTGACCAGTCTTCCCCCCCCCCCCCCCAACTTGTTGTCTTAATTTTTATCTGAAATATATACTGATGATTAGACCCCAAAAAACCCTGGCTCATACACCACATTTTGTGGTAACCTGCGACTGGCAAAAACGGGAGTTGTGTCTCTAATAATTTGGTCGAATGGCTACAACTTATACCCCTGAGTCTGGATTGTTTTGGCGTTTTCATTTGTGTTCACCAACAAGAGTTGGTCCTATCGGAGATAGATGCGGGGGCTCTCGTGGCCTAGAGGTTAAAGTGTTCGCTTCTTATTCAAAGGTCACGGGTTCGAATTCTGGTTCGACGAAAAAATGTTCTTCTCTAAAATTGTCTGCTTTCACCTCCTAATTATTCTTACACCTAGCCTTATCGGACAAGGGCGAAAAATCTCGGAGGTCCCGTGAACAAGTTGCGCACGTTAAAGATCCCTTCGTGGTTTAAAATCAATAAGAGTAGGCTTCGGCCGCCACCCGGGCAAAATTCAAAAATTTTCTACCAACTGAAAATGTTTAATGTGTCCCGCGCACTCATATGACCTTAAGCAGTCGCGAGCGCCGTAAAACACTTACACAAAAAGGGGGGGGGGGGGAGACAGACGCTTCGGTCTTTGCTTACTTTTCCCAGCCTCTGGTGGGTGGTTGGCGGGTGCTTTGGTGTGGTTTGCTCCTTCTTTCGTAGAAAAAAAATCTATCGTCCCTATCTCCCTTGCTTCTTTTTTGTATTTGTTACTCTCTTGTAACACCTCTAATCTTCGGCACTTATATGACCTTATTGTGTTGCAAGTGCCGTGAAACTCTTACAAGAATTACAAGAACCAGCCTCTGTTACCTTGAAGTGCCGAGGAGAGAAACAATAAATCATGTCGTTTTCTAGCTTGTTGTATCGCCTGCTGCATGGTTATGCTATCATTTGAGACAAAATGTTTCTCCGACCCTCTCAATATATCTAATCGTGGGCCTGCCCCTTCCTCTTTTTCCATCAGATCCCTGGTGGTAATTTTTAATTTTTGATTAAAATTTTGTTTGTTTGTTTGACCAAAGACAAGGACATCGACGCAATAATGGTCATTTAGTACTGGGGGGAAAGTAAGACCGACAGACAGACAGAAACAACTAGAGGTATTAGTAAAGAAATACGACCTACCAAAGACACACACCAATCACCCACTCTGGTTGTAAGCTCTCTAGTGAAAGTCCAAATTCTATAAATAGCCACACAGTGTGTCTAATGGCGTTAAATCCAAACCCTGCCCAAACATCTTTGTCTCTGACACGTATTCAATTTTGGGGAAATAATAACTATGTCTCTGATTTTTACATTCGGAAACAATCATAGAATTGGTGATCCGTTTCAATAGATCGGTGTAATGACTAGTAAACAACTTTCCAGCAAGTATAACAAGTTGATAAGCAAAAATGAAGAAAAAGGTAAAAATAACCACCACCACCTCCACCCCCCCTTCCCCGACGGAAAAGGGGAAAAACAGGGGGGGGGGGGGGAACGTGGATGGTAGTAAGCGTTGTAAATTACTATAGGAGTCGATACGAAATTGCGTTGGATTAACTTGTAAATGGTTATTAGGAAGGCGTCAAGATCTAATAATTTGATCTTTTAGGCCTATTATACTTGTGACCACGGGCCGATGGGTGTGATTTACTCTGTGGGTGGTTCAAAAGCAACCGTGTTACTTTAAGGAGAACGAACATTCTGCGTGTCTTTCTTTCTAATAAAATTCGCATTTAAGTTCTATGAAGTGTCATTTTTTGTATTTTGCTTTCAGCTGGTAGTGTACTGAATACCGTAGAAAGGGAAAAAATGTGTCACTAATAGGGCATAATTAGTTTTTTTCCCTCGATAATAATGAATGTTTTCAAAAGTACCTAGATCTAGTAGTAAGAGTGCAAGGATTTCAGAAGTGATTTTTGATAGGCTGTATTTGGAACGGGAAATGTGCCATAATATAATAAAAGATTTATTATATTTCACGTGTCCAGTGATTAGCAATTTGCTTGGCTGTTTTAAAGGCTAAGTTTTAATAGCTTTTCTTCGTGAGGATTCAAACACCACGGGTCATTTTTCATTTACCTCGTGGATTTTTTCTCACATTTTTTGGGTCAAAGGCAGAAGCGAAAAAAAGGAGGGGGGGGGGGGGTGATTGGCTGTGTGTAAAATAGATGGCAAGATGGTGCAGGACGGTGTTGGGGGTGGGTGAAAGGGAAGAAAATGGGGGGGGGGGGGGGTATCCGTACAATGAAGGGATAGCAAGAGGGTGAAGAAAGGGTTGTGCGTGTGGAAAGATATAAATGAGTTGGGAAGGAGATGGGGCTGGTTGTGTATGGACTGGACGGAAAAAATGTGGAACGGGTAAATGAGTGGAAAGGAAAAGGAGATGAAAAAGGGGGGGGGGGGGAGGAGTAAAAAAAAAGTACATTCACCTTCTCCATCCGAGTCAGCCTCGAAATTTTTGCCGTTTTCGCCACTGGAAAAACTAATAGCGGACGTCGTCCTTGCCACTTGTTCCGCCGTGTCATCGACGTCAATGTCCTCCTCGTCGTCATCATCGTCTTCATCTTCATCGTTATTTCTGTCGTCTTTATCCTTTCCGTCCCTGCCCTCAGCACCAGCTGCTAGAGAGGACTTGGCCATGTGCTGGTGGGGATGAGCAGCCTCTGAGAAGAGTTTGCTGTGCAGTTCTCGAGACATGACGGAGAAGTGGGCGCTTAGCTGTGGGTGAGGGTGAGGGAGATGAGGGTGGTGAGGGTGAGGGTGGAGCGGGGAGTGAGGGGACAGCAGCTCCGGCTGTCCATACTGAGCTAGTGGCCCGACTTGATGGTGAAGGGGCAGTCGGGGGGATACAGGGGGCTGAGAGCTGCTGAAGGGAAGAGGGAGTCTTCTGTGTTGTTGCTGTTGCTGCAGATGCTGTTGTTGTTGCTGTTCCCCTGTGGTTGCGGCTGTGCTCGGGGCTAGGATGTCTGTAATGAGGAATGAGGGGCGTGACGGGGTTGTGGCGGTGGCGGCCAGATTGGGGCTGGACTTTTTGGTCAGTTCCAAAGGCCTGGCGTCTTCACTGTCTCTACTGTCCGAATCGTCGAAATTCTTGTTGCTGTTATTGTTGTTATTGCTGATGTTAGCTTTGTTATTGTTGTTATTTGTGCTGCTGTTATCGTTATTATTGTTATTGATGGTGCTGTTATAGTTTGATAATAAGAAGTTTGTAGGAATGTTGTCGCAGCCACTCTTGTTGTTGTAGTTGTTGTCGAGTGGTTTGTTGTTGTGGATGACGGTGGCCGTTTGGGGAGGCATGTTTTTCGTGGATGCTCCTTGTGGCACAAGTGTGCTTTCACCTGGAGTTACAGAGTTTTGAATGACATGCACGTCTGGGAATCTTGGGACCTTTCCTGGAGTCATAAATGCAGAAGGGAAGAGGACGCTATGTGGGGGAGGAGGAAGAGAGGGAGGAGGAGGAGGAGGAGGGGGCGACGCCACACGGTTTGGAGACGAAGATGGTGACACTGATGAGGTCGAAGTGGAGGACGAGTCTTTTCTGTGGCTGGGATGGTTTAGGAAATTCGGAGTTTTATTGGTGTGGCTGACTGGCAATTGTCTTTTGGGAGATGAAGAGCAGGCGAAGGACACATCGTGGCCAATGATGTTCTGGGCAGGCAACGGCTCAGAGGTCAACAGATGCTGAGGGTATTTGTCTGATTGTCGGGGGATTTCTGAGGAGTGTTCATCTCGCGCAGACTCTTGTCTGAGATCTGCTGGAGACGTTTTGTTATTATGAAGATTTGTTCTAGTTATAGAGGGAGAATTGTGGCCTTTCAAACGATCATCAGCGATACTTTCTGATTCTTCATTCTCCTCTGTATCGTTTTCACTCTCTGGTCTCTTACCGGATGATTCTTTTACTATTCTCTGGTTTTTCCGAACTTTGCTTCCTCCTGAAACGTTAGGAGATGTTCTCCCAGTCTTCGTTTCATCCGTGCATTCATTTTCTTCTGCACTAGTTGACATATTATCAGGTCCACCATCACATGAAATTGTTTCCTTTTTTGCCTTTTTCTCTGCACGTTTTTGCCGACTTCCTGTAGAATTCTTACTTGTTTGATGTGTGGACGCCATGTTTATTCACTTTCTTTGTCTTAAAGTAATACCAGTCTTTTAACAATTCATATTAATAATATTATCTATGTTTGCCTTTCGAGCTGTTCTTCTGAAATCTACATAATCTTTCTGTTTTAAAAAGTGTGATCACTTTTCTGAACAGATATCACAATAGGTTTTCCCTTATACAAGTGGGGAAAAGATACTTTGATGTTTACACGAATCCAGGAAATGGTGTTCAGCAATAGCAAACAGAACGTTGAGTAGCAAGAGCCAGTCTTTAGTCAATGGGCTCTACGTTGGCCTCTGTCCTACTTTTCTTGATCAAGTATATCCGGTGTGCAAATGAGCTTCACTTGCAGAACAGCTTCTGAAAAAAACCCAAGCAAAACAAAACAATGAAAAACAAACCAAAACAAAGATAAAAATTATCACCATGTATACGTAAACATTATTTATAACCCCCCCCCCCCAAAAAAAAAAATTCTCAATCTGCCTCTCTGTTTATCTTCTCATTCATTAAAACAACTCTACCCATTCATAATATAATCATAACCATACGTTCATTTTGAATTTCAATAACCATTGAAGGAAAGTTTCAGATGAGATGTGTGCTTGTTTGTCTATGGGCAAGTGCAACTGAAGTAAATGTAAGGGTTTAACACCATAATCAATTCTATTAGATTATTTCAGAAGCCGTGGACCTCCAAATTTAACATCCGTCTCCGAAGCACCGAGCGAAATGAGTTTAGAGCCTTGAAATCTCCGCGCGAAGACCCAAGTTGAAAAACCCCTAGTCTGGGACTCGAGCCAGGGCCACCCGCTCCGTAGTGCAGCCTGATACCAACTGAGCGAACGGGGCTACCTAGGCATGTGTAATACTTTGTATCCAGGTCTTGTTTGATGAACTCAGAACTGTCGTGCTCTACTTACGAAATACACGCACAGTGTCAGCGTGACAGGATATTCTATTGCTGCGGCTTGTCTGCTTGGTTTCTTAAATATTCTATCATTTTATTTTGTTTTGTTTTGTTTTGTTTATTTTTGTTGTTGTTATTGTTTTTTTAAGTGCTTTACGGCGCTCTCAACAGCATATTAAAAAAAGATGTTTATCTGTTTTTGGTAAATAGAAGCACATCAACACATTATCATTAACGGTTATTGAGTACTTGGAAAAGCAAGACAGACAAAGGGAAACGGTACATTTAAAGGACAGAAGTAGGACTCCCAGTGGCGCCCTCCAACCACCTGCCATTTGTATGAGTAGTGCTTAGATTGTCTCTCTACAGGCATTGGCTTCTGCTTTACGACGTAATTATTATGCACGCCATTATATAGATATGAAAATAACATTTTGTCGAAGGATAGCAGATGTCCCAATGTTGGTTCAACATAACGTTGAGTAGCAAGAGCCAACATAAAGTACCGAAACGTTTAAAATTGACAAAATGCACGGCAGCCTGATTGCGCTTATAAGTGTCCCTGTGTTCATCTACTTGAACATTTGTCCGCTCTTGTCTCCCTTTTGTCAACAAGCAGGTCACAGGTAAAAAAAATAAATCAGTGTTCGTCTAGATCTAGATACGAATAAAGATTAGACGCATGTGTATGTCGGTTAGTTGTTGCTTTCTGAATAACATGTCGGCTTAGTTTCTGATCAAAGAAAAAGAAAAGAGGTCATTATTAGTTGTCCCGGTACATCTCCGAATATTGATACATTTGGGAAAAAATAAAGATAAGGACATTGTCTTATTGCATGTAAAAATACTTTTCCTTTGATACAAGAAAGACACCGTCATGAATGTGGACTGAAGGTCTAAGTCGAAATCTGTTGATTCCACAGTGAGGTATAATGTGCCTGCGTTCCCATTGCACTCAGAGAGCATTTTGTTTCTGCTTTGTTCTTTATTTTACCCCAACTGTTAATAATAGTTCAAGATTTAATTAATCATTTTATATTTCATTCTATGGATCGAACCTGGAAGTCGTCTACTAAAAGGAACAATTCTGAATCTACCTGGGCGTTAAACGTCAACAAAATCACGAGACCCGCCCACTCTCGCTACACTAACCCTTTTCTTTCCCACTCAGCTGTGGGTGTTTGTCATTCTGTGTCGGAGATAGCCCGCATGAGTTGTCGCTATTGTGTGGCTGCATGTCACAATGGAAACAAGAGTTGGGAGCAAAAAAGACTAAAAAGAGCACAGCGTTATGAGCGTGATGACGACAATGAGAACATGAAGGAATAATGAACTGGATGCATGATGGCGACAATGAGAACATGAAGGAATAATGAACTGGATGCATGATGACGACAATGAGAACATGAAGGAATAATGAACTGGATGCATGATGGCGGGTAGGCCGAGTTAAAAATGTCGAGCTGAACGTTATGTAGTATGAATGGGTGGATGAAAGAATTGGTGGATTGCTTGGCAGATGCGTTTATGGTTTTTATGAAGGACAGGGTGGATTATTGGAAAGACATGCAGGAGGGTGGGTAGATAGAGATATGGGTGAAAGACCTAATAAATAGAAGGGTTGAAAGAGCGGGACGTGAGTAGGGGATGTTTCTAAAACAAACAAACAAACAAACAAACAAACAAACAAACAAACAAACAAACAAACAAACACAAAACCCAACTGTCAGATGATCTTATCAGTGTAGTACATCTTCACAGATGGGTTGAGGGACGGATGGTCCAAATGGATTTACTAATCTGTTGATGGGTGATTGGATGAATAGACGGATAGGTAGATAGATAAAGAAGTTGCCGTGTTTACAACTGTGTGAGGTGTTAGCTAGTTTAAGAATAGAGAAATGTACAGATGAAGGTGCAGAGTGAACGGTAGGAGAAGAATACGGACAAAGAGCATGATGAAAGGTGTTAATGAAATTTTAAAAAAAGAAAGTAAAGAAGAAAAAAAAAAGTTACCTTCTTTCATACACCTGCCTGTGTTTTTAAAGGGGTATTTAGTTGCGAATTACGTTGACATGTGTTAATATTTTGTCTCTGAAACCACAGCAGGGAGATTTGCCCCTCAAGTAGATATCATGATACGCTTGCTCGAGCACGCTGATCACCTTTCTAACACCTCAACGCCCCCCCTCCCCCCAATCCCCTCTCCATCTCCACCTCCTCCCCACCCCCACCCCCTCTTATGCTTTCCCTGAATGATTCAATCCAACGATTCTGAAGTGGTCCCGTGTGGATTGCGCGCACATGTCATCATTAAGTGACGGCCCCTGAGCTCTCCTATCATTCAGGACTCCTTTCTTTCTCATTTAGTTTTTCTTTCGATTCTTGATTTTTGTTTTTGTTTTCAGGGAGTGGGTTTTTTTCTTTCTTTTGTTTTCTCGCGTTCTAGCCTTAATGTATCAGGTTGCCAGGCGGTCAAGAACAGCTAGGGTGTCAGATTGCACCAACTCAGTTCAAATCACAGTGTCTGACACAGACTCGTGAACAAGGTGTTCCTCATCCGCACATTATTAAGTGTGAAATTGGTGGGAAAAATGTGATGTAATGAATAGCTGACTAGTGAGAAAAATACGGCAATGAGATCTATTGATAACTCGGTTGAGCAGTTCATGATTTGTACACGTGCTAGTTATAAACTCTCATAAAACTGCACGGCTCACTGAGCAAGTAAAACCAATTAGATGCCATCAGATAATCCGACTAAAGAACCTGTGTGATGTGCCCACTATTCCGGAAAAGCCAAGTTAGATAGGGGTAAAAACGGCGAAATAAGAAATATTATACCTCACCGTGTGTAGCTGTGATCTAAACAAATACACGGGGCCACTTGGTTGGGGTCACTTAGTCTTTTCGCGGCTTTCGCCTAATCTGACTTCTCATCAAGCAGTCATGCAGAAAACGCTAGAGAGTCCAGAAAAGAGAGGGCGTGGAGAGGAAAAGAATTTTGAAGAAAAGAGAAGAAAGAAAGAGGGACTCTCTACCCCCCTCCTTCTACCCCCCCTCCCTTCTACCCCCACCCTTTCCAGCCTCAACCTAAATCGTATACTTAATACACACTTATCAAATCGTGAAGAAATTGTTGTTTAACTAAAAAGGCGCTGCATTTCAAGAGTTAAGAGTACTTCAACGTGGGGGAGAGAGGCTAAAAAATAGATAAAGCAAAACGAATATAGCGAGAGGAAAATACCATTATTGAGTTTAGGGGTGTTGGGAAAGAAGTATGCGAGGTTGCTGGGGTGCATTCTGAGAGCATTTGAGGTCTCAACACGAGCGTACATAAAGGCGGACAATGGTATCCATTACCTGCAAGTTCATAGAGCCTACGATCTTGCCATTGACACTATCCCGCGCCATACACAAAACGTTTTGAACAAAATTGTGCGTCCGTGTTCCCATAGACAGCGTTTCGGGGGTTCCCTCAGGGGGTGCCTTCCCGACCGCTGCTTTTCTTCTCTTTCGCTCTTGCTTGGGTCTACTGTTCCTAGGAATATCGACGTATCGGACAAAACCAAACATTTTGAATTTACGGATTTGTTGCACTAGCCTTTCTTATATCAATTCGTACATCAAAGGCAGGGTGAAGCATCTTCGTCCGAAAAAAAGGAAGTAAATAAAATGATAAAACTACCTCAGTGAATAATCTCAAACCCCACTGTTGATGGATGAATGACATTACTACTTTTCAGAATAAACCTGTTTAGACGCAGTCATACTTAAAAGAGGCTACGCGTAAAGATATTTTTCTTTTCTGTAAAAGTTTGTCTTCTCTTTTCATCTTTCTCAAAATTTATGAAATGTGCAGTTACGTCAATTTGGCTTTGGGCGGCAGAGTGGGGCGACAGCGAGAAGTCAAGTTTAAGGGGGTTAGTGTCGAAGAAGACGGACGTCAAATTTGTGTCAAATCACTCCCTCAGCACCAGTTTACCTTATAATCCGCCCTCGTTCTTTTGTCTGGTCTATTCTCCATCCATGTTCGTGGTCTTTGTCCTCATAGAGGCTTGTCGCTCGAGAATGTGCGAACTTGAGAACACTCGCTTGTGTGGATGCGTACAGGTTGACACAGACAGACAGGCAGACACATGGATGTACAGAAGTGTAGGAGGATGGACGGTTAAATAGACGGACGAATAAATCGACGAGCGGTCGGACGGACGGACAGATAGAGAAGTCGACGGATAAATAGACAGAAAGAGAGAAAATGAGACAAGAAGAGATAAATTAAAATAGAGAGACAGAGAAAGACAGACAAAGAAAGAGACAATGAGAAAGAGGGAGACTGGGAAAGACAGGGATAGATAGAGAGACAGAGAGAACGATCGGATTGGGATGGAAGGACAGTGTTGATAGTGAACAGGTAAGATTCAACTGAAAAGTTTCAGGAGTCAACTATAAGATGCCCATTGGACTAGCATCGTTTATTTTCTGCGCTGAAAGAGAGAGAGAGAGAGAGAGAGAGAGAGAGAGAGAGAGAGAGAGAGAGACAGACAGACAGACAGACAGACAGAC
>NW_004797293.1:1820573-1826271 GCF_000002075.1 Aplysia californica | reverse complement strand
AGGAGGAGGAGGAGGAGGAGGAGGAGAAGGAGGAGGAGTAGGAGGAGGAGGAGGATGATGGGAAAAGAGGGGAGGAGGAAGAGGAGGTGTATGCAAATGAAGATGAGTAGTAGTAGTAGTAGTAGTAGTAGTAGTAGTAGTAGTAGTAGTAGTAGTAGTAGTAGTAGTAGTAGTAGTAGTAGTAGTAGTAGTAGTATGAGGAGGAGGAGGAGGAGGAGGAGGAGGAGGAGGAGGAGGAGGAGGAGGAGGAGGAGGAGGAGGAGGATGACGAGGAGGACGAGGAGGAGGAAGAGGAGGTGGGAAATGAGGATGATGATGATTATGAGTAAGTTACACTATCTGTTCTTTTCATAGTTCTAATTACAACACAGGTAGAGAAAGGAATCTAGTCATGACACACTTTATACGACCTACGATCGGAAAGAGGTTCGAACTTTGGTTACTTGCGTTAATGCACTGGGTCTTATTACACTTTGCTAGAAATTCTTTCGTACTTTGATAACGAATTACATATCTGATTTAGCTGCTATACAGTCTATCCTATTCTAACGGCCACCTGTATAAGACAATCACCAGTAGAAACTTTCACTTCTCATCTTTTTACTTTTTTTTTTTTTTTTTTTTACATTACAATTACACGGTGTACGGTGGCCATGTGTCTGAGACTATCATTTTCCTCATCGACAATAGGTTACCATCTTAGAAAGTCTCAGCTGTCTGTTCGAATAATAATAATTAAAATTTCGTTTTAAAATGTATTCACTACCTCTACATTTTTTAAAGGTAAAATTTCTGTCCCAAAGAAGGAAAAAATATACGGTACGATTGTGTATAAATCCTTTAGTTGGAATTTTTGGCTTTAGTAATTGAAACATTCACTCTCATATTATAAAATCAATACATAAGCGTGTACATCAAGCTACCATTGTTGCACGTTTGTGTTAGAAGCGAGGAAGGAACAAAGACTTAAGAATAATTCTATTTATAACCTCCTTCAGGAGGAAGTAAATGTTTGAGACAGGGATTTTTTTATCATTTGAATGCAGTGGGATCCCCCCCCCCCCCCCCCGACACACACCTAAAACAAAATCACACACTCAACACACAATGGACATATTTATTTAGATTATTCAGGAGACGGGCTTCCGATCCTGTTTGTCACGGCCAACCCTGGCAGAGAGGGATGCAAATCCCAGCAGATAGACCGAGATACCCGATAAAAATGTTCTCCCCTCTTGAAAATCAAACTCAGGTTTCCTGTGAGTGACAGCGAAGTGCCTAACCAACCACTACAACACATTATGTCGGTGGATCGAGAGAGGGAGATGTGGTGTGTTGAGAGGGTACTATTGTTAGGTTAGCTATGCATAATTCTTATTCCCTCTTAAGCCAAGCAGGTACGTGTATTTTGGCAAAAATTTATTATGGTTAATTCATATTATTATTGTTATTCAGTAAATATAATTTCAATTATTAAAAAAAATAAAATAAAAATCGCTAATGTTTTAATACTTTAACTATATTTTTTTCCTTAGTCTTATTCATTTATTTATTTTTCAAATAATGAAAATATAACTTACGAAAAGTTTGTTTTTGATACTTGTTTGTTTCATCTCAAAGACTTATTTATATTTTTTAAATTAATCTAATTATAATTTTATTCATATTATTCATATTTTGTTTTTGTTTTATTTATTTGTTGGTAAAGTGAATACTGTAAGCCCAATGTGGGCAAGTATTTTTAAATTAGTAAGATCTTCTAAAACGGAATTTTCAAAAAGGTGGACAAACTAAAAAAAGTTAAAAAATAAAAAATTGATAATGTTTCCTAACAACAATAAATAAATGAATAAATAAACAAATAAAAAAATCCAGTTTGTTTTTATCCTAATTAGAACTCTAAAAATCTACCGTAGAAATGACGAAAATCGTAACATTGCTACTGATTAAATAATAGTTTTAATAATAATAAACAAAAATAATAACATATAATATATAATATAATAATAATAATAATAATAATAATAATAATAATAATAATAATAATAATAATAATAATAATAATAGTAATAATAATAATAATAATACTAATAATAATAATAATAATAACAATAACAATAATAATAATAGGAACTTGATGATGATAATGATAATGATAATAATAATGATAATAATAATGATAATGATAATGATAATGATAATGATAATGATAACGTTAATATACTGATAATGAAAAAAGGATAATAGTATCAATAAAAATAATAACAGAAATAACAATAATATTAATAAATGTGATAATTATATTCGTGATACTAATTATTTTACTTATAATCACATTATCATTATCATTGTCATTTTCCATTATCATTATCATTGTTATTATCATTGTCATTATCACTGCCGGCATCTTTTCTTTTCCTATGCTTTTATGTTTGTTGTCTATGTAAAATCCTTTTGTTTAAATAATAATAATAAAAACTACAATAATAATAATAATAATAATAATAATAATAATAATAATAATAATAATAATAATAATAATAATAATAATAATAAGAAGAAGAAGAAGAAGAAGAAGAAGAATACTACTACTACTACTACTACTACTACTACTACTACTACTACTACTACTACTACTACTACTACTACTACTACTACTACTACTACTACTACTACTACTACTACTACTACTACTACTACTACTACTACTACTACTACTACTATTACTTCTACTGCTACTACTAATAATAATAATAATAGTGATTTGATGATGATAATGATAATGATAAGGATAACGATAATATAATGATAATGACAAAATAACAATAGTATCAATAAAAATAATAACAGAAATAACAAAAATATTGATAAATATTTTAATTGCTTTTGTTATACTAATTATTTTATTTATAATCACATTATCATTATCATTTTCATTATCATTATCATCATCATTGTTATTATCATAGTCATTATCACTGCCTACAACAAATATTCTTATCCAATGTTTTTATGTTTGTTCTCTGTGTAATTTCTGACCCTTTCGTTAAAAAATTCAAACCGAATCCGTTTGCAAACGTTTGACTGCATTGTTTTAGTCAATAGAGCACGCAGTAATTACGAGCTAATTCTGCCCTTTTTCCTTTCATCGTACATTATGCTTTCATTCTTTCCTTTGTCTTTTCTTTCTTTCTTTCCCAAACTGCGGAAAGGAATGGCGCTCTGCCTTGCGTTTTAGATTTGCAAAATAGGTAGCTAACAATTAAGGAGTTTGTGTTTGTTATTTCATTCCCCTTTAGTTTACCTATCTCTGTTTGCAGTTTTTTTTTTTTTTTTTTTTTTTTTTGGGGGGGGGGGGTGCATTTTATCTTTTAAATATATTATTGTACCTTTTTCATCTGCAGAGAGGAAGGAAAGTTGCAATTGTTGTTATTGCTTTAAACCCCCCCCCCCCCCAAAAAAAAAAACAACAAAAAAAAAACAAACAACTGTTTGAAAATATAATAATATTTTATCTTTTGGAGAACTTTCACAAGATTCCTTTAAAGTTGTCTACTTTTTCTACTTTTATCTGAACGAGTCGAAGGCCTTTCATTTTTAAATCTCTCAAGACTAAATGCTAAATATTTACTTCTATTATGAGAAAGTTATATCTATTACTGTTTGGATTTCAATTTATCTTTAAAAAAAAATCTATTCTTTGATTAGGACACTGGGTAAAATTGAACAAAGAGATTCATTTTCGAGATTGTATTCACATTCTAATAAATCCAATGGAAGTGTTAAACGTTCACCTTTTATCTATAACGAGTTTGGAAATGAAGTAATACTGGTTAACCTGCGGTGGATAATATTCTAGTCGTACATGTACTTTTATTTCATTCATATTAACCTGTTTTGTATTAATCTTTCTCTTTCAAATTCATTAGGTTGTATTACAATAAGAGCTCCCTTTTTTTTTCTTTTAAGAAAGTACACACTTGATACGCCAACTCTATATTTTGGGATGGTACTGATTCTTTAAGATTCTGTTTTATTTTATTCTCTTTCTTTCTTTCTTTCTTTCTTTCTTTCTTTCTTTCTTTCTTTCTTTCTTTCTTTTTTTCTTTCTTTCTTTCTTTCTTTCTTTGCCAGTCTTACTTTTCCCCAGCTATAAAATTTAAATTATGATTGTTATTGTGTCGATGCGAGTCTGTTTACTCAATCAAACCCAGACTTTGACCTTTCAATAACTGCAGTCCTTGATTTACTAGGCTGTTTTTCTAAAGTTGTTTTGTAAGCTTACTATCCACCTGTCAGCTAGAGTGATCTAAAGTTGTTTTGTAAGCTTACTATCCACCTGTCAGCTAGAGTGATCTAAAGTTGTTTTGTAAGCTTACTATCCACCTGTCAGCTAGAGTGATCTAAAGTTGTTTTGTAAGCTTACTATCCACCTGTCAGCTAGAGTGGTGGAAAAGCTGCATGCCTGCAGAACGAAATGATTTATTACCATCGAGATCAGACTGTGTAGCGTTGTCGCCATTACTTGGCAATTTGTCATAATTCAACGCCATATTATTAAAGCAATGGAGCATGCAATAGAACCCCCCAAAAAACAACAACAACAACAACAAAAAAGAACCCAGAAACGAACCGAAATTTTGGAAATTCACCGTGTCAAGACAAATTAACCTGTTTTGTATTAATCGTTCTCTTTTGAATTATCTTGTATTACAATAAGAGCTCGCCTTTGACAAAAATAGCGTATACTGAATTTTTACGTTTTATTATCACTTCAATGAAATATTACAAAATGGATAGATTTTCCGAACTGAAACTGAAACTGTTGCAAAAAGAATTGAAAAGTCTCAGAAAGGTGAAAGATTAACATAATGATATGCATACTAAAGTTATTAATACTTACGACAGGATTCAGGGCGTTACAACGATGGTCTCGTAAAGTTAAGCCACCTCAGTTCCTCACGACCACCCGTTCCTTCTCTCTCTCTCTCTCCCTTTCTCTCGTTCATTCCCTCTTTCTATCTATCTCTCCTTCCCTTTCTTCTGGCTTCCGCGAGTCAGTAAGTTAATGCCTGGAGTCCTCAAAGCTCATTGCACGGCTCAGTAGAGAACAGTGAAGGAAGCGTACGTGCCTCCAAATTATGCAAGCGTTAGGGTTAACAGCGCGACTCATTGTCGGAACGGGGACATTTTCAGTGCACTTGGTCGCGGGTCGAGCGACGACAATACCAACAACAAAAGAAAAGCCAGGCCCCGAATGACAAGAGAAATACCTTCATGAAACTTTGCTGCTGTAGTTTGAACGTCTGTTGTCTGATCTCAGGATGAGGACTGAATGAATGGAAGAATGAATGCCCCGACTTGTGTGCTGTGAAATAAACTTTGAGTGACAAGAGAGGTATTGACGTTACCACAGCATTCAAACGAATATCGAGACCACGACAAGGGTTTCAGCAAACCTTGAGCTTTTGTGTAAATAAACTCGGGCTGTTTTCTTGTTCAATTCGTTCCCGTTGTTGTAGCGGGTCTGGTGTGAGAAAGGCCCCGCCCACTTTTCTCCGGTGACAGTCGTTCAGGGGAGGCCGGTGAAATCAATGACCCGTGTAGCTCCTCCCACTTTGTGCTGTGATTGGCGGACAATTCAAGCCGGCGATCCGAGTCAACGAGGAATAACATCAGGCCCTATTGAGGTGGGGAG
>NW_004797293.1:1817614-1819369 GCF_000002075.1 Aplysia californica | reverse complement strand
ATAGATAGATAGATAGATAGATAGATAGATTGTGAGTGAGTGAGTGAGTGAGTGAGTAAGTGAGTGAGTGAGTGAGTAAGTGAGTGAGTGAGTGAGTGAGTGAGTGAGAAGGTGGAAGTAAAGAGTAAGAGAGAAGATGAGAGATCGAGAGGTTGAATTGTGACAGACAGACAAACGAACAGACAAACAGACAGGTAAACAGACAGACTAAAAAGTATAGGCCTACTGGTACTGTAGAAACGACCCAAAGTCAGGGAGATAGAAAACATAAGCACGGAGACTTCTCAAGAAGAGTCAGAAGCACATAGGTGTACCACATTTGTTTCTTTTAAAAAGCAAACAAACGAAAAACAAATCATAGATGGATGTGGGTGAACGTCAGGCCATGAAACGAAGCAGATACGTGGGTGATTGGCGGGTGCTCTGGTGTCATTTGCTCCTTCTTTCCTATAACAAAATCTATCGTCCTTATCTCTCCTTTTTTGTGTAAGTTACTCTCAAGTAACACATCTATTCTTCGACACTTATATGACCTTATTGTGTTGCAAGTGCCGTAAAACTTTTACTAAAACGAAAACGAAAACGAAACAGATACAACATTATTCTATGAGATGTTATTATGGTGATGGGCGGTGGGTGCATTCACTTCAAGAACACTTCCAAAATCTGTCGCCCTCGCGTTCGATAATAATATGATCAGTCGCCTGACGGGCTGTCTTTATTGGCCGGTGAAATGCTGTGCGGGTTATGATGCATGCACACTACCTCCCCATTTAGCAGATAATCGAATTGAATTTCGCTACGCCAGACTTACCAAGTTCCTTTTGTTCAATACATGTACCTACTTTTGAGAAATTGGACTTCAAATTTTTGAGTTTCACAATATTAAGTCATGTTTTTTCCAAATGCAGTTATTTGAATATTTGTTGAAAACGACTCCGAATAAGCTTAGGATTTGGATAGAGCAGATACAATAGAATTTTTGGTCCCTGACATCACGGTTTTAGTGACTCAAAATGGCAACAAAAAAAAAAAATGTCAGGTAGAACTGTAGAACTTTATCATTTTGAGGTAACGATTTGTCTCTCGGTCTCATGGTCGGCCTCTACTGAGACCATTTCGATTTTCTTTGTGATTTTCAAAGACTTTTGTCTAAGAAAGCTGTTGCTACTCTGATGTTAGTTTTTTTTAGTAAGGTTTTACGGCACTCGCAACTGCATAAGGTCATGTGAGCGCGACTCTGATGTTAGCTTGTATTTTCATTGTTTTGTTTTCATTGTTTTATTTTTGTTGTTATTATCATTGTTATTATTAATGTTGTTGTTATTGCAGTGTTATTGATGTTTTTGTTTTTGCTGCTGTTGCTGTTGCTGTTGCTGTTGCTGTGTGTGTGTGTGTGTGTGTGTGTGTGTGTGTGTGTGTGTGTGTGTGTGTGGTAGGAGTTTAAGACGGCCGGGCCTAGAACAGAGAGACGGAGAAACAGAGGTACAGAGATAAAAAGAAAAAGAGAGACAGATAGGAGGATTGAGAGACAGGGAGGCAGAGAGAGAGAGAGAGAAAGACAAAGCGGCAGAGAGACAGATAGACAGAGAACGGAGAGACAGACAGAAACACAGAGAGGCAGTGTGTCGAAGAGGCAGAGAGACAGAGAGACAGAGAGATTAGGCGACAAAATAACAAAGAGACAAAGACAGACAGACAGACAGACAGACAGACAGACAGACAGACAGACAGACAGACAGACAGACAGACAGA
>NW_004797293.1:1814978-1816745 GCF_000002075.1 Aplysia californica | reverse complement strand
GATGAGGAGAAGGAGGAGGAGGAGGAGGAGGAGGAGGAGGAAGAAGTTTATGACAAAAGCGATATGACCATGAACGATAGAAAGAGAATAGTTCTAACCTGCTCTAACGGATACCTGTAGGCCCCTATAAAACTATCATCGGTGCGAACGGCAACTTACCATATCCTTCCTCGTGTATTTTTTACTCTACATATTGACTGTGTAAGACTGCCATCTGTCTCACACATTCACTTTTCTTCTTGTGGTCGTCTTAAGCATCTTCGACTGTATAAGTAGGTTGAAAAGTAGTAGTAGTAGTAGTAGTAGGAGGAGGAGGTGAAGGAGGGGAGGAGGAAGAGGAGGAGGAGGAGGAAGAGTAGGAGGAGGAGGAGGAGGAGGAGGAGAGGGACGAGGAGGACTACGACAACGGTTTGAGGTCGAAGAGAAGAGTACGAGGACGAGAAGATGTTGAGGGCAATCAAGGTTAAAGGTGTAGGAAAATGGAGAAGAAACAGGAAAAAATAAAAACCTTTTCAGTACAATTAGTTTCTCAGTACCTACTCCAAAGACATTTGACGTTTAAAATGTTGAGTTTCCCAACGCGTCAACTTTTTTAAATACAATTATTTGATTATTTTGATAACGACTCGGAAAAATGTTACGATTTTGATAGAGCAGATAGAGCAATGCTTGGTTTCTGATCTTATGGTGTTATTACCTCAAAAAGGCCAAAAATGTCAGATAGAACTTTGTAATTCTGAGGTAACAAAACAGGTCATTCAAGAATCGAAGATTAGAGGTGTTACTAAAGAGTAACAAAGAGAGAAAAATAGGAGGAGAGATGAGAACGATAGATGATTGGTAGAAACGACGGAGCAACCTACACGAGAGCACCCGTCAACCACCCACAAAAGGTAGAAAAAAAAGAAGAGAAGAACAGCGACTAAGAAATTACAGTAAGCCTAAATCAAAGATAGTACACAACAAGATAGTTCACTCTACCAAAGATCGTACACAACAAGATAGTTCACTCTACCAAAGATCGTACACAACAAGATAGTTCACTCTGCCAAAGATAGTACACAACAAGATAGTTCACTCCTCTCTTTGAGCCAATTAAAAAAGTGTCCTCAAAATTCGGTGGCGCCTTCTTCGAAAAAGTCCTGACTTTGCGATCAGAGTCACCCTGCTTGTGTGGAAAACAATAAAAGCGAAGCTAATAAACTTTGGTATTCCTATTCTTCTTGCGGAGAAACGAAAGAGAGCTTCAAAACAAAGACTGCAGTGCCATCTGAGCGGACACTTTTTTGCCTCAGTGAACTATCTTGTTATGTACGATCTTTGCCTAAACTGCAGCCATTCGCCATCAATGAATTAGTAAATAATGAAGATGCACATTTTAACACCACATACATATATGTAAGCTCAATATTACGTGTCTTTGGCTAAATGTTACTCGGACCCAAAAAAAAAAAGTGATGATAATAATCTTCCCAACCACTCAAAGCCAAAGATAATTGATGGCATTTGAAAAATGCAACCGAGGCTTTGTTATCCCATCAAAATCTCTGTATTTCCCGATTTATGCATTGTTTTGTTCAGTGCAAATTAGGCTTATTTCGAGATTTTATGCGTGAGAACAAAAACACAAGAAGAAGCCTTAAGTCTCACCCTCGTTTTTCCCTGAGTGTCAAAGAATAATAATAGATAGCATTTGTATAGCGCATATCCCCGCTCAGCAGCAGGCTCTATGCGCTTTACACTATATTATTACCCCAGCAGACCATA
>NW_004797293.1:1812411-1814878 GCF_000002075.1 Aplysia californica | reverse complement strand
AACAGCTGTAGCTGCATACGCGGTTGGCTTGGGAGCTGTGCCAATCATCGTTGGGTAAGAACGGTAAATAATGAAGATGTGCGTTTAACAACCCAAGCATATATGTAACCCCAATATTACGTGTCTTTGGCTAAATGTTACTCGGACCCAAAAAAAAAAAGTGATTATAATAATCTTCCCAACCACTCAAAGCCAAAGATAATTGATGGCATTTGAAAAATGCAACCGAGGCTTTGTTATCCCATCAAAATCTCTGTATTTCCCGATTTATGCATTGTTTTGTTCAGTGCAAATTAGGCTTATTTCGAGATTTTATGCGTGAGAACAAAAACACAAGAAGAAGCCTTAAGTCTCACCCTCGTTTTTCCCTGAGTGTCAAAGAATAATAATAGATAGCATTTGTATAGCGCATATCCCCGCTCAGCAGCAGGCTCTATGCGCTTTACACTATATTATTACCCCAGCAGACCATAGAACACTCCGAAACATTCTCAGCTTTCCGGGAAGCATACAGTGCAAGCAGCTGATTAAGCGCTCAAACACTAACAAACTGACAAGATCTTTCGCTGTCTATAGCCGGGTACCCATTCCCACCTGGGTGAAGTGAGGAAAATTCGTGTAAAGTGCCTTTCCCAAGGACACAACGTCGGGCCCCTGACGGGATTCGAACCCACGACCTTACGGTTGCGAGTCCGAGAGCCTAACCACTAGGCCACCGACGCCACCGATTTTCCCAGGGCTGGAATTGTTTCGAGAAGAGAACATTTTATACCTTTTTGGACACATATTTCCCAGACTATAATACTATTTGCATACTATTCTGAACCCAGACTATACAACACATATTTGTATATTATTTTAGTAGGTAAAACCCAGACTGGCTCAAACTATACAATTTATATATTATTGATCTGACAGGTAACCCATAGACAGTAATATAATTGCCGTTCTTAACATTTTATTTGGCTATACCTTTGTCTTATTTTTGTTTTACTCTTCAATGTCAGACCTGGATGCTGCTCTCATAATATGACCTTATGCAGTTGCAAGCACCGTAAAACACTTACAAAAAAAAAAAGCCCATGGATGCTGGTCTGTATTAATATAAATATCAGTTTGTTTTAATTCCGATACTTGGTATTAATTTTATGTTTTCCCAAGAAATGATTTTTTTTCCGATACTTGTTACTCGTTTGGAAGATAATAATAATAATAATAATAATAATAATAATAATAGTAATAATAATAATAATAATAATAATAATAATAATAATAATAATAATAATAATAATAATAATAATAATAATAATAATAATAAATAGCATTTGTATAGCGCATAATCCCGCTCTACAGCAAGCTGTGCTCTTTTCACTATAATAACGTCCTTAAAGCCCATTAGTTCCCATACTGTGTGTGTATCTGAACAATGTATACGCATTTAACTGTGGCTTTGCGGGGAATTTAAATTTAAAAAAAATATATTTTGGGGGGAGGGAGGGGGGGGGGGGGCAAATGATTGATACATTGAGTTATTGATTGTAAAATAGTAGGTAGTTAATTCTGTAACCGATTCCTTCTCACTATTCATTATGGCGCTCATATGACCTTATGCAGTTGAGAGCGCCGTAAAACCTCTACAAAAACAAACAATCACTATTCATTACTCTAGCTAAATTCTCCATAGGTCATGTCATTAATTTATTAATTAAATCCCTAGTTGTTTGTTTGTTTCCTTGTCGGTTTTATTAATCGATTGATTAATCGACGGACATTGATTACTTTAAAGCAATAACTATCCAATTAATTCTGTCTAACTTCATTCATCCGTTGGCTTATGATTCTTTGTGGGTTCACTGCTTCGTTGAGCAATTAGAGTACGCGCTGTTTGTTTCGTAGTTGGCTTTACTGCTTGATTAGTTAATCAATGAACAGATCAGTTTGATCAATATCAACACAACGATCATTCTATTGTTTTCTTCTTCTTCTTCTTCTTCTTCTTCTTCTTCTTCTTCTTCTTCTTCTTCTTCTTCTTCTTCTTCTTCTTCTTCTTCTTCTTCTTCTTCTTCTTCTTCTTCTTCTTCTTCTTCTTCTTCTTCTTCTTCTTCTTCTTCTTCTTCTTCTTCTTCTACTTCTTCTTCTTCTTGGGCTTCTTGTTCTGCTTCTTCTTCTTCTTCTAACTACTTCTACTTCAAAATCTTATATTTCTTCTTCTACTTATTCTTCTTAGACTTCGTCTTCTTCTGATAGTACAAATCTTGACATCTACTTCTAATGCAAAATATTCAACTGCGTAAACAAGATCTAAGTATTCTTCTACGAGAATGATAAGACTAAAATGTAAAAGGATAATAGGTATGAGCTGTCTGTATGGGTGTAAAAGGAGGATGATTAGAAGGGTGGGGGAGAGGAGATGGGGGAGAGGTAGGGGTAGAAAGGAGACTTGATGTGGTTAAGAATGAGGAATAGT
>NW_004797293.1:1806236-1812164 GCF_000002075.1 Aplysia californica | reverse complement strand
GATCGGCCCGATCCAGCTGTAGTGGGCACCCCGTATTAGTCTTGTATAAGATACGTGTAAGTTGCGAACTGCTACTTTGGCTGTGGGGCTTTAATCGTGAGATTCTCCGCGGTCCTGTTTCCTTTCCCTTTATGTTTGTCTCTCCCCATTTCTTTCTTTCTTTTTTTCGTGCTTTTCCTTCCTTCCCTCTTTCCCTCTTTCTTTCTTTGCTTTCTTTCTTCCTTTTTATAATTCTTTCTTTTTATTCTAATCAGTTGAACCCAGTTAAGAAAAAAACAAATAAACCCGCCCTACACCATAACTGGCTGATCTTCCAGAAATGGCGCCCAAACACGAGGACAGCGACGATGTTGGTCATCTGGTCAGAGGCCTGTATGTGGAGATAAGGAAAGCCCCGGCGGAAATCAGTGCAAAAGACTGAGAGAGAACTCTATAGTCTACTTTGGAAGCTCAAGTAGTTGGGACATCTTTCAAAAGGTAGGACAAATAAACGCTGTATAGCGGACGCGTATGTCGGGTTAGCAGCAAAACTTTTCACGGTTTTTATATTTAACATAGTACAATCTAAACTGCTCTAACGGCCACCTGCACAAGACTTTTCCACCCTAAGTTTTTTAAAAAGATTAACATGACACCGTGTAAGACATCCATCCGTCTTTTTGTTTGTTTCAGTAAGAGTTTTACGGCGCTCGCAACTGAGTAACGTCCCACACATGAGCGCACGATCCACTTGTCTAAGACAAACACTTTTCTCCTCGACAAGGGATGCTCGTCTTAGATACTTTCGACTGTACAGTTAGCAACACATGGGCAATGACGTGGCGTCAGTGGCCTAGTGGTTAGGCCCTCAGACTCGTAACTATAATTATAAGATCATGGGTTCGAATCCCGCCAAGGACCTGATGTTGTGTCATTGGGAAAGGCACTTTACACACATTTTCCTCACTTCACCCGGGTGGGAATGGGTACCCGGCTATAGACAGTGCAAAATCTTGTCAGTTTGTTAGCGTTTTAGTTTAGTAGTATAGGGTTTTACGACGCTCGCAACTGCATAAGGTCATATGAGCGCGCTTGTTAGTGTTTGAGCGCTTAAACAGCTGTTTGCACCGTATGCTTCCCGGGAAGCCGAGAATGTTTCTAAGTCTTCTATATTCTGCTGGGGGTAATAATAATAGTGTAAAGCGGGAAGGGCTTACTGTAGAGCGGGGTTATGCGCTATACAAAATTATTATTATTATTATTATTATTATTATTATTATTATTATTGTTTACTGTGTGTTCTTGTTGAGTCTGTTATCTATTGTTCTTTGTACGTCCCCACCCTCATGTACAATATACTTTATGACCTCTGCTTTAGACAATAAACTAAAATAGGAGAGTTCATAGGGTGGAGGCCAAGGCTTTTAGTGGAAGTGAGTCGGTGCGAAGACGTTGGGTAGAAAGGACGTACAGATTTTTGTGTGTGCCTTCTTATAGAGAATGAACTGCAGTTCTGGAACCCTGTGTTTATTTTAATTTAAGTATGAACCAACACAAGGGTACCACAGTTTTGACAAAAAAGCAAAACATTTTTTTGTCTCTTTAATGATATTATAATAATAATGCTTTATCTCTCTCCACCCCGGAAGACAGGCGTCGGTAGTCTCGTGGTTAGCTTACCGGACTCGTAATCGTGAGATTGAGGGTTCGGGGGCTCGAACCACAGTTCAGTCCGACGTTGTTGTGTCCTTCGGAAAGGCACTTTGCCTGATGTCTCCAGGGAAACTATCAAAGTCGCGCTCTTTCGAAAAAAAAATAATATCAGAGCTGAACACTATCAGAGGAACGCTTTTTTGGTTTCTTTTATTGAGCTATGAGAGTGTAACAGTGAGTGTGCCAAAAATTACTCAGATATGTGGTGAGTTGTAACACGACGACAGAAGGAATGTGTAATTGCAGTATCACTATCATTGATAGTTTATTATCGAAAGTGCGCGGCTCGGATGTTCTCCCATTCCCAATTGACTGGGTCTTTCGGCGATGAGCGTTAAACTGGGAGGTCTTGTCTCTTAATCAATAACCTCGTAAAGCCGTATAAAACAAAACAAATTCCAACAAGCAAATCCAGAAACAGACGAATAAGTGAACAACTACACATTCCAACACAAAAGGACCAACAAACTTTGTGCCGACGAAAATAAATAAATAAATAAATAAATAAATAAATAAATAAATAAATAAATAAATAAATAAAATGAATGAAACAATAGGTCGCTTGATCGATCGGTCGATCAATAAATCGATTAACCAATCAACCAATCGACCAATCAACCTTAAGAAACAAACAGCAGAGTTTTGACTGAAAATCTAATCTAACTCAATGCCCTCAGGTGACCTTCTACTGCGGCAAGGACCACTTTCAAGGGGACGAATTCCACGTGAATGTGTGTGGCCTGCTCTGGTTTATCCACAGAGAGCGCCAGTTCCAACCCATCGAGCAGGGCAGAGCCCGCGCCCACAAGCAGGTGAACATCATGAAGGAGGAGCTGGTCAAAAAGGTGTGTGGCTTTTTGGGTAAACGTTTTGCACCATCATCGACAAGGTTTGGGTCTGGAGTGGTCTTTTTTGTTTTTGTTTTGTTTTGGGAAGTGTTTTTACGGCGCATGCAACTGCAGAAGGTCATATGAACGTGCGGGACACATTAAACATTTTCAGATGGTAGAACATTTTGAATTTTGCCCGGGTGGCGGCCAAAGCCTTTTTACAAAATCGATTTTAGACAACCAAGGGATCTTTAACGTGAGCAACCTGCACACAGCACCTCCGAAAATTTTCGCTCTTGTCCAAAAAGGCTAGGTGTAGATCTTTCCTACCAGAAGATCAGGGGTGTGGCTGAAAGACAGCAATAAGAAGGAGCCAGGAAGTAGCAGTAGAAAGGCTGCAGAAAGAGTCAGGAGCCCAGAGGAGGGGGCAAAGGAGGTGAGGGGCTTGGGGCAGAAAGTGAAGACGAAAGCAGACGGTAGAACGTTGCAAGAGGGCAGGACAGGAGGTGAAAGGAGATCATTTTAGAGAAGACAATTTTTCGGTCGCTAATGGATTCGAACCTGGGACCTTTGAATAAGAGGCGAACACCTTAACCTCTAGGCCACGAGAGCCCCCTTGAGTGATCTGCTCCTTTCTTTCCAGTTAAACATCTGTCATCCTTATCTCTCCACCTTTCTTCAGTTTATGTTACTCTCTAGAAACACGTTTTTCAACATAATATACATTTTATGTATCCTATTTGGGTTTCAAATGCCTTATTATGTAAAACTATTACTGAAACTAAACTCAAGCAGTTTACGAGAGAGGGTGGTTTGCTCCTTCCTTCCTATCAAACACCCGTCGTCCTAATCTGTCCTATTGGGTGTTTGTTACTGTCTTGTATAATTTTGTTGTATTGTAGATGCTGCATGTAAAACTCTAACTAGAATTTTATTTAAACGGTTTTGGAAAAAAGCAAAGCAAGTTAAAAAGCCTCTCCCCCCAAAAAAACAAAAAAAAAACAAAAACAAAAACAAACAAAAACAAAACAACAACAACAAACAACAACAAAAAAACACACACGACTAAAAATATTTTAAAAAAATGATTAGATAAAACAATGGCGCTGATATGACATTATGCAGTTGCGAGCGCCGTAAAACCCTTTACTATAAAAAAAGAAAAAACAATAAAGAAGATAATATGATAAGAACAGATAAGATACATCTTTATTGTCCCGATCCTGGCACATTGGTTTGGTGTTTCACCACGTACACACATTCACACACACACACACACACACACACACACACACACACACGCACACATGCACACACACATACATACATAGACACAAACACACGCTCGCGCTCACACACACAGCATGCACACACACGCAGGCTTATATATATTGAACAATTATATAACAATATTAATCTTAAGCTAGATACATACTCAAAGTCAATGTTATTCTAATGCATGCTCCAGATCAGATGGATGGGCGTGACCAGTCTGTCGAGAGATGACTGCCGGACGGCCATCGCCTCCATCCACCAGGCTATCCAAAGACTACGCCAGAGGTATGTTCGGGCCAAGGACCTTACAACACCTTACCTTACTGTAAACTCCTTGGTTCGGGCCTAGCTCCTAGCAGTGTGCCCGCCTGTACCACTGACCTGTGTACTTGTACAAGTGTACAGCTAGTGTGTTACAGCTGGGGGACATCTCCTAGGCGGACGTTGAGCTCGGTTTGGCGGAGGCGCGTCTCTTAGAGGTTACTGAGCTTTTGGTAAAGTTTGTTTGTTTGCTTTCTTGCTTGTTTCTTTTGTTTTTTTGCTTTATTCGTAGTTGTTTCATGCTCCCTCCTTCATTCATTGTTGTCTTTGTTCTTTGATCTTGTTGTTGTTGTTGTTATCGTTGTTGCTGCTGCTGCTGCTGCTGCTGCTGCTGCTGCTGCTGCTGCTGCTGCTGCTGCTGCTGCTGCTGTTGTTGTTGTTGTTAATGTTGTTAGTGTTGTTATTCTTCTTGTTCTTGTTCTTGCTTTCTTCTTCTTCTTCTTCTTCTTCTTCTTCTTCTTCTTCTTCTTCTTCTTCTTCTTCTTCTTCTTCTTCTTCTTCTTCTTCTTCTTCTTCTTCTTCTTCTTCTTCTTCTTCTTCTTCTTCTTCTTCTTCTTCTTCTTCTTCTTCTTCTTCTTCTTCTTCTTCTTCTTCTAAAAAAAAAGTGTTTTATTGTGCTCGCAACTTCATAAGGACATATAAGCGAGTGGGACATATTAAATTTCCAGTTGTAAGAAATTTTGAACTTTGTCCCGGCGGCGACCGAAGCTTACTCTTATCGATTTTAGGCCACCAGGGATCTTTAACGTGTGCAACTTGCACACGGGACCTTCAAGTTATTTCGCCCTTGTCCGAGAAGGCTGGGTGTAGATCTTTCTTACAATAATATACTAGACTGTCTTGGCTGCCATTCTCTGCTCTCTCTATATTTAAAAAAAAAGTTAATTGCGCAAGGGCGCAAAATGGATGCGCATGCGAGCTGCGAAAACACACATCGCTAACCTAGCATTACAAAGTTCTATCTGCTCAGCTCCTAGTGGTGACAAATGTGACGTAAAAAAAGAGTTGCACAACAAGTCATTTTTCTTCGAAAGCAATTATTTGAATATATTGATAATGACCCCAAATATTAATACGATTTTGATAGAGAAGTATAATTTGGTTTCTGACCTCATGGTGTTAGGAACTGAATTCGGCCAAAAGTATCATATTATAGAATTTTGTAATTCTAAGGTAATGACACCTCAATAATTTGGAAAAAAAAGAAAGTTTCACTCAACCACCATCGGTTACGCTAGATTTTTACAACTAACCCTCCCCCATTCCCCAACAGACCCCTACCCATCCCTTCCCTGCCACACCTCTGACTCTCTCCTCAACTGACCCCTCACCCAACATACTAGTCAATGCATTTCCTCTTTCCCTCGATGTTCTCGATTTAGAGAGTAAGCCTTCTTCGGGATTTTTATCGGGGGACTGCCTGTTTTATTGCAGTGCATGCATTGTTGGTTTTGTATACTGTACAGAGTATTTACTTGCTTGTTTTGAAATATTTTTATCTACATTTTTAGAATGATGTTTAACCTGTTCTTGGAAATAAGGGTTAGATGATATTGATACCATAGACTGCAATTTCGGTCTTTTGAACTTTTTAATATATTATGTGAGTTTGTGTTTGTATATAATGTGCGTGCGCGCGCGCGCGTGTGTGTATTGTGTGTGTGTGTGTGTGTGTGTGTGTGTGTGTGTGTGAGTGTCTGTGTGTGTGTGTGTGTGTACTTATGTATATGTTTGTGTTTATGTTTGTTTATTTATGTGTGTATATGTGTATACAATAACGTGTTTATTTTGTGTGTGTGTGTATACATAC
>NW_004797293.1:1802972-1804425 GCF_000002075.1 Aplysia californica | reverse complement strand
AAAAAAAAAGACGTCAGAAAGGAACTAATGAAAATAAAAATAAAAAAATAAAAAAATGTGAAAGAAGGGGAAATAATAATATATCTAGATATTTTTACAAAAAATGTGTAAGGTTTTTTTTCTTACCCTCTGAAGTAATGCTATATGATTGCTTACGTGCATATATGAAACAACAAAAAGAAAGTGGTAAAGAAAAAAACAAAAGGAGGTAGAAGAATTTTTCCTTGGATTCTCACTAGAGCGAGAAATAAGGAGATCAAAAGACGGAAAGTCAGTGAATAAACGAGTGTCAGGTAAAAAAAGAAAGAAAGAAATAAAGGCGAAGAGAGAAAGTGAGTGAGACAGAACCCTTCTTTTGTTCCCTCCCTCCGGCACCATTAGTGTGCGCGCGTGCGTTCGAGCGTTCGTGCGTGCGTGCGTGTCAGGGGGCGATCTGAAAAGGTGAGCTGAAATTAGACAGGAAAAGTCGAGCGATGAACGCGAGCTCGGAATGGCTGTGTGGATTATTGTCCCCGGCTGCTGGCGACTTACGGCGCGAGTCCCTTGGGGTGACTGGAGATCAGTTAAGATGACCAGAAGGGCGATTTTTGCCGCTGTTAGCGCTGATGAGGAAAGTTTTCGCGCCAGATGGGACTTGCGCTCGTAAAAGTGACGTGCCAGACAGAATAATATGCCATAATAATAAGAACGTTAGATTATCAAAGAAGGCGAGAGAGTGTGGGCGATGATAAAAGTCGTTAATAATAATATTATTATTAGTATTATCATTACTAAGAGGGTGAGTTGTTTTTAAGTTCTTTTCTTGAATAATCAAAGGGAATGCAGAAGATCACACTGACACACTGAACGCCCTCTAGAAAAAAGAAGAAGTTGCCGTACATAGGCTAAAGACGGAAGAGAAAGAAAAGGGTCACTGGTTTGAGAGGGGACTGGTTGGTTTAATACCGAGACGTAAGGGTAAAGGGATTTATTAGTTGCATCGGATACTTTACCCTGTCCCTACATACGACGTGTTTTACTATCGTATCCATACGACGTGGGGAACCCAGTGCCACCACTTTCCAAAGAGGAAATTTACTGGTTAATCTGATCCGTACGCTTCGCATTGCTGTCTGTCAAAATAATTTTTTGAGAAAAACTGAAAGTTTCAAAGAGAGTTCCGTACCAGAAGTATTCTAAACTGTGAAGAATATAACACCGGGAGTACAAAATGACCCCAGGGCGTACAGGTAGAGTTAAGGTAATAGCAGGTGTGGATATTTTATCATTAGCATGCTCTGGGGCCCAATGACTAACTAAAACAGAAAATCAAACCAACTAATTAGATAACAAAAATAACAACAACAGTCACAATAGCAATAATGTCACTATATAGCATGTATTAATACGATTTTGATAATAACAATAATAATAATAACAATAATAATAATAATAACTATAATAATAATTATAA
>NW_004797293.1:1793826-1801620 GCF_000002075.1 Aplysia californica | reverse complement strand
AGATACTCTCTACCCCTAAAAAAACCCCAAACAAACCCAGAACAATAAACAACCAAAACAAAACCCCGCAAAAAAAATTAAAGAAAAAAAAAGAAAACTCACCAAAGCTTCCCCCCCGCCCCCGAAAGAAACAACAAAAACAACAACAACAACAACTGCCAAAGACAAAACAAAACAACAACCCCTACTAAAAAAACAACTGATTTTTGGGGTAGCAGTTTAGCTCTTACTAGTGGCACAGAGAAGACGTCAGTTCGATTCTCGGCTAGGAAATGTCTTTCGTTCTTTCTTTCTTTCTTTCTTTCTTTCTTTCTTTCTTTCTTTCTTTCTTTCTTTCATGATGTCTCTCTCTAAGCCTTGATCAGCCCTGACAGGTAGGATTGGCAAAGCCCGCCTCCTAAATGACCAAAAGTGTATCTATGAGAGCGTAAAATATCCGTCTCCCCCCCCCCACACACACACACATTCAAAACTCGAGGAATGCATCAGCTAGAGTAAGGTATTTAAAGATAGAGCGGCTCCTTGTTCGCCAGCGCGTGCGAATAACTTAGAGAATCGATCCCCTGCACGCGCCGGATCTTGCAGCTCTTCTGCACCCGATAATTAAGTGTAATCGCTTGTAACGAGTTTCTATTCCTCAGCAGACACTGGTCTCGATTACTTGGATCTATTATTTATAGCAAGACTGACGTCAGGTGTATTTCAGAAGAACCAAACTAATTCTTATATAGTTTGTTTTTTCTTACAGTAGAGTCAGATCTGAAACAGAGATACAAATATGTGTTCGTCGTTTGCAACTCTTTTCTCTGCTCAGCATTATTAAAATCATATTCCTTCTTCACCACCCATCTGTTCTTCAAGTCTTTGAGGTATCGGTAAAACATTCTTGGTCTATCTCTGCCTGTTGAACCTACTATAGGCCTGGATCGATGACAACAACAAAAACCTACTATACTATAGGCGAAAAAAAATAAACGGAAGAAAAAAAACAACCAAACAAACAGGTAATAATACATTAAAATGTGAAACAAAAAGACAACTTCATGACAGTGTGATTGGGTGATAAATAATATGGAATGTGTGTAAGATAGCTCCCATTTTACTTTACTATTACGCGCGGATGTTAGTTTGATACCATTTTCGTGGACGTGAAAAACAGTGCAGCACTTCTGTATCTGACTATGGCAAGTAATCGTAGGACGCACTTTTAACTCGCATCTTTCGGAGATTCTGATCTCGATTGACTTCTTTTATTATGGATGAAAAGACTGGAGTCCTGCCTTTGGGGAGAAAATTAATTCCGTGACAGTTAACCTACAGAAAGCTTTTTCCTTTTTGCTTTGCCCTGTGGTGGCCCCCCTTAATTATTGCAGGGACACTGAGCCCAGCAATTAACCATCCACTGAACTTGAATCGACGTAAAGGCCTTGAATATCTAGCTCTCATTTGGAAAAATAAAAGGGGACAAACAATAAATAAATAAGAAAAAGAACCAAAGAGGAGAATGACGTCATCAAGAAACGTGGACAGATGAGTTACGGGGAAAAACAACAACAGGTAGATATATGCTTTGACAATAATATATATCCAAGCAGGAAAATGAGTATCCAACCACGAAAGCTGATTTTTGCTACTGATGGAAACTGAAGAAAAAGAAATTAATAAGCCGCTTTATATATATATATATAAGTAAGCAACAAACAAACGTAATAATAAAAGAGATAAAAAATAAAAAGACAAACTGGCGTGTTAACTGATATAGTAACAGAATTATGAAAGATAACGATAAAAAATATTGTGAAATGTACTAACTAGTTAAAGTACCGACACAGCAATCAATTAATAAACAAATACTATTTGCTCCCCTCCCCCTTTGCGCACACACACACACACACACACACACACACACACACACACACACACACACACACACAAACACAAACACACAAACACACAAACACACACACACACTCAATAGACCACTCATTTACATACGTTACAATTGAACATTCGAACAATAAAGTATGACCTCCAAATCAAGAAATAAAACAATGTGTAAAATGCATAATTCAAAGGGAAAAAGAGAGAAAGTATTGCAGAAAAAAATGGATGATGCATTTCGATAAAAGACGAACAAGAAATAGCCGCTTGAACAAGAAGAGACAGGGCTAAGTCAGAGTTTGGTATTAATTAATTAATAGAAAATAGCTGACAGTTCTCCGCAGTGACTGTGGGTGGGTGCAGTCTCGAAGGACGAAGACGAACACGCCGCATCTTCAACGACCTTTTCTTTGGCCTAATTTCGTTTTCGATACCGACAGTATCTTTTTAGTTTTAGTAAAAGTTTTACGGCACTCGCAACTGCATAAGGTCATAATTATGAGCGCCTTAAGATTAGATGTGTTACAAGACAGCAACAAACATTTTAAAAAAGAAGAGGAGGAAGGAAGATAGATGTTTGATAGGAAAGAAGAAGAAAACAACACCAGAGCACCAGCCAGCCTCCCACACCGACGGTATGTATTTATGTTTCCGATTCTTTGATTGTGTGGCTGTGCAAGGTACATGTGTGTTGTTGGAACACGTACAGGAGAGCGGGTTTCGACCTTCACGTTATATATTATGTGAGGCATGGTGGCGGAAAATAGGCGCTTGTCAAAATAACGAAATCGGAGAAACAGGCTTTTTTCCCTCCAGTTAGGCAATTTTTATCATTTTTTTTGGCTTAGCCCCCTGTAATGTCCATATAGAAACATAATTCCATGTGAATTTTACTGGAAAAACGTCGTATAAAGGCACAAAACATGTCATGTTTTAGTTATCAAGGAGTCTTGAGCTATTATTATTTTACCAAACCTTTGCGGCCATTTTATTTTGCTAATCTATCACTGAAACCCGGCGACCTCACCTCCCTCAATCGTAGATATCTTGGCTAAATATTCAAGACTGATGGGTTGGGTTGTTTTTTTAATTGAAAGAAAAACAGATGAATAAGCTTTCAGATGACACCAATAACTCCACATGCCCAAAAAACTGACAAGTGCCTGATTTCACAGTATCGAGACACATATGTTATACGGACAAGACAAGAGTCCTTAAGAACCATATACCGCCTGTGAAAGTTTTTACTCCCACGTTTAAATTTGTATTACAAACGCGCATCCTAATACATTATGTATTAACACTTTCAGACGAACATGGGAGAAGAACTGCAGAGGACAGCATAGCTGACGTCTGCTTCCAAAGACCAGACTTGGAAAAACAACTCATGCCGCCTAAATCTCATAACTTCAGTTCTTCAACTTTGATATCCAAACTCACTAGCCTAAGGTAAAAAAAAAAAGGTGCGAATACTGGTATCGAATAGCTAAAAAATCGTCAACAGGATAATTGTCTTTCTGGGGATTTTAGATCAAAGGATTGGGAACAGTAGGATCGCCGTTCGAGGGTGCGACCCTGTGGATACCCTCGTAATCTCTAGCTTTGATTTTATTTCCCGACTGAGTGGCAGGCCTCGATTATTTAATGTATTATGTAAAAGAAGACTGACGTTAGGTGTTAGGGCTGGTACATTACTTCCAAGACAGTTAACTGAAGGAAAACATCTTTTCTTTTTGTTTCGTAGAGCACCACACCCTGTTTCATTGCCCTTGGCATCTCTGATCAGTATAAATGTAGAGACCTTTAACTCCCCATGTCACTAGCCAACGAATTCAAAAAGTGGATTATTAGGTGTATTTTTTTAATGTATGTGTTTTTATGCCACCAACGACACAATACGATCTGTATTAGTTATTATTTTAAGAACTATTTTCGACCCAGCATATCAGGGCCAACCTAGGCTGAGAGGAATACAACGTCCCAGCAAAAAGACTAATAGTAATAAGACACCCAGTCAAACTTTTACGCACGCCTAACTCTAGCAAAGGTTGAGAGTGAAACCGAAACCCCTCATAACCGCCTAATCACAAACTCCTGTCAGCTGATTAGGTAAGAACCAAAAGGATTATGTTATACTATTATACTAACCAGCGAACAAAGCATCGGACAATATGAAAAAGTAAAGGACGAAGGAGCAACAGGAAAACAATTTACATGTAAGTAACTAGCCAGGTCGGTAAGAAAAGAGTAAACGAAGGAAAAGAATAATGAATGCTCTTAAACAGAAGAAGCATACTAATAAATCGCAAGTTATATAAAGAAGAAAGAATAAAAGAAAAAAAGAAACACATAAGAAAACTAAAGCAAAAAAAAATAAAAACAAATAAAAACAAAACAAAACAAAAAACAAAAACAAAAACAAAAACATAAAAACATACTCTTCATTTTTATAAATACCGAGGACGGATTGCAAATCTCAAGCAAAAAGGGAAGCAGAGGCACAAGGCTAGAGTAAAACACAAGAAAAACAGTGTTGACCCCTTTCTTCCCCGGCACGTGCGAATACCTGAGTATCGTCCACGTGCACGCGTACGATCATGCAGCCCTTCTGTATCAAACAATTAAAGGTAATCGCTTGTAATGAGTTCCGCCTGATCCGGAGACATTGACCTCGATTACTTTGATTTATTATGCGTGAGAGAACTGAATTGAGGGCCATTTTCTTTTTTTATAGTAATTTCGATTTAGCACTAGATATTCTAGAGAAAAGACTTTATTATTGTCCAGACAGAAGGGGCCAGGGAAACAACACAACCCGACAGGTGACGCTGAAGAAAGATTCTCTAAGGTAGTGACAGAAGGCAATACATTTTTTGTCGTCTTGGTCTCTGTATGATAAGGTCCCCAGAGAAATTAGCCGGTCATAAGTATGTACCATAGTCAAAGTGGAAGATTAAATTGTTGAAATAATCAACAGCCCTTTATTCCATTTTAGGCTCACGTGACTTAACATTTTATTGCACGCACATTACAGTGGCGTTTTTCAAACCTGTTTGGCGCGTCTGTGGTGAGAGGCCACGTTTTTTGCCTTGTATGTGGAAGGCGTAAGTTCCATTCGAGAGCGAGAAATCTCACATTGTCACGTTTTTAACTCAGCTGGAATGTTGTTTTCTACTTAGGCATAACTGGCACTTGACAATACTAATTTATGAGCCTGATCTCAGAACCACACATTCTTTGGATATATATGTACTTACATCGTATGCCTAAATCGTTGGTAATGTTGGTGACAGTCAATTCGTTCGGGTGGGGGATCGATGGGATCCCGTGTCCTGCTCAGCCCAATTTGGCCCCTACAAGCAAAGCCGATGCAGTCTGCCTCCTAAATGGAATAAATGATGTCGATGGGGATATTAAAGCAAACCACAATTACATTTTTATTTTGTAGACAACGTTGGCTAGGATCGAACTCATATCCTTCCGAACACAGTCTAACGGCAGTGTAACCACTATATCATCTTCAGTCTCACATCACTTAATTAATTGAAGAATTGGTGAATCCTCTGCGTCAGAGATTGTGAAACGGTAAAATGGTACAATGCTTAACGCCCCTATCATCACTATTATGTTATTTAAGAGGCTAGAACTTCGAGTTTACCGTCAATCTCCGAAAGGAGCGAACCAAAAGGGAAATTCGTGTAAAGTGCCTTCCCCAAGGACACAACGTCGGCCCGAGCTGAGGCTCGAAGCCCCGAAGTCGCAACCTCACGATCACGGCTCAGGTAAGCTAACCATAGGCTACCGACATCATGCGTCAGAGATGGCAACTCCAGGTGATTGGTCAACGGAAACACAGTCCAACCTGCTCTAATGACTACATGTCTGAGACCATTATCTGTGCTAACGACCACTCCCCACTCCCCTTTGATTCTTACTCATCGTATTGACACTGTCCAAGACACTCACCTGTCCATGACGATTGTTTTCTTCTCAACAATGAATGGTATGCCATTTTTGGCAATTTCGATCGTACACCATTTTGGGGGAATGAAATTTGCGAGCTGGTTGAAGTCTTTGCTATTTTTAAAATTGTTTTTTGTCTTGTTTCATTGATTTGTTTCTGTTGAAATTGTTTTGTTTTTTTTGCGGGGTAGGAGGTAGTGGGGTTTGCTTTCTGTTTGCGTTCAAAGAAGATACTTTGTTTTGCTAGATACATTGCTAAACCGAGAAGGCATCATCAATCAGAGGGACCCCACCCCAACCCACCCCCCTAAAAAAAAACCCCAACCCCCCCAAAAAAAGTAAAATACCCCCCTCCAAAATTTTTTTTTTCTTTTATTTAAAAATCCGACACTTTTACTCTCTGAATCTAGAGGACACGTTATATGTCAGATCAGCAGACCAAAGGCAGCGTTGCAGCACATTTTGCACCATTATAAATGAAAATCAGAAAAGAAAAACGTGCATATTTCCTTATCATACATTTTCTTTCGTGCCCTTTATTAAGGTCTTAGGTAAATAACGCAAAACTGAACAATCTGTTTATTTAACTAATTTATGCTTCCTCTCAAATAGCGTAGCGAGTGTCCAGAATGCACGCCTTCAATGGGTTAAGTACCCTCGTAGCCTAATGGCGATATTATCCCTTGTTTGTTATTGAACTACGAGCATAACCCCGCCCAGGGAATTTGTCGCTGCTCAGGCAAGTAGGCACGTCACGTGAGCAAGGTGCGAAAGTCACATGACCGCCGTGCGTCGGGCACGCGCCGTGCAGGATCGAGCGTGTCAAGGTAGCTAAGTGGCACCCAGGTCTCCAGAACTCACCCGGAAAACTGTCATCTTTGCGTCTCGATTCGCTTCCTGTCAGAGGTACGGTGCTGATGGATGAAAGGTGGAATTTCTTTGACCCCGTACACTGTCTTTTATTAGTTTGATGTGCATTTTATTTCATGTGAGTCTCCGCTAATACTCGGATGGCGCGTGTAGGAGTGGGTTCCGTTTCCTTGTTCGATAAAAATCGCATTTATTTCGTTTTCCGATTGCTTTTTGGAGTTTTTCTTCTTTTTTTTCTTCTGGTCTTCTGAATATGTGCGTATGTTCTATGGGTTTTTTTATATCTCGACAAACATAATTTAGACCTTGCATACAGGGTGGGTTAGACAGATTGAGGGAAAAAAAAAGAAAATTATTTGAGTTGAGGGAATGAGAAAAATATGAACGTGAGAGTAAGGGGTTTCCTGTAGCCTAATCCATAGTTGGCAATTGTGTCGAAACGGTGTGGAATCAGGCGCTCGTTGATTGTTGGAATATGGGATCAGTAACACCAAATGTAAGCTTATCCCTTTTTCTTGATTTTGATTGGAAACCCCCCCCCCCCCAACCATCTACCGAATAGAAGTAGATGTTTTTTGCTATTGGAGTGAATGGGGGTCACCTGGTGTCGATAGACAAATTATCGAGAAAAGAGCCTCCTCCAAAATTTGGTGACTTGTAGAAGCTTGAGTCTCCTTGAAAACTACAATTTAAAAAAAAACCGCCTTTTATCAACTTTTTTTCAACAGAAATAGGTTCTTAAATAAAAGACATAAAAGGTTTTGATAAAAATTATCCCAGTATTGTAAAACTGTCGATTTCTTCAATTACATTATTTTGACAAGAACCTGATTTCACTACAATCCTTGCAACTTGTCTTGGTTATTGCCGTTGTTGTCGTTGTTATTGTTGTTGTTTTACTTTTGGAATTGATTTTCTTCTTTTGTCTTTCTGGGAAGAAAAAGATTAGATTGAGTAAAAATTCAACATGTTAACACAACAGAAAGAAAGAGAGCCGAGAGAGAGGTAAAGAAAGAGAGAAACAAAGATAGATAGATAGATAGATAGATAGATAGATAGATAGATAGATAGATAGATAGA
>NW_004797293.1:1789900-1792590 GCF_000002075.1 Aplysia californica | reverse complement strand
AATAATAAAAAGAAATAAAAAAAGAAGAAAAATCCCCCTAATTTCCAAATTCACAAAATCAGTACCACATTTGCCACCTGCCTCATTGATAACTGACAGACACCATGAACGCATGGAAACGATGCGTTTTGATAAACTGCTTGGGGAATCGGCTGCTAGATTCTTTCTAGCTACTACTGAAGTTCATGTTTTATCCTGGAACATTACGAGAAATAATGATGCAGGACGCAGTCTGTTCTGAAGATGAACGAGGTGGGTGTGTCGGTCTTATCCCTGACTTGTGATCCGAGGCCTACTACATCTTTTTTTTTTTGGTAAGTGTTTTATGGCGCTCGCAACTGCATAAGGTCATATGAGCGCGCGGGACACATTAAACTTTTTCAGTTGGTAGGAAATTTTGAACTTTGCCCTGGTGGAGGCTGAAGCCTACTCTTAGAGATTTTAGACCACCAAGAAATCTTTAACGAGCGCAACTTGCACACGGGTCCTCCAAGATTTTTCGGCCTTTTCCGAGAATGCTAAGCGTTAATTTTTCCTACCATAAGATCAGGAGTGTGGCAGAAAGACAGCAGTAAGAAGGAGCCTAGGAGTAGCAGTAGAAAGGCTGCAGAAAGAGTCAGGAGCTCATGGGTGAGGGGGTGGGGGCGGAAAGTGGAGACGAAAGCAAACGACAGAACATGGTTAGAGAGCAGGAAAGGAGGCGAAATCAGACAATTTTGGAGAAGAAATTTTGTTCGGTCGCTACCCGGATTCGAACCCGCGAACTTTGAAAGAGAGGCGAACACCTTAATCTCTAGGCCACGAGGGCACCCGACTCTTTTCTCTTGTCGCCTTGACACGTGTCCACAAACACCGAATACTATTTCTGTAAACGTTGAGCCTTGAGCCTTTCAGCCTTTCAGCCACATCTTGCTCCCTCCACCCTGTGCTTCCAGCTTGGAGTAACCTTAACGCACAGTCAATTTTTTTTTTCGATAGATGTGGCATATTTTAGCAGAAGAGATATCACTGTATTTTTTGTGTGTATAAATGGGAGGGGGTGGGTGGACAGAAACAAATTTAATAGAAGTGACTCATGGACTCAAATTTTTAAAAAGGTGCCTACATAGTTGTGTTATAACGTTTAATTTAATGAATTTAAAAGCATAGAATTATCTCTCTTGACAAACAATATAATACGTCTAATCTTTGCTGAAACTATTGCAACTTACGAAAACAACTTACATCAGCTTTCATGTAAAATTTGGCGATTGTTAACCGTCAATTACTTAATCTGTAGCTATTTAAAGTATGCCCACCTTGTTTTCCCTTGAGTAATGTAAATTGATATGACACAATAAAATGCCACTGTGTAAGACGGTCGGCCACTTCACATTTCCCCATTGCGCTCTTTAACAATTAATTAAATGACACTGTGTAAGACTTTCAGAGACTTGTCTAAGACCGCAGCTTTTTTTCTGGGCACAAATTTACTCTCCACTCGGGAATCGAATTTAAGTGTCCTGAGTGCAATAGCAAAACACGTAAACGCTACACCAACTACACCAAAGACAACAGTCATCAGGCTTCGGGGATATTTGGTTTAATTTTCAACTACTGCTATAGACGTGTCTAAGAAAGTTACCGAGGATCAGATAGACAGACAGGGTCTCCAACGAAGAAGCGTTAAGGAAAACTAGACAGATCCCAGTCAGAGATGAGGAAGGAAAACAGCAATGACGATGGATTGGGTATACTCTCAGGAAGTCAGGCAGCTGCATAACAAAGAAAGAGCTGAATTGAAATCCACAGAGCAAAAAAATAAGGGTAAGACCGTGTGGAACCTGGAGAAGACTAACAGATATTGATGTACAGAAAAGTGGGAAGATATGGAATAACACCAAGTGGCTAGTTCTAGGATAGAGAAAGGTAGAAAATGTTTGTCAGTGGCTATATACGGGGCTGGGTGAGAAAGGCAAGGATGATGGTGACTCCTATGGACAAATCAATAGCTCACAAGACAACCGAGAGTCCCCCAAGTTAGCACGCTGGAGAAGGGTGTTCTTAATTAGAATACTAAAATACCTGTAAAAATGGTAAACAAATAAATTAATTGATAAATAAATCGATTATAGGTAAAAACATGAATGAAAAAATAATAAAAGAGTATAGTAATCAACGAATAGATAAAAATGTAAAAAAAAACCAAACAAAAACGTATAGAAGAAAGAAAGGAAGAAAGAAAAAAAAAACGACAGAAAGATAGAAAAACAGAAAGAACGAACGAACAAAAGAAAAGTCAACAGTGTATTGGGAACGTGGCTACAACTCAGAAACAACCAGAAGAGGACAAACAACTGCAGGTAGGTAACTGGGAGTCTAGGACCACATAAAGGGGGAAAGACAGAGATGGAGGTACACAGGGGCGTTGGGGAGACTGGTAGAAAAAGAGTGAGACAGATAGATAGATAGATAGATAGATAGATAGATAGATAGATAGATAGATAGATAGATAGATAGATAGATAGAGAGATAGATCGATAGAGAGATAGAGAGATAGAGAGATAGAGAGATAGAGAGAGAGAAATATGTCGAACAGAGACAGCTAGATAGATAGATAGGGAGAGAGAGAGAGAGAGAGAGAGAGAGAGAGAGAGAGAGAGAGAGAGAGAGAGAGAGAGAGAGCATAAAAGACAGAGCGAGAGAGAGAG
>NW_004797293.1:1782494-1787494 GCF_000002075.1 Aplysia californica | reverse complement strand
TGGCTCGCCCGGGCACAAATGGAGCCGTTAGGTGGCGCACGAAGGCCTGAAATATTGATATCGCCCGCTTTAGTAGCGCCATTTTCGCCCCTAACGACTGCGCTAATGTTTGATGTTTGGTCAGTTAGCCGCATCTGTCACGGAATGTCTCAATCACCTCCCCTTACCTTGCTTGTCTCTGGGGTATCTCAGGTGGCGCTGTGAGCGATGGAAGACTTACTTTGCTTAATGCCACACAGTGAAGAGCACTGAACTCCCCTCGCTTTTTTATCCTTTCTGAATTTAGAATTTAATGGATTTTTTAAAAATTCCCCTTTAGTTAATTTGAATTGTCAATGTGTCTAAACATTCGCATGTGTCGTTTCTGATAAATAGGCTTGTTTGCATTCCTTTTGTATGTGCGTTTTTTTTTTTTATCTAAAAGAACAAAAATCGATTGATTTTATTTCTCACTTAATTAAAATAAAATGATTTGAGCACTAGTTCTGATGCAATTCTCTGGTTCTTGATATTTTTTGCCTTGCTTGACTTTAAAGACAATATTACCAGCAATGACATCTTTTTCGTGGTCGTTGCTGTTAGTATTCTCGCTGTTGTTGTAATTGTTATAATTGTTGTTGTTGTTGTTGCTGCTGCTGCAGCAGCTGCAGCTGATGGGGCCAATGTTGGTGGGGGAAGAAGTAAAAATTGAACCTCTCTTGTAGTGAGTGCTTTTGAGTCCTAGATAGAGTTTCACTAATTCTCAATTCTATAAACAGATTCATTAAAGAAATTCATGTTATAATGTTGATAATATCATTACTGTTTTCGTTTTTGTTATAGTTATTGCTACTGGATATCTTTTTTTCCTTTTACTACTGCTGTCATTTGCAGACCACCATTTTGTGCTATAGTTATTTTTCATATCGTTGTTGCCAATGCCGCTGCTGGACTCAAAACTTCAAGAAAATAAAAAAGACAGATCGTTGAGCAAGCATTGTCAACTCTGATTGTCCTGGACTCGAAGCTAAGTCTTTCCTATAAAATTTAATTTTAGTTTCACGGCATCTGATACTCAATAAGTTCATTATAAGTGCCGAAGATTGGAGGCGTTACAAGAGAGTAACAAGCACAAAAAGGAAGAGAGAAAAGTACGATAGATGTTTCATGGGCAAGAAAGAGCAAACCGCATCTGAACACCTGCCAACCACCGGCGTTCAACCTATATGACCCCCCCCCCCCCAATCCCCGTTTTCTACGAGCGTATTTGTTAAATGTTGTTAAATCTATAACGCATTCTAGGCAATTCTTATCTGTTGTTGTATCCTTTTCTGGTATATTGTATGGTGTGTTTGTAAGATCCTCTAGCCCCCCCCCCCCACACACAAAAGACGTGACTTCGAATCGCGAGAAGTGAAGTCTTGCTACAGAAACCATACTGTATTCGTTTGAATGCTGGTATGCTATAATTATAATCCTTGTCAGGCAGGGTCGAAGTAGCTCGCTTTCTGCATGATCTAAAATGTGTCTTGTTGCGTAAACATTAATATCATTTAAAATAGAAACAGCAAAAAAAAAAAAATAATAATAAATAAATAAATAAAAATTTAAAATGTTTAAAAATGAAAAAACAATATAAAATATTTACCCGTATTCAGTTTTTCAAAATGCAGTCAGGCCTGCTGTTTCGGTCACTAGTATAATATGACAATTAACTTTACAAATTATTTATGGTCACCTCCCACCCACCCCACGCCTCCCTTCATTTTACCCTTTTTAAATGATATAAAGACACTAAGAAGTCTACTTGTCTAATAACGGGTGCCCATTGCGGATGGGATCGGGTCAGGTCTGGTCAGGTGGTGTCGAACGCCCGACTCATCACATGAAAACAAACGCGCTTTGTTTTTGAGGCGATGAGTCGGACGCCATCGGCTTGTGCCACGATAGCCGCTTTGTGTCCTCAATCTGGCTATACGGGGTGCCCACTAGCCCACTACGAAAGGGATCGGCTGATCGGGCCGATCGCCCGACTCGATCGCCTAAAAAACAAACCTGTTTGTTTTCAGTTTCAGACGATCGAGTCGGGCGATCTGCCCGATCCATTTGTAGTGGGCACCCCGTACTAGCAAACCGACCCGACCCGACCCGACCCGACCTGATCCTCCAATGGACACCCCGTATTAGTTGACATACTCTCTCCTCGACAAAGGGTGGTCGCACAAGAGAATGTCGATTGTACATCTGTACATCTGTGGACAGACGACCAGCCCTCATGAAAGAGAAAAAAATAATGTTACATTTCTCCCAAGATTGTTGTAGGGCACTCAGTCCTCTATCATATCTTCACAAACAAAGTGCAACTTTCCTTTTGGTTGGGTGACATTTCGCTACCCTAGAATTACAACGTTCTATCTGGTCAGTACCTAGTTTTGAGACATTTGGCGTAAAACCAAGGAGTTTTACAACATGTCAAGCTTTTTCGAATGCAAATTCTTTGAATATCATGACAACGACTCAGATAAAAATCTTACCATTTTGATAGAACACACAGATCGTTTGGTTTCTGACTTTATGGTCTTAGTAACTCAAAACAGCCAAGCATGCCAGATAAAACAAACTTTGTTATTCAAAAGTAGCGATTTTTGTATGTCATGAAGCCTCTGGCTTAATTAACTCTTTGAACACTTAGCGGAAACTTCGTCTGACCAGCAGTAGACCAAAGGCATGTAGTGAGTGGCACATTTCGAGCCATCGTACACGAATCTGAAACACAGGAATTTGTTTATTTCTCTGTACGCATTTTGTTGCTTGTCAATTTAAAACAGAATTGAAAAAAAATCTGTATGAATAACTAAGATAATTAGGTTTCTTTTCTCAAGTGCCCCCCCCCCCCTCCATTAAAAAAACAAAAAACAAAAGCAAAAACAACAACAACAAAACAAAACAAAAATCCCTCCACAATAAATAAAAAAACCAAAAACATACAAACCAAAAAAGAAAAAAAGAAAAACTATTAAAATATACTCCCAACAAAACAGAAAACAACAACAACAACAGCGCGCCTTCAAGCGTTGTCGAATGACCAGAATGCAAGTCTTCAATAAGTTCAGCAGAAAGATTAATATTATCTCTGACATCAATGTCTTATTCCAGCATAATATTACGTCTGAAAGTCCACAAGCGGTAAGATGCAGCACAAAAAAGTACGTACAAAACGGATAGTGTTAGGTTCAGCACTCAGAAATTACTTTGCGGGTAGTAAAGCTTAACCCGCTCCCACTATCAACCTTCCAGAAATAGACGCTCCGAAATCGGGCGCTCGTCAATTTCTTTCGCATCTGGAATTTTGGTAATATCTTAAAGCTTGTTCATTTGACTTTTTATTTTCTATGAAAATATATTCATTATATTCTATGAAAATAATACACATCTATCCTGAATAAAAGTTGAGGTAGGGGGCTCTTGTGGTCTAGAAGTTAAGGTGTTTGCCTCTCATTCAATAGATCGCGGGTTCAAATCCAGACAGCGACGGAACATTTCTTTTCTACAGTTTTCTCCTTTCACCTCCTTTCCTGCTCTATAACAATGTTCTGTCATCTGAAGCAGTCTCCACTTTCTGCCACCTCCCCAACCACCCTTTGCCCCTTCCTCTGGGCTCCTAACTCTTTCTGCAGCATTTCTACTGTTAATCCTCGGCTTAATTTCACACCCCTCGTGGTAGGTAAGATCTGACACATAGTCTTCTCGGATAACGGCGAAAAATCTCGGAGGTCCGTGAGCAAGTTGCGTACGTTAAAGATCCCTTGGTGGTCCTAAAATTGATAGTAGGCTTCGGTGCCCCCCCCCTCCCGTGCACAGTTCAAAATTTCCCACCAGCTGAAAAATGTTCAATGTGTCCCGCGCGCTCATAAGTCCTTATGCAGTTACGAGCGCCATAAAACACTAACAAAAAGGGGAAAAAAGAAAGAAGATATAAGAAGAAAGAAGAAAGACAGAAATAAAAAAGAAGAAAACGTTGAGATATTTGTGATTGAAAGAGGTCAGGGACGCCATGTTTTAGAGGTAAATAAATAAGCGAGAAAATGGGTCCAATGTTTGTGGATTTCCAGAGCTTGAGAATCCTTGGAAACTGAAAATGTACACTTGTTGAGCGTTTAATTAATGGTTTTCAGTAAAATCCACCAAGAAATATCTTCTTAAATGGACATAACTGGTGTTCAGAAACAAACAAATAAAAAAAATAACAGAAAAAAGCCAAAACTGGCGGAAAATACTTTTATCTTCGATTTCAATATTTTGACGAGCGCCTGATTTCACCACGATCCCTCACAAAAATGTTGATAGCAGTATTATAATGATCAAACAACAATACTACAACAACAACAACAACAACAACAACAACAACAACAACAACAACTACTACTACTACTACTACTACTACTACTACTACTACTACTACTACTACTACTACTACTACTAGCTCTCTCTCTCTCTTTTGATGTGCATTTTTAGTAACCAATCTTCTTTCACATAAAATTTGTACCTATCTAAACGTTATTGTGTGTGTGTGTGGGGGGAGGGGGGTGAGGGAGGGGGACTTCACCATGATCCAACATAACAACAGGCAACGGTTCTCTTCCTTATGAAAACAAGTGTCTTTGGCTTTTTTTTTACAATCAAACCTGCTTTAACGGTCACCTTTCCAAGACAATCACTTGCACAAACGACCACGTCCAGCTGCTTTCCTTGATAACTTCCCATTTCCCGCTTCTTCCCCTGAGAGTTTTTCTTCATTATGATAACACTGTCCAAGACGTCAACCTTTCTAAGACAAGCACATACTTTCTCTTTAATAATAGGTGTCAGGCTGTCTTGGACAATATCGACCGTATTTGAAGAAGAGGCATCTTAGAAGGTAGTTCAAGGTAGGCGTTGGGATTAGGATGGAGAAGAGGGTGTTTGCGGTCAGAGAGGGCCCGGGTTGGGGGAGGGGGGTCTGGGTTGAGGGGGGCAGTTGG
>NW_004797293.1:1779509-1781437 GCF_000002075.1 Aplysia californica | reverse complement strand
TGGGTGTAAGGTTGGTGCGGCTGGTGTGGAACGCTGGTGTTGAAGAAAGGCTATCTGTGTGATTGTTGTGTTATTTTTGGTCAGTCAGCCTACAGCAAGTCGCTACAGAATGTTGAAACACTCTACTCACAGCAGTGAATTATAATATAGAATCTACTCATTTGGAAGACATGTTTGAAGAAGACAAGTAAACAATCCACCAGTGGTACTTGAAAACAATTCTTAGTTCTAAAGTCTGGAGGTTTAAATCTTTCAGAAGGTTACACAATTGTCACTTCTATTATTTGTATGTCGACTCTCTGCGGTATTTTTCACCACAATGTTAGGATAAGCTTAACTGTAATGTCATGCACCATCAATGAGTATAACTAAAGTTCATAATTCATGAAATATGTCACGACTCGGTGGAATCAGGCGCACGTCAATTTTGGGGCATGTGGAGTTATTAGTATCATAAGAAAGCTTAATTTATTTCCTTCGCATTCGATGAAAAAGAACCCCAATTTATCTGGAATAGAAGTTTGGATATTTGCAATTGGAGGAGGTGGGGTCCCATGGCTTCAAAAGTAAAATAAGCTAGAAAATGGCTGCCAATGTTTGGTAATTTCAATAGATTGAGAGCCCTTGAAAACTTGAAATTTACACATTTTGCGCCTTTAGTGTATGTTTCTAGATAAAATTCACATAGAAATATGTTTTATATGGACAAAAAAGGTGTTCAGCCAAAAAACAAAGATTCGATAGACATTAACCTACAAGCGGAAAAATGCCTGTTCCTTCGATTTCATTATTTTGACGAGCGCCTGAATTTACAACGATGACTTGCTACTCTTCTGTTGTGTCCCCTGTATAGTCTTTATTACCTTTCCAAATAATTATTCCTGCTAAGTGTTATATATAGTTACAGCGGCTGGGGCATTGAGTTGAATGGCTCATTTTTAGAAGAAAAAAAAATAGAGGTACCCGGCAAGAAGAGCGGGGGGATTTTAGAGAAACATACAGTCAATTTAGATTTTTTAATATAATAAGGGTGGACATGGAAGGGAGCTTTAAGTTACTTTGCAATTTTTTTTTCTTTTCTGAATGTTTTTTTTTCTTTATACACGACGTATTTATCTATTTTCAGTCACATATTCAGTGAATACCGTACTAATTATTTGTCTAGGAAATTATTCTTTCTTTCTTTCTTTCTTTCTTTCTTTCTTTCTTTCTTTCTTTCTTTCTTTCTTTCTTTCTTTCTTTCTTTCTTTCTTTCTTTCTTTCCGTTCATTTTTCTTCCTGTATCTATTCAATCTTCTGATAAATAAGGGGGAGCGGGAAGATGGTGGTAGACTAACAGTTGGGAAAGCTTAGGGTAGTTTGTTCATTCTACTTTTCGTGAAGCCTTTAAAATAGTTACTATGACATGTCAGTACCTCTCCCTGCGTTCAATTTAGTTTCTTTAAACGTCTTCTCGTTGCAAAGTCTTTCACAGCGCTTTATAATGAGGATGTTAGACTTTGTCTCGATCAAATCAGAACAACGTTCCATAGGACAAAAAAGGTTTCTTTCACGTTGTACCACACTCATTAGCCTGTTTCTTCTACTTTTGTATTATATTAGCTTGTTATAGTCAAGCACGTATGTCTATGAAGTAATAGAATGCTTTGGTTTCTTCGCAGTTGCTCCCAGAAGACAAAGTTTAGTTATCCGTGTAATGAGTACCTTTTATAATATTAGTTCCATGCACATGTCCACACTCTACAGTTCCACTTAACAGCTTAATACTAACCTACAGACCCAAGAACGCCCAGAAACATTCTCGTTTTCTCGGAAAGCATTCAGTACTTGCTGCCATCTTCTTCTTCTTCTTCTTCTTCTTCTTCTTCTTCTTCTTCTTCTTCTTCTTCTTCTTCTTCTTCTTCTTCTTCTTCTTCTTCTTCTTCTTC
>NW_004797293.1:1776006-1777575 GCF_000002075.1 Aplysia californica | reverse complement strand
CTCCCCACTAACCACCTTTCACTGTGAATGCACAAAAGTATCGTCTACTCAAAGAACATGTACAATGAAAGTCAAAACTTCTTCCAAGGAACCTGTTTATGTAACCAAGATTACTTATTGAAAATACTTTTCGATTTGAGAAGTCGATGGACTTTGAAAAAGCTTGATTTAATCAGAAAGGTCTTGTATTTACTACTGACACATTCATAGTACCTCATTGTTAGTTGTTTTCTATCAGTGCGTTAGAAGAAGGATTATTTAGAACCCCAAAGTACATAATGTTTAAGATAACTACCCCAAATCAAAGTCAGAATATCTAATAATTTATCAGGATTGTTTTTGTGAGCGGGAGAACAATATTGCCAAGTCGAAGAAAAGAAATTAAAGATAGCCTTAGAAATACACAGTTATTCTAACTATGGTCTAAAACAACATAGCTAAGTAAACATACTAAATTATAGTATCTTGAGAGATACATGAACTTGAAAAATTACTCTGTCTTTTGATCCTTTGTTAACAGTACAATGCGTAAAGTAACTGACTGAATAAGTTATCAAAATAGATCGAGGGAGCTGAGCATAAATAACATACGTATTACTTAATTACTACCATCAAACAGCTATATTCATACTTTAACAGCGCCGAGTAGACGCAAGCATTACAAATTAGCACTCTTAACAATGGAGGGCGCCTACATAATCAACAATCAGGAATTGCGCCAGTGCTTGCAGACCCTCGTCACGCTCCGATCAGGAGTATGTAATCTATAAAATTTAATTAATCGCTACCCGATCAGGAGTTCTTGGCTTCCTCCTTGTTTTCCCGCCAACGACCCAAATTACCTGTTATTGAGCCAGGTCTGAGGGGAGGCTCGTGCCCGCTGAATAGAGCGCTGTCACAGGTCGGGACGTCGAGCTTCGATTTATCCCTCTCGGCCATCGTGTTCTGAAGAACTGATCGCTGTTGTCTCGGCCTTTAGAGGGCGATTAAGGCATTCTAATCGCGGCCTGCACGAGCGAAGAGGAAGTCGAAAGACGGCGGGGAAACAGCGGTGCATTGTGGGACATCTAAGTCAGGCGATCGTATGCAGGAAGCAGGCAGGGGAGACAAGCCAAAGCAAGACGGAAGTCGCTAGTGAAGCAGAGGTTAAACAGGACGCTCACCCACTCGCGGGACTCCGCGGACTAATTCGATATTTTACATCCCTACAATAACATCCGTCCCATTGTTCTAGCTGGCTCAAAATAAGGTCTGAAACACATTTACAGGTCATTATGGGCTTTTTTCTTGTCTGGAAGCCCGCACAAAAATCGTTGAATTTTCAATTAGCTTCTTGGAAGAATTTCAATGTGGAAGGTTATCGTTTTATTAGCGGTATCGCTTGTAAAGAGCAGGAAAGCAGAGAAGGTTTCTTAAGGCTAGGGTCACTACTTGAAGCACAAAAGATTAAGTGGGTATAAAAGTCAGAGGCGTCGACCTCAATGGCGAGGGGGAGGGGTAGTATATCCGGGGGAGCGGAGTCGCTGATTGAGGGGGGGGGGAGGTGAAGATTAGAAGGAGTGAGAGAAG
>NW_004797293.1:1771492-1774170 GCF_000002075.1 Aplysia californica | reverse complement strand
ATTTATCTATTTATTTATTTATTCATTTACCTATTTATATATCCATTTTGTTAAACGTATCTTTGTACTCAAATATTTTAGTATGTTTTTCACATTATTTGCTCAATCCCATTTCTAATCAAACAGTATAACTCTATTTCTTTTTTGGATAGAGGGTGTCAAAAATGAGAACTCATGAAAAAAGCAATAAGTCTGTCATCTTTACACTAATGTTAAGAACAAAATAAATTCCAACCACCGTCACAAGATTGTAAAAATTTGAATGTTTGTTCCAACTCTCCTATGACAAAACGCCGGTTAGAATATGTAAGACTGGCTGGTCCCCCTTTCGATGAAAGGAATGATCGGTGCATTAACATCAACTGAAAGTCATTGGCCTACTATATTTACACTCTACTGGAAAGGGGCAGTAAATCTTGAGAGAAAAGTGACACATGTGTTTACAAGTATTATGTAGCCTAATATATGTATTGATTGATTCTCTATTCAGCTTTCGTGGTTGTAGACTCCATAATTTCAAAGGTATGGAATGAGTGCGCACGGCTAGAGAACGGAAGCATCACTTGTTTACAATGGCGTTATAGAAGACGGACTTTTCAAGATTAGATCTAAACGAAACTAATGAAAAACTGAAAATTAAACCACAGTGACTTCAGGCTCCTCAATAAAACTGTGCACCCTTTAAATGATTCTAAGCCACCATTAAGTTTGTCAAATTTGAAAGTTAAGTGGTTTTGAAGTTTTAGGCGCCAAAGTGACGAGTTTTTACAACTATAATAAGTAGAGATATCGCACACTGAGCCTTGAAGTCGGAAAAGAAATGTCAGGAGTTGATAGAAACACAACATAAACAAACCGTTTGTTGTACTTTGTATTGTCTATATTTTTTTATCGGGGGGAACATTAAAAGATTATAACTGTATTAAAATTATTCTGCGTACTAGTAACAACACGTATACTTACTTCAATTTAGTTTCTTTTACTTTTAAGACAAAATATTTACTGGTACATGTGAGGAAAACATTAGCGTCGAGGAAAATTCTGCTTAATGAAACAAAATTTAAAAAAAAAATGTTGGCTTTAAAGCTTCGAGCCTAAGAACACTTTTAATTCTGTCCAAACATTGAAAAATAGATATTATGGCACCAACTCGACCTCTTGAGAGTAAATCAAAGCAGCAGCATTATAAAGAATGAAACGACTTTGAAACACAATTAACATTTTCTTTAAAAGGGAAAAGGAAGCCTAGCGTTCAATTTGTGTTGCGTGATGACTTGAACTCTCAAAAGCTGCTCTATTGGGTTATCATCATTTTCTCGTTATATTCTGTTTTTACGTTGTTGTTTTGTTTTTTTTGTTTTGTTTTTGCCCCTCTCTTGTACTTCGTTTAAAGTGTTCTTTTGAAAGGCATCTATGATCTGACTCTTTCATGTTGCACCAGGAAGACGTAATTGATTCTATTCTCATTGCGACATCAATTGCATCAAGCATCGTCATCTTTCCACGGATACATTATAAAATTAATAACATCATCCTGCGACTTACTCAACCCAGGTTTGCCTTGAGAGACATGCCCGAAACAGCTTGCCTTTTATGTAACTTAATTCATTGAGGACGCAAGGTATTGCCATTAATTAGACAATGCCTTTAAGATGCACTGTTTTGAAATGTTATCTTAGAAATAAAATCATATGTTTGTTATTCATACAGATGTTCAAATTTGAAACTTAAAAAAGCATACAACAACGTGCGTAGTGTGAATAAATATACATACTCCTGGTTCTTATTTGTGTTCGATGGGTCGAAGCAATTATAATAATATATGCCGCAATATTACATTTGATTTGCTGCTGATCGGATTTTATGAGTCCGATAATTCCTTAAAAAGCTTAAAGTGTGTCGCGATGAGTGCACTTCCAAAAGACGGTGATTCAGGAAGGCGTGGAACAATAACGAATACCTTTTCATAATTTATTTTGTGCTCCGCTCTCTTGTTAACTAATCAATCGTTCAATATAGTTTTTCGACCTTCTTTTAATGTATATAGATGTACACTATAGGTAATCTACTCTTGAACAAAAGGTGTCTATAATATGAGTCTATGCGCTTGAATCAGTAATAAACACATTTGAAAAGCTTAAATATTATCATTGTCTCTAAAGATCAAATTTTGGTTCGATCTTCCCTAATGCTTAAACAATTTCACTTTAAAAATGTACTCCCTGGATGGACACCCTATGTATTCTAAATTACAATGTTGCAGTCAGATAGATAGGTGCATACGCACACCTCTGACATTATTCATAATAGGTGCCTCTAACAATTACCACTCAATCCCATCCTTTGGGAATATATCAAGTGTTCTCCAAATACATCTGATCACAATTATTTTCCCTCACCCGTCCTTAGGTAAAAGAAATCAATAAAAAATCCCACCCGATCAACAACAACAACAAAGACGACAACAACAACAGCAACAACAACAACAACAACAACAACAACAACAACAACAGCAACAGCAGCAGCATCATCATCATCTGCAGCAGAGGCAAGAACAACAACAATAACAAAATAAAAAAAATAAAAGTTTTTTGGTTTTTTAAAACTTGAGCAAGTTTGATTGGATGGATTTTGAACGTTTGTAGATACTACCGCTCCAAGGAATCCTCTTTAGGAAG
>NW_004797293.1:1767068-1768526 GCF_000002075.1 Aplysia californica | reverse complement strand
GGGGGGGTGACCTATATCATGTTGAAAATAAGAAAGATCGTTCTAAAGGAACACTTAAAAGTATATTGCCTCCTTAGTCTTGTGTTTTCAGACGCCTATTAGTGCTGTGTTTAAAACAAAGTGTACAAATGTTTTTTTTCGCTTTCACTACTTCACGTAAAATTAGCACAGAAGATTACAAAAGTCTTGTTAGGCCTTCTCAGTGAAAATAGTTGGTAGATTAAGCACAAGATTGACACAGTTGCGATCACTGTATTTAGGTAACTGTAAGGTATCTTTTCTCCCGACCCTCACAGTATGTTTTCAAACATGTAATAGTACGTAATAGCTACTTGTGTATGTAGTAGTAGTATAGACAAATTATGTTTGCTTTCCGGAGTCTATGATGTAGTGGTATTCTAAAGGGTTTTCTTGTCGGATGGCGTCATTGCTTACACGTCAAAAAACTTTATCTTACGGTCTTACCGGGACATCTGGGCAAGATGATATTGTGTTAATTTATAGGTGCCCCTTGGATTCTGCTATTGTTGTAATATGTTGCAATTTATTCATTAGCATTCTGCTCCCAAAAAGAATTCTAGTTGCTATCTCAGGAAATCATTTGCAGTTGAGAGAAATTGGGTACGGAGTGAAAGACAGTTGAGAAACAGAAGAGGGAAATGATATGCTTAGAAAGGGGGAAAGGGGGGAAACAGTATTGTTTAGGGTTTGGGATGGGGTGGGGGCAGTTGTATGTTAACTGGGAAGAAAAGCTACACGACGGTATAAAGAGACAAAGGAGGAAAAGATCATGTCACAGGGGGAGGGGGGGAGGAGGGGGGGGGTTAGCCTTCGTGATTCTATCTAGACTGTCAGTTATCAGAACTGAAACTTGAGCCAAAATTCGCTGAGCAAACTCCAATTCCTGAGGTGATTTGTTTGTCAATTTCCTAACCACAATAGTCGTTGAAGATGAGCCGCAATGACGCCACGCAAGATTAGGTTGTGTAATAAATCGTCCAAAATGGCTCGTTTCCAGAAAATTATTCAAAACTACAAGCTGCGGTTACACACTTTGCGGGTCGTCTTGGCGGCCCGACCGGAAATAGAAATATCTCTGGTGGCCGCCATTTTGTGTCTCGGGTTGCATCGTCCCTGTCTGCGAGAGTGGGCGATGAGACAAACGGCTAAGATAAACGACGCCATTTTGAGACATATCTGGAGATTTGCTGAATCTCGGAGAAGACAGAAGCAAAATAAAGGACGCACAAAGGGCTCACAGCTGCTTTGACTAACACGGCCGTATTTTTGATGGGGCTTTTTTGTTGTTCTATTTGTTTACGTTTTGTAACCTTTGTGTATGTTTGATTGCTTTTGGTTTTTATTTGTTTTTGTTTATTTCTGTGGGATTTGTTTGGTTGTGATTTGTTATTAATGGTGGGATTGGGGAGCGGGGTGGGGAGAATGGAGGATTGGGGG
>NW_004797293.1:1764164-1766968 GCF_000002075.1 Aplysia californica | reverse complement strand
GTGAAAAAAAGAAAGTTGTGATGCAGAACAACATCTAATACAAGGTAGCCCTCGAACTCGAAGACAGTATTAAAGAATCTCGTTCTATTCGCATGCGTTAAACAATCTTGTCATTTCAAATGTACAAGTTCAAAATCATTTTTAATCATTGTACTGAATTTTTTGGTGGTGACGTTCTTTTGTATTTCTTTTCTTTTTTTCGGGGGAAAAAGATTTTGTTATTAGAATTGGTAAATTATACCTGTTTATTCACAGTGAATTGTTCTAACGGTTTAACGGACAAAACATTACATCATTTAGAATAATAGCTTATTGCATCTCTATAGATCAGGGGAAATTTTGACTGTGCGAGAGACTTACTGTAGAAAGACTTGAGACATTCCACAATCTCCTCTACCAGAGGAATCGAAGTTTTGTCCTTTACTCATGAAGCAAATACAATAACTGTTACAGTACATAAAAGATAGTTTTAGATACTCAAATAGCCACAACGCCATTTTAAATCAGACTTTTCCGAAATAAAAATACAAAAAGAAGCCTAAGATAAGACATAAAAAACTACATGTACAACAAAACTGGACGGTATCAACGAATATGCGTTTCTTTTGTAATTCGCTAAAACGCGACGGGATCTGCTCTCGCTTCGGGCTTAATTTCTCATCTTCATCGCCGATAATAGGATCCATTTGACGATGTTAACGTCGATAAATCGCGAAAAGGCGCGACAATAACAATCTCGAGCTGCCGGTAGCGACTGTCGTGCACTAATCTGGGACGCGGTCCCAAGTCGAGCGAGGAACGGGGCTGGAATTACCTATTATCATGTGAATCCTCGCTTCTCGCCGGAACTGGGAGCTGGCCGCATTGAGAATCGATTTCCGCCTCGGCTTCGGCCGGGACGAGGCTGCTCTGGAGTTTTCTTTTATAAATTCCTCGCCCATCATCCTTCAGCCAGCCACCTACCCCAACCGAAGATCCCATCCCCCAATCTCTCCACCCCCTCCACTTTCTTTCCCAGACCCCACCCACCTACTGTGTACTCCCCGCTTGGCCAACGCTCGGTATGCTACCCCCTTTTGTATTCCTTCGCCTTCTGACCATCTCCCTTCCCCCCTCCTTAATCAAGTCTCTCCCGACTCTACCTCCTCCTCCCTGCCTGCCTAACGGCGGCTAGCCCGACCCCACCCTATTCTCCTCGTCAGTATTTATTTCCCTCCCAACATTCGCCCACGCCCCAAATATTATGTCCCTCCGCTTTTACCAACTACTTTTTCACTACACTTTTCTCACTTCCCTATCGTTTTACAACCAAGCATTTTTTTTTCTTCTGATCTATGTGCTCTTGTTTCCATCTTTTCTTCAATAATTGAGACCATCAAAGCAAATAAACAAACGTATAGAGAAATATACAGACTCATTGATAAATAAACAAATAATGTGCAAATGAACAAAGAGCAACTCACAATCCAAACTCACCTTGGCTGACAGGATTTGAACGGATTAATAAATTTTAGGCACACATTCCGGGGATTGTTTGGTTGTTGTTGTTGTTGCTGTTGTTGTTGTTGTTGTTGTTGTTGTTCAATTTAGAAAGCGAGCTAGTTCGAACCTGTCAGTCGGAGCCAACCAGTCCTGAGAGAGATACAACGCCCCCCCTTCCCCCCAACCAACAACTTGATAATAAACCTCCACACATGGGAATCAAAGTCACGTCTTCTGCGTGCAATGACGAAGCGCCTAGCGGCTGCACCACCTATGTATGTGTCCTAAATTGTATCGAGCATGTTATTCAGTCTCTACACATTGGAAAGGTACAGACACTTTGAGGATTATACGCTTTCCTTTTCATGTTTTATGTCCCTTTTCTCTTTTGATTCAGTCCGTTCTTACATTCTGTACCCTTCCCTTTAATATTATGACCCCATATCCGAAACGTATTTGAAGAAACACACACACACAGACACACCGCACAAACACACACACATACACACGTCCATACACAAAATGTTACAGCATGGACACCTACACATACAAACACACACACACACTCACACACACATGCACACACATACACACACGAATACACACATATACACCTACGTACACGTATATACATACGCACACTTTTAAATAAACTATCTCTTTCTGTCTGTCTTTTCACGTCTGTCTGTTTCTCTCTATGCGTCTGTCTGTCTGTCTGTCTGTCTGTCTGTCTGTCTGTCTGTCTGTCTCTTTCTCTCTCCCTCTCTGTCTCTTTTTATTAGACCCTAATTCCCCTCCACAACACTATATGTGAGGCAGCGTGTTGGAATCAGGCTCTTGTCAATTTTCGGGCATATCGAGTTATTGGTATCATCTTAAAGCTTGTTCAATTGTGTTGCTTCCAATAAAAAAATTACCCATCCATCTTCAATAGAAATAGAGATATTTTGGAGTGAAGGAGTTGGGGGTCACCTGGTTTAAGAGGTAAAATTAGCGAGAAAATGGCGGCCAAATCCTGGTTAATTCCAAAGCTGGAGAGTCAATGGAAACTGTTGATTTCTATTTTTGTGCCTTTAATCAACGTATTCGGTGAAATCCTCAAAGGAATTTATTTGTAAAAGGATATAAAAGGTGTTGAGCAAAAAAAAATTGATAAAAAATGCTAAGCGGGGAGAAAACTGCTGTTTTCTTCGATTTCATTATTTTGACGAGAGCCTGATTCCACCACGCTGCCTCACATATAATCTTGTATAAATTGTTCATCTTCACTGACTCACTCATACACACACGCATACACACACACACACACACGCACACACACA
>NW_004797293.1:1761597-1763324 GCF_000002075.1 Aplysia californica | reverse complement strand
CTGTTTCTCTCTATGCGTCTGTCTGTCTGTCTGTCTGTCTGTCTGTCTGTCTGTCTGTCTGTCTGTCGGTGCCCCTATTTCTGCCTCTATCCTGTTTCTCCCACCCCCTCTCTCTCTCCCTTCTCCCTCTCTCTCTCCCTCTCTCTCTCTCTCTCTCTGTCTTTGTCTCTCTCTGTCTCTGTCTGTCTGTCTCTCTCTCTCTCTCTCTCTCTCTCTCTCTCTCATTTTCTGCATCATTACTTAAGTGGTGTGGTCGTGACGAGATCTTGATTTGTTTTTTCTTCTTTTTGATCCCTTGTAATTTGAGTTTGACACCAAGCTAGCCACTTTAGAGGGAGTTCTGTCTTTGTTTGCTATGGGGGTTTATGCCCAATTTAGCCTAAATAGCTAATTTATCTGGCCGACCACAAGCTCCCTCACCCTCCCCCCACCCCCCAAAAGTAAATACACTTTAAAAAAAGAAATGGGTAATGAAATTTAGGAAAAGCTACGCCCACCTCTAACGGCTCCAAAAACAGCAACAACAACAAAAAACAAAACAAAACTAAACAAAAAAAAAAAAGCGAAAAGAAAGAGAAAGGGGGAAAAAGAGAACAAAAATGAACACGAAAAAGAGTACACGAAATAAAACAAAGAAAGAAAGCAGATGGGATTCGCAAAGGTAAACGTAGCTGGCCTATACCTGATGATGGGTATGCTCCCATCAGATTAATCAAGTGGGGAAGGGGTATGGGGTCACTGTTGATTCCGTTGATTGCATACAGAGCTACGATACTGATGAGCCCAGTTCGAATCTCTCACGATACGGATTTCTTTTTTTTTGTTTTGTTTTGAAGAGGGGTGGGGGTGGGGGGCGAGAGAGGGGGTTGGGGGGGTTAGTTGTTTGAGGCGTTTCATAGAGCTTTACACTCCCTGCTCTGTCCTATTGGAGATGAGTGTTAAATCAAATATCTGAGACTACCATATAGTTTCAAAACTGGCCTTGAAATACATGCATGTATACATGTGATTACTCTATGGTTTTAAAACTGGCCTTAAAACACATACCATAAAACTATACATGAACCAGAGTAGATGGCAGTAAAAGAACATTTGGGAAAATGTCACGCCTCTCCTTTTTTGAAGAAGTTAAAAGCGCCATTCATACGTGACGTTCAAAAAGGGAGTGGCGACCAAGCACGTGCACAAATGGAAGTTCAGGTTTCTTTTTAACCTCAAAGGGGTCTTTTTTATACATTCACAGGCAGCAATCAAATAAGATTCATTGGACCCAAATCCTGTTTTGAAAGTCACCAAATTTCGGCAACCATTTTCTTCCTTCAGCGTTAGTTGCTTATGACACAAGGCAACCTCCTCTTCTTTCAAACACAAATATCTCGACTTCTGTTCCAGATAGATGGGTACGTTTTTCACCAAAAGCATGACAAGCCGACAAACTGAAACATCATACAAATAACTCCATATACCGAACAAATAACGAGCGACTGATTCCACCGCGCAGTGACACATTTTCTCCTCAAAAATGATGGGTGGCTGTTATGGACAATGTCGGCTGTACTACCTTTGTTAAGAATACTTTTCAACAAACTCGTTGGCCTCTCTCTGTCTAATCCACAATCCTCCAACCATTCAGATACAGTTTATTCCAATAGTGCTTTCCACACATTGGTTTTTAAAAAAAGATTTATTAATGAGTTTTCTCTGAGTTTTGGGGAATAAAGGGGGAG
>NW_004797293.1:1758393-1760740 GCF_000002075.1 Aplysia californica | reverse complement strand
TCCCCCCTCCCCCCCATAACTTCCAAAATAATACAACTGCAAAATAAAAAGAAGAAAACCTTTCGACTTCAGAAAAAACGACAACTTCACATTCATAAAAATATAGACAACTTGAATTTGAAATTTTAAAAAATCCCCAAAAGGTACCTTTGTATTCATTTAGATTGGATAAAAAGAAGCTATCAAAAAACACCATATGCACATTAATAATATCTTAGATCGTATCTCTTAAGAAACCTGCACTCGTGGTAAAGATGCGTGATCTGTGCTGTTATACATATTTCATACTGTAATCAAACATCAATCCAAAACGAAACAATAACTTCAAACGAATAAACAAAAATGCGTACAAACAGGTAATATAATACCCATAAAAAGCTTGGACGCGATCAGGTTAAAGCAAATTTCGATCAACTATTCTTAAAATACGTAAAAAACGTCCTTCGCGGCGCATGACATCACGGCAACCCAAAGTGGCCCCACAGTGAGTGATGACCCCAAGTGAGCACAGTAGGTCAAGTAAGTTCCGATCAGATTGTCCTGACCTGTTGTGTAGAGTTTCACGCCCCTTTCGACTCTATTAGGTTGTTGTAGAGGCTGGAACTTTGAATGTAATGATCGTCTACGATAAGAACGAGCCAACGCCCCCCCTTCCCCTCTCCCACTGGTGGCTGATCCAAGGGCAGTGCCACTGACTGGAGTGTCTTTAGACTATTCTCAAAGGGGGGATATTAACATGTTCTTAGGCACAGTAGAATTGGAAACGGGCAGATTTATAAATGTCATGCTCATACTGTGCTGGATCAACACAGGGGGATTTGCTGCTTTTTCTTTCCTCATCCTTACTATTGTCTCTACTTGTTTTGTATGTTTGTCACTCGTTTGTGAACTGCTTTTTCCGGGGTGCCTTGATAGTCGAAACAGACTTTGTGCTGCTGAGGCTAGAGAGGTGAGCAGGGTAAGCCTTATTCTTCGTTTGGACTTCACTTCTCTGTTGATATCCATCTCTTGGCGCTCATATGAGCTTAAACAGTTGCGAGCGCCGCAAAACCTTACTAAAACAACAACGAACAGGCCAGCTGGGTTGAGAGCCTTGAACACTCTACAAAACGACACAACTTCATGAACACCCAGTCTGGGATTCGAACCAAGGTCATCAGTTCCGTTATCCAGCGTGGTATCAGCTGAGCTAACAAAGCACCCGTGTCCTGACCGACAGTAATGTTTTGTCAAATAGTTATGTATTAGAGAGGGAAGGGGAGAGAGAATTGTGGGTGTATGTGTGCGTGTGTGAATGTGTGTGTGTGTGTGTGTGTGTGTGTGTGTGTGTGTGTGTGTATGTGTGTGTGAGAGAGATAGATAGACAAAGAGGGAGAGAGAGAGAGAGAGAGAGAGAGAGAGAGAGAGTGAGAGAGAGAGAGAGGTAGAGAGAGAGAGAGAGAAGGGAGGGGTGGGAGAGAGAGAAAGAGAAATCAGACAGCTTCAGGGAAGCAGCGGACGAAGTAACAAAAGTGAAATACCGGTCCAAATGGTCCATCCAATCTATCCACCTATTGTTGAGGAAACAAGTGGTTTTCTTAGACAAGTGAGTGTTTTGGACAATGCCATCATAAAGTGGATTATTTAAAAACCCGCATCTTTTTTTTTCTTTCTTTTTCTTTGGGGGAGGGGGGGAGGGGACGTGGGAAGTTTTCTCTTCTACACACGTGATTGTCTTGATGGGTGAGGTGGGGGGGGGAGGAAGGCAAGACGTGGGCTGTCGTTTATTGTACGGTTATGTAATAACTGCCAATGGATAAGGGCAATGTAGTGCTGGATAGCAGATGCAGACAGTGGAGAGTGAAGGTTGGGGGAGAGGGGGGAGAAAGTGAGACAGAGAGACAAGGAGAGAGACAAATAAACAGAGAGAGAGAGAAAGAAAGAGAGAGGGAGAGAGAGAGGGGGGTGGGTAGAAGAAGAGAGGGGAGACAGAAAGAGAGACAGAGAGGTAGAAGAAGAGATGGGAAGAAACAGAGAGACAGAGAGGAACGGAGGAAGGGAAAGACGGATTAGATAGAGATGCCTTTATAATAATCAGAATAGAGTGCTGAATAGCAAATGCAGACAGGATAAAGATGGGGGAGATAGGGAGAGAGAGCGACAGAGAAAGAAAGAGGGAGTGAAACAAAGAGAGAGAAACAAAGAGAGAGACAAAGAGAGAGACAAAGAGAGAGAGACAGGGGCAGAGACAGATAGAGACAGATAGAGACAGATAGAGACAGATAGAGACAGAGAGAGAGAGAGAGAGAGAGAGAGAGAAAGAGAGACAGAGAGAGAAAGAGAAAGAGAGAGAGAGAGAGATGAGTTA
>NW_004797293.1:1756183-1758293 GCF_000002075.1 Aplysia californica | reverse complement strand
TTCTCTCTCTCTCTCTCTCTCCCCCTCTCTATTCCATTCTCTCCCGTATTTTAAAGGGTGATGGCCACGTTTTAAAGGATTGATGAGGGACAGAAGTTATATGTGAGAGAAAAAGAGAAAGAGGAGAGAGAGAGAGAGAGAGACAGACAGAGAGAGAGAGCGAGAGAGAGAGAGAGAGAGAGAGAGAGAGAGAGAGAGAGTGGGGGTAGGGAGATAGAAAGAGAGAGAGAGAAGGAGAGACCAGACAGACAGACAGAGAAACAGAGAGCCACAGAGAGAGAGAGGAGGGTAGAATTGAGACACAGACAGTGAGTGTGTATGTGTGAGAGAGATAAAGAGAAAAAAGAGAGAGAGAGAGAGAGAGAGAGAGAGAGAGAGAGAAAGAGAGAGAGAGAAGGGTGGTGGGAGAGAATGAGAGAGAGAGAAAAGAAAGACAGTAAATAAGAAAGAGAGAAAGAATAAAAGAAAAACGAAAGAAAGAAGGACGTTTATACATGCTTACTTAACTATAAAGTTAGATAGATAAATAGATAGACAGATAGATAGATAGATATAGAGATAGATAGATAGACAGATAGATAGATAGATAGATAGATTGACATCGACCAGTTTGATATTAAAATGCCTACAATGCCTCTGACCCACCCCATGATCAGGTTCAAATCGAGACAGATGGTGGCCAGACTAAGAACCAGAGCACGTACAAGACCGTCTCTCTCCCATGATGAATCCTGCCTCTTTCCACGTATTGAAGCGCAACGGAGAGGCCCTCAGCGCATGCAAGACGAGCTAATTTATTCGTAATGAGCCCTTTCCCCCGTTGTTCGCTGTCCCATGCTCTGTCGGTAGATGGCGCCATGCGTCCAATGAAACGCATGAATGAATACAAAAGGCGAAAGGAGAATTATTTCCACTCGGGGAGGTGTTCGAGAGAGCGATAGTGTCTACGATTTGTGTTCGATACCGGGAGTGCTTCTATTGTTTCGGGCCTTTTTTTGTCCTGGAGGTTTTTGTTTTTGTGTTGTTAGACTTTTTCTTTTCTTTTCTTCTCTGTCTTTTGTCTTTTTCTTCCTTGGTTTGAGTTTTGAGCTCAGTTCTCCTCAAATGGAGACAATAGTATCTACGGGAGAGCTGTAGAGGATGAAGGTAGACCTTAATATTATGGTACGACAATTTACCTGTGGAAAAAGAGGTCTTACTCTTCTATTGCCTTAGTGTTTGTTCATTTTAAACTCTCTGCTTATTGTTTTTAGTTCTTTGGTTTGAGTTTTGAGCTTAGGTTTCCTCAAAATGGAATAATTATAGCTCGTCTGTCAGCATCTGATGATAACCAAAACATCCGCAGACGAGAATATTTCCCCCGAGTGGAATAGAAGAGTTGGAAGAATTAAAGGTTAAGATGACTTGTGGCTTCTACTGTGTCCAAAGAGATCTATTCTGGCGGAGGAAAGTTTACTACGTTTTGAACACTTAAACGCCCCTCTTCAGCTTGTCGAGCTGCGCAGCTTGCGGGTGTTTTTCTCTTGGTTTCAGCATTAACTCTTATTCGTGAAGCCCATTCCTAAAATGGAAGCAAGATCATTATCGGGAGAGGGATATTGGAGAGGATAGATATGAGGATACGAAATTTTACTTTGGGAAAAAGATAATTTTTGTTGTTGCTCCTGCCTTTGTGTTTGTTTGTATTATTTCAATTTCTGTCTTTTGTTTTTAGTATTTTCGTTTGAGTTTTGAACTTAGTTTTCTTGCCATGGAGACAAGAGTATTAAGGGGATGAAGGTAGACATTTTACCTGTTAACAAAAAGAGTCTATTTTTGTTGCTGCCTCTGTTTGGGGTTTCCTTAAGGCGATTTTTTAAAGCTGTTGCTACTTGTTGCCACTGATGTGCACTTGTTGTTGTTGTTGTTGTTGTTGCTGTTGCTGCTGCTGTTGCTGCTGTTGTTGTTATACTCTAAGGAGAAAAGGAAGTGGCCGAGCCCTATTATGTGGAGCCAGGTCGCACCTTGTACCCGGCCTCATGAGATCGGTCTCACGCGCAGCGATCTACGACGGTTTTGGAGATGTATGGCGCCCTATAGACAGGTGGACCTCTAGGACAGGGTCAATTAT
>NW_004797293.1:1753480-1756035 GCF_000002075.1 Aplysia californica | reverse complement strand
TTGTACTGGTGGCTGATCTGGACAGGCAGTTGTCTAGGACAGGAAGATGTAGGAGTAGGTTCGACGATATATGATATTGATTTCTATATCAATATGTCGGAATTGTACGTGTCTTTCTTCCAATAAGAAATCAAGAAAGGAAATGAAATAAGTATACACCACCCCCCCTCCCCAACCCCCAAAATCCCCAAATAACAAACGTTTGAATGTACTAATGTATATTTTAAACGGTCACAGATCTGGCACTGGATGATGATGAAATATTGATATCCTTGAGATAATAGAACATTTATGATTCAAATCAAATTAAAAAAAAAACCCTTAAAAAGTAAGTCTAAAAAAATAGCAAGTTCCTTTGAACAGTCTGGCCAAAAGGCTGGAGCCCTCCTTATTTTCAAAAGACAAACGTTGTAAGTATTAAAACAATCTACTAAGTCAGGAATTATAGCGCCGCGAGTATGCAAACCAGACGGCTTAATCTAGGAATTGGATTAATTGATATTACGCAAACACAACTGCCAAAAAAAGATTTCGAGAGCTTCTGAAAGAGACCTGACCCGAAGGTGGCAATCACTTAAGGGCGTTTTATTTTTTATTTCTTTGAATTATTGCCAAGTTAATAACACGTGTCGAGTAAATGAACAATCTTAAAAGTGAATGCCAGCAGTGTGGGACCTTCGAGTTGTATTAAAAAAGGCGTAAAAATCAGACTAATTTCTATTCATACACACCTTCAATTCGGTGACACGTAACGGTAAAAAACAAAATAAAGACCAGCTTTCTCAGAATCGAAATCACGTATGTGCAACAAGAAGATATTATCAACATCGCAGAAGGAACCTTTTTGACTCTGATCCCCAGGCAAATTTTAAAAAAGAAGTCCGGAAACGATCCGTGACAATGAGCACCTCCCTCGTGCTCATACTCCGAGTCCGCTCACCTGAGCATGCATACACCCGCACGTGACCTTTTGTTAACCCCAACATGGCGACGCGTGCGTCAACGCTGGAGATATCTCAGCGATTTCCAGGCGACATTCGAAGAAGGGCGTAAGGTTCCTGAGGCATATGGTTGCCACGCGCCCGGGTCATATTTAATGCTGCGGACGACTTTTCATACCGTCTTGGATCGACCGTCAGTGGTGCTTGATGCTTTACGAAAGGATCAAGTATAGCAACAATGAGAGAAATCGAAACTATTTTCTGCTAATGGGCCAAAGTCTTGAGAAGTCTCTTCTCATCGGAAGTATTTGCCTCGCATTTCCGGGAATTCTGCTTCCGGTACATGACACGTCGTTGTTTAATATGTTGAATGAATCGAGGGCTGAAGTTGGGAGCTCTCGTGGTCTAGAGGCACGGTGTTTGCCTCTCATTCAAAAGGTCGAAGGATCGAAACCTGACAGTGGACACCCCCTCCTCCTTTAAAAAAACCAAAAAAACCCAAAAAGCAAAACAAAACAAAACTTCTCTCTCCCCGTTTCACCTTCTCTACTCCGGTTCTTCTCTGTTTTCATCTCTACTTTCTCCTCGCCCTAACCCCCCCCCCCCATGACCTCCCCACTGCTTTTTTCTCCACTTACTCCTGATTTTTTTTCATGGCTACTCCAGGCTTCTTCTTACTACTGTCTTTCAGCCACATCCCTGATCTTATGGTAAGTAAGATCGAACACCTAGCCTTCTCAGATAAGGGAACAACATCTCAGAGGTCCTGTGAGCAAGTTGCCCACGTTAAAGCTCATTTGATGGTCCTAAAATCGATAAGAGTAGGCTTTGGCCTCCACCTGAACTTCAAAATTAATTCCTACCAAATCTGAAAATACTCCAGTCGGCATAAAACTACACTGAGAATTTTCGAAATCGGAGTGTGGCTGTCTGAGGAAAAACGGTCACTTGCGTTAAAGTCAGATGCACTGCAGATTGAAGGACAACCAGTCGACTGTCCTAGAGATCAAACCGTGGAAAACAAAGAAGATGAGTAAAACGGTCGCTTTCAAGGACAAACGGGCTAACCCAGAGTTTGGGGTTTTCCAGAAATCTTGACCTACACAAAAAAATGGGCATTGCCTTGCCTATAGGAGAAGTTTGGTCTCATAGTTGTGTATATTATTTGTTTGGTTAAAGAGAAAACTTTCCTTGTCTTTTAAACAAACTGAACATGGGGCAAAAGTTTACCTTCGATTTTCTCAAACAGCATTTTCCGGGATATCACCCTTGTGCTTAAAAGCGACCAAACAGGTCGATATATTGGAACTATAAAAATATATTCCTAAACGAAATTATATAGAATCAATTTTATTTAAAAGTGTCATGCAGACGCCAAAGATTAGAGGTGTTACAAGAGAATAACAAACACAAAATAATTGAGGAGAGGTAAGGAGGATGCATATTTGATAGGAAAGAAAGAGCAAAACCACACCAGAGCGTCAGCTAGCCACCCACAAAGACAGAACCCACACAGACATAGGAAAAGAAAGAAACCGGCCAGCAAAGAGGAAAACCTATAGTTACGAGCAAATGAAAACAAACAACAAAGAGAACAGTTGTTACAATGAAGCC
>NW_004797293.1:1748470-1750905 GCF_000002075.1 Aplysia californica | reverse complement strand
CACACACACACACACACACACACACACACACACACACACACACACACACTCATCACTCGCTCAGCGTATCAAATCCGCTGATGCTCCGACAAGCCTTTTTCATACACGTGTCGTGGTGAACTTTGACCTGTAAATACATTAAGAAACCCTTCCCGCAAGCACAAAGACATCAGGAGAGGACAATTTCAGATACTCGGATCACCCGCTTAGTCAATTTACTCGTAATTGTGTCCCTTGTTTGAGCACTCTTCTGTACTGAAGATCGAGATAAAATGAAGCAGACTGTTTTCTATGGCATACGGCGGCACCCATGTAATATTATTTTTGCCCCGACTGTATGGTTTTACACTTCGGTACAAAACGCTGACGGAGATTCTAATTAATTCTCAAAAAGCATGACAATTGAAGTGTAGCAACAAATGAAACTAGTCTCTTGATTAGCATCATCACTTACTCAATCTATCATTTAACTTTCTATTTTTTGGTTAAATAATGTCACATTAAGGACACTTATAATAAGAATTGGTATTAACTCTGTTACTGTAACACATTCATGAAATCTCTTAGTCAACATTCAGATGATGAAGATAAGAAGTCCAAGGTATTTATTTTTTCATAACCAACTCTGGCAAAACATAACCTTGGTATTTCAGAACTCGACAAAGTCACCGAGTTAGAGTAAATTTGTTGTGTCATTAAATTTTACTTCTCAGAAGAATAATATTCTGCTAGCAAGTTTAGGGGTAGAAAATGAATGACACAAATGTGAACAACTCTATGTTTGTCTCTAGCCCGCCTTCCTATATTATGACATGATACCAGCGCTTACTCTGAAGGGACATTTTTTCTCTCAGACAAATACACTGGTCACTAGTGCAAACCAGCAAAGCAGAGTAAAAAATTTGGCTTCAAAATATAATATTAAAATGACGTATTGAAATCAATTATAATGTATTTCTATTTTGTAATCCATAGAAAACTTGTGTTCCATAGATACCTCTGACGAATGCAACAAGCTGGAGAACGGAGAACGGACCCCCAAAGATTTAGACCACCCGACAGAAGAGGATTCATTTGTTTGTCTAAAGGACAAACGACGCACCGTCCGCCCTTTTCCTCCGTTTGTGCTAGGTTATAACGTTTTGACGTTTTGTTGTTGCAAATAGCTTTCAAATTGAGGCCACATTTGTCTTGTCAGTCACTGCATTCGCAATTTCAGAGAGTTTTGTCCCCCCCCCGCATTTAATAAAATGAAATAAACGGTATACAAAGAAAAACAAAAACCCAACAAAATGCAATAAAAAAACCCAACAAAACAAACGAAAACTTTAACGACAACAACAGCTACAACATCAACAGCAACAACACAAACAATAGCAGTAGTAACAACAACAACAACAACAAAAAAGACGACGACGACGACAACAACAGCAACAACAACAACAACATTAAAACTACTACTATTACTACAACAACAACAACAACAACAACAACAAAAACAACAAGAACAACAACGTGCAACGTCATTAATAGCATCTGGGCAGCAACAGCAGATATGTCAATATCGACAATAGCAACAACAGCAACAACACTAACAATGAAAACTGCAACAACAGCAGCAACAGCAACAACAGCAAAAGCAGCAACAACACTAACAATGGAAACAGCAATAACAGCAACAACAACAACAACAACAGCAACAGCAGGCGTGTGTTTGGTTGGCGCCACTACTGGAAGTCCTTCTTCTTTACTTTCCTTCTTCTGTCTCTGTCTGTTCGTCAAACTTTTCCCACAACTAAGTGACCATTATCGTATCATTGTGCTTCTCTTTACTCAGACAACCAACTAACCAACCAACCAACCAACCAACCAACCAACCAACACCAACCAACCAACCAACCAACCAACCAACCAACCCACCAACCAATTAACCAACCAAAAATTTAACCAACCAACCAGTCAACCAATCAATCAAAAAAACAAACAAGCAACAAAAACTGCAACAACACTAACATGGCAATACCACCACCACCACCAACAACAACGACAACCAGAACAGCATTAGCAACATCAAGAATAACAACAATAGTAACAATATCGACAACAACACCAAGAACAATGACAATTACAATAACAAAAACAGCAACAACAATAGTAGCACCCCCAGAAACATCAATAACTATAATAAACACATTGCGTCTTCTTCCCTATCTCTTAAAACCGCTCTTGCATACACCCTCAGTGGTGCCTCATCGAATATTCAGCTGTCCTCTTCACCCCTTGTTAACTCCATTTCCCCCTCTCCTCGCTTCAGGGTAATCAGAAATTCTCGTCTCAGATAGCAGCCTTCTAATTGGCAACAAAGCGCAATTCGTCTCAAAACTGTGCGACGAAATAGCGGACAGTCTGTTATCGACGAATTATCCCCCCCCCCC
>NW_004797293.1:1745683-1747901 GCF_000002075.1 Aplysia californica | reverse complement strand
AGAGAGAGAGAGAGAGAGTCAGGCGGAAGGAGGGTTGGGGGCAGAGGCAGAGAGAGCAAGCATATACATTTTCCAAAAGGTTTAAGAAAATGTTTTTTAAATGTTACAATCCCTTACCCTTTCCCTTGGACACATGCTCTCACTCCGACTCCACACACACACTAACCCCCTACCATATTTAAACCAAAAGTTCGATCTCTTTACTCTTCACAAAGTATCAATTTCTTCCATATCTTTGTCTGTCCTTCTTTTTAATTACTCCAAAGGCCCTTCCATGTTTTTATATTGCCTTTCAGCGGTGGGAGGGTATCATCCTTTAATTTCCTGAGCAAATTTCAGACTGGCGATTTGCTTTGCCCTGCCCGAAGCAAGACACGTGTGGGGTAACCTTTGACCCTACAACTCTGTCCAAACCATTCAGATTTCTCATTCGGGGAAAGTTACGCTTGCAAGGGCAAGTTTCGCGCACGACGTCACGGCGATTCAAAAGTGGCCCCACATGGATTGAAGTTGAAGACCTCAGATATGTTTATAGCAGACCAAGTAAGTTCCGAATAGAGGGCTCAAGTATGCTTTGAAAAGTTTTAATAAGAGTTACACGGCATTTGCAACACAATTAGGGCACTTAAGTGTCGACAGTATACTTTTACCAAGTGTCTAATCAGCACAGGTTTAGAAAATGCCGATCCCGGGATTCGAACTGAGGTCATCGGCACTATAACTTAACTTGATACCAACTGAACTTACTGTTCACCTGTCAAATTGCATCTCATGCTTTAGCCCTTAAACGATTTAGTCCTATCCCCCCCCATTTAATGACAGCGAAAGTTGAAAATAATAACATGCTTAGTGTGTTACTTTTCCCCCACTAAAATATAGGTTTCCAGCTACAGCCTTGCATTATCAAATAAAATATTCAGAAAAGAATGAAGATTTCATATTATGATGATATGGTTACGGTAGAGCCAAGCAAATGTTTGTGAAGAAATAAAAATGGGAAAAAAATGAAAGAAAGTATAAAAAAAAAAACCTGAAAGAAAATAACATCTAACCAGGAAACGTACTGTCATCGAGATAAAAGTAAAATGCATTGAGTGGAAAACACACAGTTTAATAATTTCACACCTAATCAACGATCTTTTCGAAATATGCTTACTAACAAAATACAAATTATTTAAATATTGTAGCAAAGAAAGAGGGAAACAGAACTATCTTTATTATGGGGGAAATATTCAAATTACAGAAGCACTGTAGAAGTACTCGCCTCCACAATCTAAGTTTTTTTTCCTCTTTCTTTTCTTCTTTTTAAAGGACGCCCTTTTCGACCACCCTACCCTCTCTTCATCCTGTCTTTCCTTCTTCTTGTTCCTCTCAAACCCATTTCATTGTTGTCTTTGTAAACGTTTCCCCAATCCCCTCTTCACGTTTCAATAGGGCATTTCTCCATTTCTCCCCAAATCTTTCTTTGCTGACCCGCCGTCTTGCCCTCCAATGACGCAACGGATCTCGAGCGTCCATTTGCCAAACTTGTTTAAAACGAACCCTCACCACATGTCAAGATTAAGGGCAGATTCATGATGTCCCTGCTAATAGAAGACTTTCTTCCGACCGCGTGGTGTTAAGAAGCGCAGACGGAGAGGGAGAACAGCTCCTAGTCGGCTGCTCACGAAAGGTCTCTGAGTGGTTTAATTAAAAACCTCTTCTCGCAAAGGCCGGATAAGCCCGCAGCGTTCCTAGCATCGTGACGTGTTTCCGGCAAGTTTGTCGCCATTTTGTGTCGGCTGAAGACCGGCAGAGCTGGAACTGAATGCGCGCGCTGACGCGAACTCTGGCCACCCCGGAAGGATGGAAAACGATGGCATTGTGGGTCTGGGACACGCTCATCGGGGTGACATAATTTCTCCATCAGCCCAAGACGGGGCGCATAGAAGCAGGGAATGAGAGAGAGGGTTGGGGGGGGGGACGGGGGATGGATGGATGGTGGTGTTGAAGGGGGGTGGGGTGGTTGGGAATGGATGGTGAGGAAGGAAAGGGAGAATCGGGAGGGGAAAGGATTAGACTCTTATTCTATAGATAGGATTGTGAAATAATATCAAAGTACGTGTATATTTGCGTAGTTTATATATTATGTATGTATTCTATAAATAATAACGAACATTCGCTCGAGTCTTTCTGCCCAAACTCCCTCTACCCCACCTTCTTCTCTCTCTCTCTCTCT
>NW_004797293.1:1743975-1745518 GCF_000002075.1 Aplysia californica | reverse complement strand
TCTGTCTGTCTGTCTGTCTGTCTGTCTGTCTGTCTGTCTGTCTGTCTGTCTGTCTTTGTCTCTGTCTCTCTGTCTCTCTGTCTCTCTATCTGTCTCTCTGTCTCTCTCTCTCTCTCTCTCTCTCTCTCTCTCTCTCTCTCTTTATCTCTTTCTTACTCTAAGGTCTTCTCCTTTCCTCTCTCAACCAAAGTCCTTCTCTCCAACTTTTGCACACTTGATCGAGGACGCGTGAATGCATGTTACCCAAAAAGATAGATTGGCAGACAGTGAGAAGTATGTGTTATTGTTTCAACTGATGAAGGTGTTGATTCGAGTTGTGAAGACAGATAATTCTATAGCAAAGGGATGAGAGCGCTCCTTAATTTTACTTCAACAACTTAAAATAATAGGCTAAGTTATTATTAAATAGCCCTTAGTTGTTGTTGTTGTTGTTGGTGGTGGTGGTGGTGTTGTTCTTGTTTTTGTTGTTTGTTGTTTGCTTTTTAATTACCCCAGACGAACAGAGAATTATCATTGTCATGAAGTGTTGGGTTCAGAACAACTACATGTATAAACAAATTACCAGGGTCATTATGTAGAGCTTATAGCTCCAAGTCCCAACTCAGGCAGGACATCATATCCCCAAGAAAGGTAATCTAACATTATTTCCTCTCAGACGACTGGTTATGTGTCAGTTGTTTAGTAGTAGTCGAAATAGCTACCCCGCTGCATGTATATCGATGGAGTCGACCGAAGCTTTGAACAGTTAAAACTCAATGTTGAACAGGAGGTAAAAAATAAAAAATAAATATCGACCTAGAATCATGCCACGGGTTTGTTCAAAATTTTAATCGATTATTCGTGATTATCAGGTGAGAAATGCTTGACATCTGGAGCTTACACTCTACATAGCTACCCCCTTTCCTGCGAGTTAATTTAGTAACACCAGTTTGATAAAAACGTGTTCCTCATTGCACAAATATATATCACTGTTGATTCTTAAGAAGCTGCAAAATTTTGCGTTAGTCTCAATTTTGCTTGAAATTAGACGAGAAAAAAAATCCTACTGTGTCCTAAACTTCTAAATAATATAGTTATTTGTCAGATGCGTAAATGGATGTTTCTAGACTGTTGATGTTCGAGTCCCGTCTTTTGACTCCCAGTGGTTGATAACTGCATAAGGTCATATGAGCGCCAAGGGTGGATGTCAATAGAGAAGTCCAAACGGGGAATCAGGCTCACTCTGCTCACCTCTCTAGCCTCAACAGCACAAAGTCTGCGTAAACTTTCAAGGCACCCCGGAAATAGGACCCCGGAAATAGCAAGTCACAAGAGAGTGGCCAACATACAAAAGAAGTAGAGGGAAAATGACGATAGTAAGGATGAGGAAAGACAAAGCAGCAGTTCCCCCTACGTTGCTCCGGCACTGTATGAGCATGACATTTATAAATCAGCTCATTTACAATTCTACTGTGCATAAGAACATGTTAATATTCCCCCTTTGGGAATGGCGTAAAGACAACTTCCGTCAGTAGCACTACCCTGGTTGGGGGCACGGGGGGGG
>NW_004797293.1:1741026-1743875 GCF_000002075.1 Aplysia californica | reverse complement strand
GGATGCGGCGAGAGATGTTGCGTTATGGAAGCTGTCCCATCGGAGTCTGTGGTGTAGCGATTTGGCACTTTGATGTCGCATGTAAGCGACCCGAGTTCGATTCCAGAGTTAGGAGAAATTTCTATTGAGTAAAATGAGCTTTCTGCTGGCATGTCTTTCAGTCGGTTATGGTCCTGACAAGCAGGGTCAAAAGCCACCTCCTAAATTGTCTAAATTGTGTCCATTGCTGTGTAAAAACACCTTCATTAAAGAAGGCGTTTCACTGACAATCCTTACAATGTGCATATTGTTTTTGGAAGTATTTTTAATGAAAAGAAAGAGCAAAAACAGAAAAGACGACTTCTTAAGTTTCATGATTATAGTTCAATTATATTGTTGGCACTCTGAAAACAGGTAATACTATTCAAAAGCAAAATGTTCACCTACCTATATTCAAAATATCATGTTCAAATACAACACAAATCTGCTGCATCTTGTTTTGTTCGTTTTGTTTGTTTTTAGATTTGTGTCCAGAATTTTTTTTCCCCACGGGACGAACAGCATGCTGTTCAACAAATCGAACAACAAATCGTATTCAAAATAGTAGATAGCTTGTTGTAAAACAGAACTGTATTATCAGAAAAAATGACGGGGTAGGGGTGGTGTTGCTTTAATAGATTGAGGCTGCCTTTTCCTCTGTTGGTATGTTTTGCCATTTCTTTTTAAGGCGTACTGTACACTTGGGCAGTGCTCTGGCGTGGTTTGCTCCTTCTTTCCTATCAAACATATATCGTCCATATCTCTCCTACTTCTTTTTGTATAATTTGTTACTCTATGGTAACATATCTAATCTTCGGCTCTTATATTGTTTATCAAGTGCCGTAAAACTCTTACTAAAACTAAACCAACACTGTACAGAACACTCTAAGATACCCCAAAAACTGCACCGTCAAATTGTGTTTGCGTATAAGTCGTCACAACTATATTGGGTTTCCAACACTGGTGAAATCGCTGTCTCGCCGCTCTCATCTCCGACTTGAAGCGGCACGGGCGTCTATTCAGGAGCAATTTGGTTGCTAATCACCGCTGATTGTGGAACTGATTTCTCCCGAGTGGTCATGCTTGGCTGGTGGTCATTACAGAAACAAGCCATCGTCTGAGACACCATTTGGCTACCGAGGAGAAGACGGAGAATTTAAGAGAAGAAAAAAGAAAAAAAAAAGCAAACAAAAAAAGCCGAACACCCGAACCCCCTTAAGTTTATTTCTGTGTCTGCGAATTAAAAAATGGTACTGAAATACAAATATACAGTATACTTCGACCGCTCAGTGGAAGACTCCACAATTTTGAAAAGTAACGTAATTTGCTACATTAGAATTGCATAGTTCCATCTGACAATATTGGCCGTTTTAAGTAAATTAATGAGACCATGAGGTTAGAAACCAATAGATGTTCTGTCTGCTCTATCAAAATCGTAAGAATTTTCCTAGTCAATATATTCCTAGAATTGCATTCGAAAAAGCTTTACATGTTGAGAAACTCAAAATAGTTAACGTAAAATTTCTCAAAACTTGGTACCGAGCAGATAGAACTTTGTTATTCTAGGGTAGCGGTGTGACAGTTTTACACGGAGCTGTCGACTTGTTTGATAAAGCAGCCGTATTCTTCATCAAGAGTCTTTTACTTCTCTATCTAAGCGACAGTTGTTTTGTTCTATTGGTATTAATTTTTGTAATCCTAATTGTGGTGTGTGTGTGTGTGTGTGTGTGTGTGTGTGTGTGTTTGTGTGTGTGTGTGTTTCGTATGTGTGTGTGTGTGTGTGTGTGTGTGTGTGTGTGTGTGTGTGTGTGTGTTTGAGTGTGTATGTGAAGGTTGCGGACGAGAAGGTTGCCATAAAAAAGTAAGGCAGTCTTTTCCACCGAATATCTGTTTTGCTTCTCTTTTTTTGGGGGGATAGTCATACAGTACAGAACAACACTCTGATGTGTCCCAAAACATCTCCCTAAATCTCTTTCTGAAGGAGACAGAAGAAAGTACAACAAGGTGGCAATCGGATGTAGAAATTTCCCCTTGCTTTATTTGGGTGATTTATTAGGTTTTACGATCACAACAGAGAATCCGCTTGATCGCTGAAGACGCACAAAAACCTGGCCCACACGTCGCTTGTCAGTGACGCTACAATTCCCGACTAATTCCTCTTTGCAGTAAAAATCCAATTTGCCTCTTTGGCTCTCCCCGACAGTGCGCCCTTCTCGTGATTTTGACTCGGGCAGACTGTGGGAGTGAGGGCTGAAAAGACTCGCCAATGATTTCTCTGAAAAACGAACAACTCTCCAGTGTTTATTTCCTGAACCAGCTTCTCTACGCCTGGTTAACCCGCTCAAACGCGTTTATGTCGAGCAACCCAACTCTTCAACAGAGACCCTCGTACGCGCGCAAAAATTGTTACCACTAAAGGGCGCCAGTGCTTTCGCTTAGAGAATCGAATTACCGTTTACCAATAGGAACTGCGGGCAGGAAAGGATTCGCTTAGACTGGCACAGCCGCCTATGAAGAGCCCGCAGAGTATTGATGGGCGATTATCCCTTTGTTTCCCGGGCAAATCGGGGCGAGAAATTACATTTGGGGCGAACCCAATCAGGTTAGCAAAACGCTGAAGGGGTTCGCTTCTAGACCCGATATTCATCTGATTGTCGGAGTCTTCGGAACTTTCTAGATTGTTTCGATATTGAACTGTTTAAAGGATCTGTCGTGAAAGTAATCAAAAGAGTTCATTATTTTAAGAATTTGAAGCCTTTGTTGCGATTAATTAAGTTTCTCACAGAAAGATGAATCCCACCAATCTATTGCATATATATTTAAATACTTAG
>NW_004797293.1:1736467-1739416 GCF_000002075.1 Aplysia californica | reverse complement strand
CCCCCACCATTCTGACCACAAGGACCCCTCCCGGTATGCAGTCTCTTAGTTTTGGTTTCTGAGCTGATAATATCAGTAATTACATGACCAAAAAACACCTGGTATTTGATGCTTACTTGTCATCCACCTCTGTCAACACAACCGACAGCTGGTCTCTTTAGACGAGGTAGAAACAAGAGTTTGAAATCTATGACATGATGGTGAAATCAGGCGTCCGTCAAAGTAATTATGAAATCAGAGAATTGGGCATTTTTTCGCTCATTGGGAATTTTCCATCCCTTAACTTTTTCTATAAATTAGCTCGGCACTTTTCATGCTAATTTAAAAAAAAAGTATTTTATGTAGATTTCACTGACATGCAAATTATTCTTTGAATATCTTGAAAACGACTCAGAATAATTTTTACGATTTTGATAGAGCAGACTGAACATTTGGTTTCTGACTTCATGGTCGTATTAACTCCAAACAGCCAAAAATGTCAGATATAATGTTGTAATTCTAAGGTATCCATTTATTGAAAAAGTTGGAGATAGCCAGATCTGCCTTCAAAGAGGGGCAGAAAAGTACCCCTTTAGCACATTGAAATTAAATCCTCCAAAATCAAATACAGTCAAAACTAAGGAAGACAACCATCCATTGTGGATATAAAAAGTGATCGCATTAGACAGTTAAACAGGATGCAACCCTAAGCTGTTACATTATAATTAAAGAAAATAAGAGAGGGAGAAAATAGAAAGTGACCGTTTGTAGAGAGGATTGTCTTATCGCAAAGTTTACCTCTGAAAGCAGGCTACCCCTTCCTCATTCAACTGCTAGTATCACGACTACTATTCAAAACATGTTACCATTTTTTCAATCGAAAGCAAGCCAAATAAACAAGCTTTAAGATGGTTTCAGTAACTCCACATGCTCTAAAATTAACGAGCGCCCGATTCCATTGCGCCATTGATTGTCCTGGTAGAAACAGGAACCCAGAAGTTTACTATTAATTAATTCCGAAGTTAGATCTCATCTCTGCGCTCGGAATTCGACATGCCCTTGTGGATTTCCGCGTTAAATTTGATGAAGAAAAAAACAGAGTTCTATAATTTGAGACTGAGCGTACAGAAAAAGCTATTGACCAACACGCGCAAAATGGTATCATCATCATCATCCGGTGCCTTGCCGACTTGCGTGGGCGATCATGGAGCTCTACTTCCATCTGTCTTGCGTTACAGCAATGGTGTACGTTGTTCTTGCTGCTCCCAGCCATATTGTCAACTTGTCCAGTATCTTTTCCCTCTGTCCGCCTCTGCCTCTCTTTCCATTAAACTTGCCTGTTGTTACAATATTCTCCAAGGCTTCTTTCCGCATTGTATGTCCAATGAAATTTGCCTGTTACTTTCGTATATTCGTCATAAGTTGTCGTCTGCAATTTGCTTCAACCAAGACTTCTACATTTGTTATTCTAGCTGTCCAAGGGATACGCAGCATGCGTCTTATGAACCACAACTCTGTCGCCTCAATTGTTCTTTCCTACTATCTATTGATTGTCCATGCTTCGCACCCGTAATAGGATTGGCTCGATGTAACTTTTCAGTACTCTTTTTCTTGTTCCCAATGACTGATATTTGTGAATTTCATTTTGTGGAAGGGTGCTATTGCTTGGCAAATGCGGCTTTTAATTTCGTTGTGAAAATATATCACACACTGTCCAGAGTGCCATGAGCACTGAACCTACACTAGATCTATCACATCAAGGCATGGGCTATCCCGAATATTTCATACAGTTGTTTTTTTTTAACTTTGGAAAGTGTTTTGCGGCGCTCGCAAATGCTTTAAGTTGATGGGAGCGCGTGGGACACATTAAACATAGTTTTGTTAAGAATTATTGGGAATATTGCCTGGGTACCGGCCAAAGCCTACTTTTATCGATGTTGGACCACTAAATAATCTTTAACGAGAGCAACTTGCACACGGGACCTCTCAGTTTGGTCGCCCTTATTCGAGAAGGCTAGGTGTTCGATCCTACCTTCCCTATGATCAGGGGTGTGACTGAAAGAAAGCAAAAAGAGGGAGTCAAGGAGAAGCAGTGCAAAGGTTTCAGAAATACTCAGGAGCCCATAAGAGGGGGCAAAGGGGGAGGAGGGGTAAGGTGGGAGCAGAAAGTGGACACGAAAGCAGACGACAGAACATAGAGAGCAGGAAAGGAGATGAAAGGAGACAATTTTAGAGAAGAAAATTGTCCGTTGTTGTCAGGTTTCGAACCTGGGATCTATTATTGATGGAGAGGCAAACACCGTAACCTCTAGGCCACGATAGCCCCCCCCCCCTCACAGGGAGTATATGGCGGCAGCGTGCGACGGCCAGCAATGGCAGGTCGTTGCACGTCAACCTCTGAGTCAGAGATGACACATCCAGGTAAGTACACAAGTATTTTCTACATGCCTTGGGTTCTCTGGCGCTAGGGCAGCATCCTGTCTGCATAATTATTATTTTATGCTAAAAAAAATCCCGAGAAAGCAGATGAAAGGAAAACATTTTAGAGAAAAAATTTCCGTTGCTGTCAGGATTCGAATACAGGAACAATTGAATGAGAGGCGAATACCATATCCTCTAGACCACGAGAGCCCCCCAGCGTAAAATGTTATGCCAAATGTTGGTGCATTAGTACATCGCTGTGAACCAATAAATACTTTCCATTTTAGCGAGCGTTAGAAGCAGAGCAAAATATTCAGCCAAGATTAACGAATAACGAAGACATATTATTTGCCCAAGGACGCAGATTTTGCCATCGTCAAGACACCATCTGCTGCTGTGGTGAGGTTTGACCCATTTGTCGGGGAGTCTTTGCCTGTGTTGTTCCATTGTTACGGTTTTTTCTTTCTTTCTTTTGTTACACATACTTTTGTGAGGGGGCGGTTTGAATTTTTAAAAAAAATTCTTTCCATGGGTGTTTGGGAGGGGGGG
>NW_004797293.1:1734172-1735650 GCF_000002075.1 Aplysia californica | reverse complement strand
GGGGGTTAGAAAGGAGGCCTTTGGGGGAGAATATAGAAAAATAACGTAGGATGGTAGGAAAATCGACTGAATTTGGAAGGATGAAAAAGCACATTATGTTGTGAAACGAACGCTATTAAAACACAAATTTCATATTGATGCTCCCCGCAGCCAGTAGTCTTGCAAAACACTGCACAATTTGCACATCGTAAAAAACTTTACATTTACCCAGGGCCTCTTGATTATCTCAGTTGGTATTATGCTTCATTACATACGGAGCAGATGGTTCTGGTTCGAATACCAGACTGGGCGTTCTTAGCCTTAAGTTTTTTGGTATTTTTTTGGGGTTTTGGTAAGTGTTTAATAGCGCTCGCAACTACAAAAGGTCATAATATAAGCGCGCAGAACACATTAAACTTTGTCAGTTGGGAGGACATTTTGAATTTTGCCCGGATGGCGGCCGAAGCCTACTCTTACGATTTTAGACCACCAAGGGATCTTTAACAGGCGTAACTTGCACACAGGCCCTCCGAGATTTGTCGCCCTTGTCCGAAAAGGCTAGGTGTAGATCTTTCCTACCAGAAGATCAGGGGTGGGACTGAAAGACAGCAGTAAGAAGGAGCCAAGGAGTAGCCGTAGAAAGGCTGCAGAAAGAGTCATTAGCCCAGAGGAGGGGACAAAGGAGGTGAGGGGGTGATGGCAGAAAGAGGAGACGAAAGCAGACGACTGGACATTGCTAGAGAGCAGGGAAGGAGGTGAAAGGAGGAAATTTTAGAGAACAAAATCTTGCAGTCGCTACCTGGATTCGAACCTGAGACCTTTGAATGAGAGGCCAACACCTTAACCGCTAGGCCACGAGAGCCTCAAGTTGTTTTGTTGTGTTTTCAAGAATCTCAATCTGTTTGATTCGGCCCTACAGGAGATGGGCATTGAATTTGGAGGTCCCGCCTCTTATATAGCCTAATAGTGTTGAAAGCGGCCTGAACCCATTCGCTTGATTATTTATTTATTTAATTGGTTTTGTTCTTAAGGACACAAGAAGAAGCCAACCGCTCTGTTTGAGTATTCTACACAAACTTTTATTTCATTTCAAGGAAGACATTGGTAAAATAAAGTGAAAATGTTGCTGAACCTTCGCTTCAAGGTCTAGAAAATATCACTACTATTAAATCAAGAAATGGTACATTCTTATCTTCACATTTATTACATTATTGTCATACTTATAAACAAAACCAACCTCAATAAATCAATAGACGCCTTGGTCCTTGCATACTGAACATAATATCTAAAACATTAAAAGAAAACCGTTAATATAACAATTGCAGCCAGTTCTAAGATTTTAACGATCGTTTTTTTTTCTTGACAAAGGACATGAAACAGTAACAAATCGCAAAGCAGTCACAAATGCAGTTATCAATTACCTCTCTCTCTCTCTCTCTCTCTCTCTCTCTCTCTCTCTCTCTCTCTCTCTTTCTCTCTTTCTCTCTCTCTCTCTCTCT
>NW_004797293.1:1730738-1732316 GCF_000002075.1 Aplysia californica | reverse complement strand
TCAATTCCTAACCCTCTTTCTCTCTCCCTTCCCCAACTGCACACACCTCCGTGCACAAAAATGTAAAAAACCCCCACAAAAAAACAACAACAACAAAAAACAAATAATAGCTTGACAAACAAACTAACAAACTATTGGTACCTCTCCTCTTTCATACCCATCTGCCCCCTCCCTCCCCCCCTCTACCGCCACACTCACACACAAACACATAAATCACAGACATGGCCGCTAGCCACCCGCATTTCTCTGGGATAAGATGAGATGAGAGAGAACAATGAAATCTAGAGGGAATTATCATTACTAAAACGTCTATAGTTTTCTTCATAAATCGTCATGGTTATGTTTGAGGCAACAAAATTCTACGGCGCAGATTATCATCTAGTTGGGTAACCGCCAGTCCTGTTTGCATTATTTTTCGGTTATTTTATTTATGTCTTGAAAAACTATACAACAACGGCAAGTTAACATTTTAGCAATTAACTTGTCTGAATCCTTGAATGCACCCGTATTCCGTTTTTAGAAGTCTCTAACCAGCAGTAGAGCTGTAGACCTAAAAATGGCACCTCAGCGAGGTCTTAATTATTTTAAAATAAACAAGCAAATTAACAACAAAAGCATACACAAAAACAAAGACGAACAACAAACTCATCAGAAAGTATCCCGCAGGCCGTACAATAAAAACGGACAGTGCGGATTACCAGGACAATAACAACAGCAACAGACGGGCAACTGAATCAAGCACCGAGCGCAACAGACGAATTATAAAGCAGTCAACGCCCTCGCAGAGAAATAACCCAACAAAAATAACTCTAAAAAACACACCAACAAAAAACCCCCAACAAAAATAACTCTAAAAAACACACCAACAAAAACCCCCCAACAAAAATAACTCTAAAAAACACACCAACAAAAAAAACCCAACAAAAATAACTCTAAAAAACACACCAACAAAAAAAAACCCAACAAAAAAACCCAACAACAAAAAACCCCACCACAGAAACTTAACATGCATCGCTTCATCTAGCACTCACGGCTGTCTTCCGCAAGATTTTTCTCAGTCTAAGTTACAATATTGAACCTATCCTCACTTTGAAAAGCCTGAAAGTAATGCACTATTATCAGCGAGGGGGGGTGAAATAAGTAACATTTGAGAAGAAAAGCCGCCACTAGGACTGGTAATTATATGACTACAATTCATTTTCAAGCACCCATCAGCATATTGTAAAAGTTAGACGTGCAGATAATTAACATATGGAACTTTACATTTTCGAAAACTGAATAATTACCCAGGGCAGTCAACTCTAGGAGTGTAAAAACATTGAGTCTGAATATCATAACAATTGAGCGAATAACGGATGCAGACACATAATATTATATGATTTTAGTTGTTCCTATTATTTTAAACAGCAACTAAAAATACATGCTTTATTATGGTGTAGACAATGTTACAAGCAATTATCATAATTTTGGAAATACATTTCTAAAGCTAACGGTAAACCTATTATTTGTTGGCCATACGTTACCCACGGAAAGTTTTAAAACACTTAGTAATGCAGAGAGGGGGGAGGTGGATGGGGG
>NW_004797293.1:1729176-1730638 GCF_000002075.1 Aplysia californica | reverse complement strand
GGAAGGGGTGGAAAGAAAAATATTCTCAAACGGCACATACATCAATTCATCTCAATAGTTATTGATTATCCAACACATACAACACGTTTTTACAAAAGAAAGAAAAAAATCGACATTTCATAAAGACAGGCCACATAGAGTCAGTAAGATTAATATCACAGCGTGTTAAAAAGACAAATTGCCAGATTACGTATTATATATGATCCTGAAGTATAGCCCACCCTGAACTATTCAGTTTCTTAACCGCTTGAATGTAAAAAAGAAGAAAAAAGAAACCCATGAATAACTGAAAGAGAAGCTGATTATTGCATTAAAGTGTTCGTGAAATACGACTTGCTATAGACGTCTGTAAATTGAAATATTTTTTCCAGTTTCTTACCAGACAGCTATTCAAAATCCGGGGTCTGTTTCTGTGCCCATGTTTTCGCCAACGCATTATGCTATTCGCACGCAATTAACTATTCCTTCACTGATGCAGTCGACTTTCGATTTCACTAAACGTGACAAATTCTTTCCTTGCAAAAATCTTTCTCCCGGCTATAGAAATGTCAAAGTGCACTTAGTAAACTAGAATTAAACTTGTCTTTACAAAAACGTTTATCCGTCTGGGGAATGTGCTGAGCATGTGTTTATGTGTCTGTTGGTTTGTTTTCGTATGTTTGTATGAAAGTATGTGATTTTGTTGAGCAAAACCTACAGTAAGTACGTAAGGATTATTCAGCTGGATAACATATTAGTCACGAAGCGGTGGCGTCAGGCGCTCGCCAATATTAGGGCAAATGGAGTCTCCGCCTAAGATCAGGGTGCTCGGGAGTAAGGAAATGCGGGATCTTAGGCGAACTGGGATCTTAACCGACGAACCCCGGGAAGAATCTATGGTGACCCATGCTAAGGCTCACAATAGGTAAAATGGTCTCCCTCCACTCTAAAATGAACTGACGTGACCGCTTGGTGGGTTTATGACATATGGCTGTATTGGCATCATCTTAAAACTTGTTCACGTCTTTTGATCAAAGATACCCATCTATCTTGAATGGAAGTCATGATATTAACGGTTGAATGAGGTTGGGAGGAGAGGCAGGGGGGGGGGGGTGTCTTCTGACATCAGAAGTAAAATTAGCAAGAAATTGGTCGCCATGCTTATTGACTTTTAAAGCTTTAATGTCTTGGGAAAGTGCAAATTTACATTTTTGTGCCATTAATTAAATTTTCAGAAATAATCTGAACAGAAACGCAAAAATGGGCCCAACCTGCTGAAACTGAAAAATGTCAGTTTCTTCGACTTCAATGATTTGACGAATTTTTTTTCAGGATGCCATATTATATATCTTATAAGACCAAGATGCGACATCTTCTAGCTAAAAATAAGTAACAATGCCAGTGGATCGATATACACACACACTCACACACACATAAACATACATACACACACATACACACACACACATATATATATATATAA
>NW_004797293.1:1726270-1728760 GCF_000002075.1 Aplysia californica | reverse complement strand
TACTACTACTACTACTACTACTACTACTACTACTACTACTACTACTACTACTAAGAAGAAGAATAGATAGCATTTGTATATTTGCAAATCTCGGCTCAACTGCAAGCTCTATCCGTTTCAAAATTAACGAGATAATTTGTAAGGTGCAAACCCAGATTTTCTGGCCGCAATCCGAGTGAAACCAGGAGAACAATGGTTGTGGCCCTTGATTATAGAGAGCTCAGCCGGGCCCGTTTTGAGATACGGCAGCTATCATAATATCATCGTTAAGATACTATTCTGTGGCGTCTGTGATCAAGTGGATAGGTTGTTGGGCTCGTAAACGAAAGATAGTAGGTTTGAATCCCGTCAGGGGCCCTGACGTTGTGACCTTGGGAAAGGCATTCAACAAGTATTTTCTTAACTTCACCTATGTATACATGGGTATCCAGCTATAGATCTAGACAAAACTTAATAGTTATCTTTTTAGTTCTCTGGTATTTGAGTGCTCATTCGACTGCTTGCACTGTATGCTTCCCGGGAAACGGAGAATGTTTCTGAGTATTCTTGTGTCTACAGAGACAATAACATAGAGCTTGATGTTGAGCGGGGATATGCACTCTATATATGCTATTTATTATGTGTTATTTATCATTAAAAGAAAACACTCTCAAATGTTTCTTGCCTACGCACAAGAAAACATTGACCATTAACTGTAGCCGGAAAGGTGCAAAATGTTGAAAAGCTTTTTGTAAAAAAGCACGTTACAATCACCTGAATAGTGAAGCAAGCTAGCTATTAGCGTGCCGAGCGTGCAAAAGTTACGAACTGGAACTCAAACGCTTGTCGACAATCATCTCATACGTCATCGGACATTTCCCTTAAAGGGAAGTTTACCGGCAAAAAAAATAATTCTTTATTCTGCCATGGAGTGAAGGGAATTGTACATTTTAAAGTTATACTCTAACGACAATGATGGGAGAAAAAGCTGGAAAAATATTTTTAAAAGGAGGAAAAATCGATGATTTACGCCATGAATCTGCAACTGTTTTACATTAAAAAAAATTCTGCATGTTCGTGTGATTCTGTGTTTAAGTGAATGTTCCGTGAACTGGTGTCAATTCATAATTTATTCTGAGGTCAGTGACCGTTGAAAAGGAATAGAAAGGAATTTGTAATTTTAAATTAACCTTAAACAACACCCAAGAAGACCAAATCAACACACTTCACATACGTGTGCTCTCTGTTTAGTTTACTTTTTAAAAATGTGATATAAATCGAACCTTTTATCAAATTTAACTGTTTCCCGAAAACCCAAATTTTGAATAAGGGACTGCAAACTTTTAATACGGTGATGGTAGAAACGAAACCCCCCAAAAAAACAAACAAACAAAAAACTAAAGCAAAAACAAAAACAGATGGCATAATACATAATACATGCCTTGTTTCGTTTCTTTCTCTGGTCTATGTATAAGTTAATTCCTGCTTGACCCAATTAATAGATCTCTACAAAGGCAGAGAGGACATCGTCACTCACTCGCATAATGTTGTACTTTATCAGTGCTTGAACATTATACGATCACCGAGAGAAACAATAATCTATACAGCCTGCTGTCAGAGCACTTTACAATGCTGCGAAACTGAGAAACAATTTTCGATCTTGGGACACGCCCGTAATGGAAAATTATCACATTTTTGCAATGGATATAATAAGAGGTATGAACAGAAGCGCCTTTCTTGCGTTGTAGATAGCAGTAGTCTTTTCACTTTCTCCTTGTGAGAAAAGCTCGGCAAAAAGAAATATGAACCCCCCCCCCCCACAAAAGAAGCCTCTTCACTTCCCCCTATTTAGACATTTTTCATACGGCAACAATATTTCATTTAAGGTAAAAATACCTGAAAAGAACGTATCAAAATTAATTGACTTTGAAAATAATGTAGTGTTGTTTAGGAAATACAGCATTATCAAAAATAAAATCAGAATATTAAGATGAATGTAAACAAGTCAGACCTGTCATAAGGAAACAAAAGAAAGCAATATATTTTCCAAAAAAAGATAACGACATGTCGAACTCAAATCCTAGACTTACAACTTTATTAGCATTTATTTATGCAACAGATGCAACAATTTTCCGATATTGATTGAAAATTTAAAATTATCATTCAGAAACAAACACCTCTTTAAATAACGTTCCACCACGTTACATTTTTACCCTGTTAAAAAAACAATCGACAAAAATGTTAAACAACAACAGACACTTCCCCCCTTACATTCAGATGAAAATAAGATGAATAAATAAATAAATAATGGGGGAAAATCAATAAACAGTCAAACAACAGACCAAGAATGATCAGATTAGAAAAGCTCCTTCTGCCCTCTTGTCCGAAGAAGAAGAAGAAGAAGGAGGAGGAGGAGGAGGAGGAGGAGAAGGAGAAGAAGAAGAAGAAGAAGAAGAAGAAGAAGAAGAAGAAGAAGAAGAAGAAGAAGAAGAAGAAGAAGAAGAAGAAGAG
>NW_004797293.1:1722429-1723753 GCF_000002075.1 Aplysia californica | reverse complement strand
GCACACACACACACACACACACACCTCTGATACACATCTCTGTTATAGGTTAAAGAGCAAAAATGCCAGGATTTTCTTTTGGTTTTATAAATTATTTTTTAAAAACACTTTGCCGTCATCAAACAATACTGGATATATTCTAGAAGGATATTTCACACATCCTCAGCCTGCTACGTCGAAGAGCCTAATCATTAAACCAGATAGTATTAAAGCCTCAGACTAGCAGTGACAGTATACTGGATGAAAACCTCATGTGTCTGAGCAAAGAGAAAGACGGACCTTTGAAAGAGTCTTCCTGTACCCCAACAATGATTGTGTCGTTCGAATGTGTGTGTGGTGGTGAAGAGGGGTTAAGGGGGAGGGGAGGAACTGTATTCAATAGGGGAAGTACACAACACATAAGATTAGACGAAAATAGGCACACACGATACATCCTTAGAAATATAAGAAGACACAGGTGTTGCATTTGAGTGTGTAATTATTGCGACGACTAATGGGAACAAAATGTAAAATAATAAAAATGACAGGAGGGATTGGATAGGAAGGGCGTGTAGCCCAATAACACCAGCATAATAACTCAGTTTGACACCGTAGTCTTTTAAAAGTTTTTATCCTCTAATTTGCAGAGAAGAGAACACTATCCTTAATGATTTTGTTAAACGCCCTTTTAAGAACAGCAATTAAGCAAACATAAAACGCTAGGGGGCATTCCTTCACGGTCAGAAGAGCCTAAAATGTGACAAATCTTGCATTATGTCGAATGAGACACCACAGAAAAAACGTTTAGTCGCAATGCATCGCGTATGGAGTTCCACCACCACGTCATGCATCCTGAAAGATGAGAATGCAAAACAAATTGCTTTTAGCCTGGGTAGCCCAGGGAGTGAGAATAAAATACCCTGCCGTAATCCCGAAGAATAGCCCTCCATGTTGTGTGTAATCGTTTCAAAGCAGTAAGCCGTAATTGTTTCGGTAAGCTATCAGAAGCAAAGCTTCAGTAATTATCTATCTAAGCTGGCGAGCTCTACGACTGTATTTTGTTGGGGTGTTTATAGAATAGAGTGCTATGGATGTAACACCTCTTTCAAAACGGTAAGATATTTCCAAAAGACAGCTAGTTCGATTCATTTTTAAGAAGCAAAATTGTGAATTGTTTTAAAGAAAAAGCAAACAAGCAGACAAACAAAACCAAAAATAAATTTTTAAAAAAAGTCATGTGGTTTGTTAACTTTTCTAAACAGGGTTGTTTCAGTTGTGTCTCGAGTAAACGCACACATATACACACACACACACACACACACACACACACACACACACGCACACA
>NW_004797293.1:1718705-1720053 GCF_000002075.1 Aplysia californica | reverse complement strand
TCTATCTATCTATCTATCTATCTATCTATCTATCTATCTATCTATCTATCTATCTTTCTTTCTTTCTTTTTCTCTCCCCCCCCTCTCTCTCTCTCTCTCTCTCTCTCTCTCTCTCTCTCTTTCCCTCTCCCTTTTTCTCTCTCTCTCACTCTCTTTCTATCTCTTCTGTCTTTCTCTTTTCTCTTTTTTCTCCATTTTCCACTCTCTTTATCTCTTCTCTTTTCTTTTCTCTCCCGTCTTCCTCTCTCTTCTCCCCCTCTTCTCCTCTCTTTATCTTTTTTGTCCCTTCTCCCTCACTCCTCCTCCCCTCTCACCTCCTTTCTTTATCTACTCTCTGGGAGAGCATGTTGAAGATGGAGAAATAGTTGTCTTAGTGGGAAGAAGTGAGTAGTTTTGAGTTATTTCACAGAAGAAGGTTAATTTGGAGGATCAGGGAGAGGTGGAAAGGAGTGGAGAGGGCAGTTGGGGGCAGAAGGTCATGAAAAAAATGGGGGATGGGGCTTGTGATAGGAGGGAGAAGCGAGATTTTAAGTACTTTCAGTAAGGAGAGGTTAATTTACTAAAGTGATGGAGAACAAAAAAAAGCAGATCGAATTTTCGAAACGGCGTATTTCGGAGTCTTACACTAAGCAGTCGAGATGTACATTTTATGTATACGAAATATTATAACGTGATTGATTGCAATGATTATTGTTTTACTTGTCATTTGACACAATTTGACATTTGTCGCATGCAGGAGATCAGAGTTTGATTCCCGAGTGGGGACCCCAAAAAAAACGATTATGTTTTGTCTTGGTCTCTCTGATAGATTGTTGTTCCCCCATTTGCACAATATATTTAATTAAAGAGGGAGGCTGCTCAAACCTTCCCTGTCAGGACCAGCCTAGGGTGAGAGAGACACAAAGTCTTCCGACAAACACTCATGTTCTCGATAAAAACTCACCCCTAGCACCACACCAGGATACCTGGATACCTGGAGGTGCCATCTCTGACTCAGAGGTTGACATATAACGACCATTCATCTTTCACGGTAGAGAGCTGTCGTTGCATATTCTGCCATATCCAGGCCACCATCCGGGAACCGAACTCATGTCCTCTTTAATGCCACAGAAAAGCGCCTGACGGCTACAGATAGCAGTTAATAACAATAGATACCCGATAAATTTGAGATCCCTGAGGAACGATTAGGGGAATTTTATCGCGGGGTACAGTCAATGGAGAAAACGAGACTTACGCTATTTCAGAATTACAAAGTTCTATCTGCTCAGTACCTAGTTTTGAGTAATTTCACACACACACGCACGCACACACACACACACACACACACACACACACACACACACACACA
>NW_004797293.1:1714285-1717625 GCF_000002075.1 Aplysia californica | reverse complement strand
TCTCTCTCTCTCTCTCTCTCTCTCTCTCTCTCTCTCTCAGCCCACCATGATTAAACGCAAGAAGTGATGACGTCGTGCGGGGAGCGCTCACCAAGCGAGCAGAGTGGAGAGCACTTAAAAATCTGTCACTCTCTCTCCCTCGCTCGCCTGGGGTCATTGTTTGAGAGCGCATGCGCAGTGAACCCGCGCAGAACTGACAGATTGCGCAAAGATGGGGGAGGCAGATAATGGCGCCGGGCATCATCGAGATGATCAAAAGGGAGAGCGAACACTCCCATCCACCCCCACCCCCACCCCCTCCCTCCCCTCTTCTTACTCCTCCTTCTTCTCTCCGATCGTTAATGTAGTTACTATGATGATTTTGCAATTACGCCTGACATCGCGCTGAATAGAAAGACATCATTAAAGTCGGATTTTCGCCTCATCCAATCACACTCACAAACAGAAACAAGTTTCAAGTTAACGGTTACGGCCACTTTCAATAATGCTCAAGGGGTCGTTTCGCGTGACCGGCCCGCGGTTCGCTGCCCTGTCTCTCCACCCCACCACCCCTCCCCTCCCCTGTTCATCTCTCCTCCTCCTCCTCCCCCCCCCTTTCACCATCCTCCTCCCACCCCCTGTCCCCCTCTCCACACACCCTTTCTCACCTCTCGTACTCCCCTCCCCTACACCCTTCCATCCCCTCGTCCTCCTCTCTCCCTTCCTGAACCACCACATAGTACTACTCAATTAGAACTAAATTTTAATGATGATGGCTTTCAATCACTCACTAAATTATAGCCCACCCAGCGTGTCTCACTTCTAATAAAAACAAGTTGACGTAATAAAGTTGACACAGAAAGTGATGCGTGTCTCGTTAAATAATTCTTTACGCTTAATTATAATATGTGTGCCTTTGCTCACATTATAAGCGTGAGCATGGCTTTGTTTCAATTATGTGGCCTCATAAGCGTGAGCATGGCTTTGTTTGAATTATGTGGCCTCATAAACGTGAGTATGGCTTTGTTTTAGTTAAGTAGGCCGGACACTGGTCCAATTAGTTGGGTCTGCAGAATTGTGTTGGGTCAGAGTAGAAGACGTCGGTGGTCTAGTGGTTGGGCTACCGGACTCTTCATCGTGAGGTTACACGCCCGGGGGTTTGCGCTTCAGGCCCAATGTTGTGTGCTTGGGGAAGACACTTAACACATATTTTCCTCACTTCACCCAGGAGTGAACATCTTGTCAGTATGCTAATGTTTTAGTTCCTGTAAACTGTCAGTTTGTCCCGTGTGTTTCCAGGAAGTTGAGATTGTTTCAGAATTATATCAGGGCTGGCTGCTGGTGTAGTATTATAGATTTCCAAAGTGCACACTGCTTGCTGTTGGGTTGGGATTTGCGTTATGCAAATGCTTTCTAGCATTATCTATTACTAGAGGGTGTATTGAACGGCTCCTCAGTTAGCGTCAAGGCTTATAAAAAAGTTTCCTACCATCACCAATACGACTGCGGTCGAAATGAACATCGATGCGGCTACTTTAAAAGGAAAGTGTAAATGCATATTATAATGTTTTTATCAATAAACCTTTAAAATATGTGACAAAATCCTGGTTCGATAGATGCATCTGATAAGACAATTTGTACATTATATTATTTTTCAGCCCCCATCCCCTCTCTCTCTTTATAGATCTATTGATTTTTTAAAAATCTTTTGATGAAAAAAGTATCCTTGTATCTTGAAAAGAAGTGGGGGTTTTTGCGATTGAAACAGTAGGGTTGCATGGTTATAAGACCAAACATCAATGGCAAAAAAAAAAAAAAATGGTCGACAAAGTTTGCTGGCTTCCAAATCTGGAGTGTTCTTGGAAACTTCAAAATTGAGGTTTTGCGTGCTTTTCAATAACCTTTCCCCCCAGTAAAATCCACACAGAAATGTGTTTTGAAATGGTCATTAAAGATGTAGAACCTAAACAAAATTTAATTTTAAAACTTGCCCGACGGACGTTAAAATGCCGATTTCTTCCAGTTCAAAATTTTCAGGAGCGCCAGATTTCACCTCCATGCAACAAATTTGTAAAGAGCAGCATCTACTATACCTTCCATCGTGTCCTGAATCAACAAGACAAAAACCCTCTCGTCCCCCTGAAACTTTTCCCTGGTTGAGTTGAAGACCGTGAAATCGCGAGCCACACGCGTTGAATTCACTTTGAAATCTACGGTCAACTCTTGAGATGTCCCCGCGACAACCAAAGGTTTCTATTCTAAATCAAAAAGGTAAAACCGGCGAGGAGACACACGCTGGCCGAGTTCACTCTAGCGTCCTGTTTGCTGTCAACAGACCAAGTATTTGCTCTAGAATTTTCCTTCTTAATCGGCTGTTTAGAATTTCAAACGTCGTTGCAATATCGATAATTTGCAGCGTTTTTTCTGAGAGGCTCGAATGATTCTCCTCGCTCGTTGGAGAGGGTATAGCTTTGGGTGTAGAATAAGGGGGCTCCTCTTTTTACGTTCTTTCCGGCTTGTGAGAAGCGCGAGATCTTGAGGTCTTTGAAAATTGAGAAAATCAACACGGACGCCCTCCTTAAGACAGTCACTTCAGTCAAACTATTTGTCTGAACGATGCAGGCGCCTCTCCAAGACAGAATATTTAATTCGTTCAGGACGCCTGAGTTTTGATGCAGTTTTTGATTTGTAGCTCGTTACAGCTTTGTCCCAAACGTTTAAAGCTAGAACTCACTTAAACTCTTTACCCATCCCACGTTCTCTCTCTCTCTCCCTCTCTCTCTCTCCCTCTCTCTCTCTTTCTCTCTTTCTCTCTCTCTCTCTCTCTTTCTCTCCCTCTCTCTCTTTCTTTCCCCACACTATTTGTCTCTGTCTGTCTGTCTGTCTGTCTGTCTGTCTGTCTGTCTGTCTGTCTGTCTGTCTGTCTGTCTGTCTGTCTGTCTAACTTTCGTTTAAAATTCAAAGACACGTTGAAAAACAAGAGACTAGCAAAAGACAGGATAGAGAGAGGTGGGAAAACGACCTTGAAGGTGGGTACAACTAAAAGGAACAAATAGATACTTAAAAGGCCCGAGTGACCGCGATAGAGAGAGAAAGAGAGAAAGAGAAAGAGAGAGAGAGAGAGAAAGAGAGCGAGAGAGAGAGAGAAAGAGAGAGAGAGACGGTGAGAGTGGAATATAAATAGATAGAGATAGACAGGTGGATAGATAGATAGATAGATAGATAGATAGATAGATAGATAGATAGATAGATAGATAGATAGATAGATAGATAGACATATAGATAGATAGATAGATAGATGGATAGAGACAGAGACAGAGAGACAGAGAGACAGAGACAGAGACAGAGCAAGAGAGAGAGA
>NW_004797293.1:1710804-1713458 GCF_000002075.1 Aplysia californica | reverse complement strand
TCTATCTATCGTTTTATCTATCGTTCTATCCATCTGTCTCTCGTTATCTCTCTCTATCTCTCTCTCTATCCCTCTATCTCTCTATCTCTCTATCTCTCTATCTCTCTATCTTTCTATCTATCTATCTATCTATCTATCTATCTATCTATCTATCTATCTATCTATCTATCTATCTATCTACCTGTTATTATCAATCATTATGTTATACTTATTCGTCCTGTCTTATGTCATTACAATCATTATTCTTACTACAAAATTGTCATTATTGTGTTTATTTTAAATAATTACTCTAATTGATACCACCACTATTTCTGTTAAGTTAAAAATTTGTTATTAATAATAATGATAATAATAACAATAATAATATCATAATAATGGGCTGATTAAGGCGTCCTCAAATAAAGTTCTCTTTTAATAATATAAAGGTGTCACTTTAGTAGCCTGATTGAAGGGTGACTTGACAGGCATGCAAGCAATAACGTAGACCATTTTATTTCAGTTCAGAAATGTTGTTTATAGATTTTCAACAGCTAACTTTTACCCCTACCTCATATATGAAGGCAAAGATCAGCTTCTGTGTTAGCGACAGTGACATTTATTCTTTTTTTTTGTGAAACATTGTTTTAACTCTTAGTATTAGTAAGAGTTTTACAGCACTTGCAACACGATAAGGTCGTATAGGTACCGAAGATTAGAGGTGTTACAAGAGAATAGAAATCACGAAAAAAGGAGCAGAGATCAGGACTATAGATATTTGATAGGAAGGAAGGCGAAAGCCTCACCAGAGCAACCACCAACCACTCACGTTTTAACTATGAATCCGGCGTATGTGGTGTGGACTGTGGACTCGCCATCACATACCGAAGACCCAAGTTCGATTACCAGGTGGGAATAAACTTTATCGAGTGCCTCTGTCTGTCCTCTTAAACGTCAAAACATGTTTAGCCCGGGTTAGCTCTGACAGGAAAGGTAGAAGCCAACCCCTTCAAATGATTTAAATTGAGTAGATTTGGGCGTGAAACTACGGTACTTAAAAAAACCCCTTCGAAATTAACAACTATTTGCAAAGCGATACAAGGCAAATGTAAGGCCGTATACCTTTTAAACTATTTCACTTAGACACCATTTTTGAGGAAGGAGATCTAATGCATCAGAATACCATTGTGTTATAAATCAGAATACGGACTATGTATCTAGCATTGTTTATATTATTTTTGATTTATATTATGCATGTGACTGTGAGCCTGTTTGCGAGTGTAATAATACTATAATGGTTATATGCACAGATGTGTGTGGAAGGGAAGATGTGTGAGAAAAGAGCGTATGTGTAATTCGGTGTGCAGATTAGAGTATGCATGCGTTTGAGTGTGCCTGTTTGTGAGTGTGTATGTCTGTGTGTGTATGTGTGTGTGTGTGTGTGTGTGTATGTGTGTGCGTGTGTGTGTGTTTGTGTGTGCGTGTGTGTGCACGTGTGTATGTATGCGTGTACGTGGTGAAGCACCAAACCAATGGACAAAATAGATGTATCTCATCTTAAATAGGGTTGTACTTCTTTGATAATAACGACGAATAAACGACTTTATTGATTATGATTTAAGAGTTTACTCGCCGATACTGGTGAATAAATACGTGTATTTCGATTCCGAATTGAGTAACGTTTTACTTTTATTACAGCGACAAAAAATATTCATGACAAACAAAGATCGTAATGGAATTAAACGCGTGGCGCTTCAAGGCGAGCAGAATCGCGTGACGCACACCAGACTGAAGTGTTTTGTAATCATCATCAATGAAAGGCCGGTGTTTGCTAACTCCTGGAGAACCGAAAGAGTCCGTCTTCAACAGCAACCTCTTCGCAGATAGCCCATTTTGACTACCGCTCTCACGTTTGCCGCAGAGAAATTCAAAACGACCCATCTGTATCATATTTGGTGTCATGGCGCTATGTTATCAGGCGCTCGTCAGTAATTTTTGGGCATATATAGAGTTTTTGGTATCATCTTAAAGCTTGTACATTTGTTTTAGTTTGATGAAAAAGTAACAATTAAGTGAAGGAGGAGGGGGGTTGTTTTTTGTTAGAGGTAAACTTGGAGTAAAAATTGTTGCCAAAGTTTGGTGACTTTTAAAGCTTGAGTGTCCTTGATAATTACTGCAAATTAACATGTTTCTCTGTGACTTTAACAACACTTTAAAAAAGGGAATTGATAAAGATCAACACAGAAACGTGCTTTGAATGGGCATTGAAAGTGTTGAGCCAAAAAAGAATTAGAAAAAGAATTGCCCAATGGGTGGAGAAAAATCGCCTGTTTCTTCGATAGTATTATTTTGACGAGCACCTGGTTTTCCTACGACGCCACACGCAAACGACGCCATGCAGATATCCCATTTTAACACCCACCCGGGTTAGTTTGCCACACAAGCACGAAACACGCGCTGAGACAGATACACTCTCCGCCCCATCCGTCTCAGAGTTTGTGAAAACACTTGCCTCCCGACGCCCACCGTAGGCTCATCGAGCGAGTCTTCGGAGATTCAGGACCCCACACGTACACGCACCCCACGTAATATATTATTACTATACCTTACTGGGATAGGGTCTGTTTTGGGTGGGGTGGGGTGGGGTGGGGGTCTTGGGTTGGGGTTTTTTGGGGTGG
>NW_004797293.1:1707619-1709525 GCF_000002075.1 Aplysia californica | reverse complement strand
TAGGAGTGTCCCGCGCGCTCATATGACCTTATGCAGTTGCGAGCGCCGTAAAACACTTTACAAAAACAAAAGATAGATCCAACTTTGTAAAATCAAAACCACACTCACACACACACACAAAACCCACAAAAAAGCAAAAACAACAAACAAATTTTTTTTAAAAAGAAAAAAAATAAGGAAAAAAACCCAAACCCACCTCCTGTTCTGGTACCAGGTCTTGACCTGAGTGTCCGTGAGGTTGAGTTTTGCCGCCAACTCCATGCGGTCCTGGACGCTGAGGTACTTCTGACGCTCGAACGTCTTCTCCAGGACAGACAGCTGGTGGTCAGTGAAGGCCGTGCGCGCCTTGCGGGGCTTCTTGGCCTTGCAGGAATTGAACCCCGGACCGCCGCCCACAGAGCTCTCGGCCCGCGAAGATGACCTCTCCTCGGACTGGTCGTGTTCGAAACTCTCTGTGGATACGAGGGTAGAGGTTGGTTTAAAGTTTATTGTAAGTGTATTACGCTCCTTCTGACGCAATTTTGGTCGCACTCGAAACCCTGTGAATGTGAGAGTAAGGCTAAGTGAATTATTTATTTTAGTGTATAGTGTTATAAAACGTTCCCTTTGGCACAATTATTTTGGTCGTGCTTGAAACTCTCTGTGGATATACGAGAGTAATTGTTAGTGAATAATTGTATGTAAGGGTTTTAAGCCCCTTTCGACATAGTTTTTTAATTTATTGCTCGTGCTCGAAACTCTCTGTAGATGCGAGGGTAGAGGTTAATTAAAAATGTATCGAAAGTGTATTACGCCGCTTTTGGTGCAATTTTGGTCGGACTCGAAAGCCTATGAATGCGAGAATAAGGAAAAGAGAATGATTTATTTTAGTGTTATACGCCCCCGTTGACACAGTTTTGGTCGTACTCGAAACTCTCTGTGGATGGGAGAGTAATTGTTAGTGAATAATTACAAGGGTTTTAAGCCCCTGTCGACATAGTTCTTTTTTTTTTTTTTTTTTTTTTTTTTGCTCGAGCTCGAAATTCTCTGAGAATACGAGCGTAGAAATGAAATGATATTGTTTGAACGGCCCGGTCAACACTGTTGAGTTATTTAAGAAGCATTCTCGATACTCTCTGCTCGTGCAGAAGAACAGGTAAGTCAATACTTAAAAGTACATTTTATCATGTACATAACAAACACGTAAATAGCGAACACGAACATAGCGAAAACGTACACGTAGCACAATACGCACATAGCGAACAGGTTTTTCAGGTCCACAATTTTTTCTTTTACATTTTCTTATATTCTGTGTATTTAACACACGTGCATTGCGAAAATCGAACACAAAAATAATATGGAAAACAATTCCACGGCCCACAGATTTCTCTGTGCGCGTGCTAGACTGTATATTACGTCCCTGTCAATGAAATTTTGGCCTCGCTCAAAAAAGACTAGAGAGAACGGGTAAAATTAATGTAATATTGTATTCTATGCACAAGACAATACAATTACCATTCTGATTGTCCTCGAAGCTGTCTCTAGACTATTGATTTATAAAGGTTTTACATTCCTGTCTATATAATATAGACCACATATTATTCAAGTGGTGACGCTCTCTACATACTCCCATAGATAGATAGATAGATAGATAGATAGATAGATAGATAGATAGATAGATAGACGCTTGAAAAGGCAGTAAAAGGCTATTGCCATCAAACCGTCTCGTTAACGCAAGTGGCATGTATTTAAGTTAAACGTTTTGGGGTTTTTATGTGAATTTCTTTTGTACCTCCTTCGCACTTTGCACCTGGGTGCAAGGCCAGGGCAGACATTGTTATTTCTTTTTGGACCAAGAGGAAGGGAGTGGGAAAATGAGAGAAAGTATAAGTTTGAAAGAGAGAGGGCAGATGAGCTTGGGGGGGGG
>NW_004797293.1:1704652-1706649 GCF_000002075.1 Aplysia californica | reverse complement strand
CAGACAGACAGACAGACAGACAGACAGACAGACAGACAGACAGACAGACAGACAGGGGTAGTGAAGAAATTGGATAGACAATGCACCAACACCCATTGCATTTACCAAAACAGTCATGTAATTATTATAATACATTATAATATCCACTTTTTCTCAGCCTTATTAGCTGTATGCGGCGCAAAATTTTACAGTTACTTGAGTTAATGTCCCAAATTCTTACTGTAGTAGTATTAATACGAGCTTTAAAAAAAAAAAGTTACCACCATGATTTTCTGGAATTTTTTTCAACATTCTTTTGTTGTTTTTTCATGTGTCAGGTCTGGACCTACATTGACGATAATGGTATCCCACTCCTTTTTATTTTCCATCATCTTGATCTGCTGTAATTTATTTGTAAGTTTTTTTCAACTTTGTTATATACGGTACGTACAGGTTTCCTAACATGAATACAATGAGTGACTTTGCTACAGTGGACTGTGTGTTTTTTAAGGCCTTTATTAGAGTTATTTCCGTTATCTAATCTTATAATAATATAAAATTCTAACAGTACGTGCTATAAAAAAAAAAATTAATACCAGATGCTGTTCTTTTTAATATCGATCCATTTTACAGGTTGCATCCCTTGACTGGATTCTCCACACCAAAGGATCCGTTAAAAATTTATTTATTTAATATTTCAACTGATCGCCTCTTTTTCACCCAGGAATTTGAAATCAGGCATTCTTACAAACAAGGGAAGTTGAGACCCTTTGAGCTTAGAAAAAGACTCGGCATTTACCCTTCTGTGAACTTCGGTGTCTGGCATTTTTTCGTGCCATTAAAATTTGATTCAAGAATTCTCCCGATGCATTTCATGAGAAAATTATAAGCCTCTTGGCATGGCTTTGGTGCACCACTTATATCTCGGTGTCATACAACAGGGTTGGGAGGACTACAGCATTGCAGACTTTCAACTTTGTCTCGGTACGAATGTCTCATCAGTCCCAAACCCCTGCTAAAGCTTCCAAAAGATGCACTAGCTTTTTTCATAGATAAAGGTATAATAATAATATATGTATGGATGAGGACAATTGAAGACAGTGTACTTCCGAGATATTTGTTACAATCATAGTTTTTCCGCGTTTTTAAAATGTGAGGCAGCGTGGCGGAATCAGGCTCTCGTCAATTTTTGGGCATATTGAGTTACTGGTATCATCTTAAAGCTTGTTCATTTGTCTTGCTTTCAATGAAAAAATTACCCATCCATCTTCAATAGAAGCGGAGATGTTTTGGATTGAAGGAGGTGGGGGTCACCTGGTTTAAGAGGTAAAATTAGAGAGAAAATGGCCGCCAAAGCTGGTAAATTCCAAAGCTGGAGAGTCCATGGAAACGGTAAATTTATGTTTTTGTGCCTTTAATGAACGTTTTCGGTGAAATCCTCAAAGGGATGTGTTTGTAAATGGACATAAAAGGTCTGGACCCCCCCCCCCCCAAAAAAAAAATGATAAAAAATTGCTAAGCAAGTAGAAAGCTGCTGTTTTCTTCGATTTCATTATTTTGACGAGAGCCCGATTCCACCACGCTGCCTCACAAATGCATTTTGATTTAAGGAGGGCGAGTCTGCTCATTACCAGGGACAAGCTGGAAAAGAAGGACGATAATTAGAACAAAAAGCAGTTCATAGACATGTACCATATTAAATTTTGTCTTTGTGTAAGACCTACGGTTGTTACAGACTTAACCATTCAGTCTGTATTTGATATAAACGTTGGGGTGATAAAAAAGACAAAATTTGAAATTGGACAAAAGGTGAGTTTGATTCACGTTAGGGTCCATTATTGTATTGTGAATAACATTATTGCTTTAAAAACAATGTTTCTGATTTTTTGCCGTATAGAGTTCTCACAGGAAAAAAACAAACAACTAACGTTGTACCACGAACCGATGCCTTAAATGTTTGTACTCAATTTATTTAAAATTATATCGAGTATTTTCAACCACATTTCAAAATACCACTA
>NW_004797293.1:1702089-1703278 GCF_000002075.1 Aplysia californica | reverse complement strand
CCCCAACCCCCAAAAGAAACAAACATTCACTTTAACTAATACTTCTTTTGTTCTACTGTTGCTTATCATCCATGTCGTATAATTTATGTCGCAGAAACAGCCTACTGATACTATCAGGTTCAACATTAGCATTGGGCGTTTATTATTATTCAACAAAATAGAAAAGCGCTTGATTTATGAACACACAACCTCTTTTGCGCGTTTACTCTGTCCTATCCCTTTTTATTCCCATATACTTGTAAGTAAGCATAATATTAAATAAACGTTTATTCAGTTCAATGTCGATATTGCGTTTCTCTATTATTTGTTTGGAGCAAAACCTGAAGCTGAATCTGAATTGACTGGTTTATCTTAAGCATCACTACATTGTCTTCAAACAAAACGGTTTGTTTATTGATGATTAATTTCGTGTTCTTAATGCAATGCATTACTAAAACATATAGACATCATTTTGCGATGACACAACACAGGGACTCAATATTAAAATTGTAAACAGAGTGAAAATTCCAAGCTGCCTGTGCATTTCTCCGGATCTCAGTTTTTTAAAATCTGAAATATTCACCAAAATGAATCCAACAAGGTCCCTTTACATTTGATCAATTTATTTGTTATGATAGCGCGTGGCATTTGAGGGGAAATTAGAAATACAAAACATAAGTGTTAAAAATTTGTTTTGGGCTATATGCATGGTGTAGAGAACCAGATCCTTTGGGAAAGTTTCTTCATGATTAAGCATTCCTTTAGGGAATGGGGGGGGGGGGGTTGCTGAAAGACAGTAGCAAAATAGTGCTACAAGTAAGAGGAAAAGAGTCAGGAGTAAAGGAGGCACGCAGGGGGTGGGGTGGGGTGGGAAAATGTAATAGATAATTGAACGAAACTGAGGACAAATAAAGAAAGAATTATACCAATACCTTTAGCGTACCACTTATTTCCCCTGCTGTCATAAAACTATGATTGAGGGTTATTTTAAAGGGATAAAATGTAGACCTTGCCAATGTTCATAGTATGTAGGTTCCTTTTTTTTTCTCTATTTTTAGTACACATAGGCTAAAAAAATGTTCCAGTATATTATTGCTTTAATACTGACTAATTCTGAGCACCCCCAAACCCCCACCCAATACACACACACACACACACACACACATACACACACACACACACATACACACACACACACACACATACACAC
>NW_004797293.1:1689815-1700494 GCF_000002075.1 Aplysia californica | reverse complement strand
GATAGATAGATAGATAGATAGATAGATAGATAGATAGATAGATAGATAGATAGATGTAGCGCAACTTATCGTCAAATAGCTCTTTAACAGATCAATATCATCCATATTTTCCCCAGCAGTTTGGATCAATTTGTCTCAAAGTTATCTTTAAAAAAATGAGGATAGATTCTAAAAATAAACCCGTTTTTTCCGTAGGTATATTATGAAATATCTCACATATCCGTCACACGAAAAAAGGAGTGTTCACAGCACTTCTAGCTCTTCTAACATGCATTTTTCATACTCGCGTATTGCCTGTGTCACTGCTCAGCAATAACACTTTTCAATAGCAAAACTTTACCCCATGCATAAATGCAATCTTCTTATAAATTACAAATGTAAATGTAAAAAAAAAATACTGCTCCTACTGTATAATATGTCTGTTTAGGAGTAGCATGGTATTAAGGGGGATTCGTAGTCGGATACTGCGTCAGGAAGGTGCCTTGGTCAGTTGCCGTGATTTTTTTTACTGATTATTACGCTAGAAATACATAGTTCTAATATTCTCAGTACCTAGTTTTGAGAAATGTGACGTTAAATGTTTTGTGTTTCACAGATGTCAAGCTTTTTGGTATACAATTAGTTGAAAATCTTGATAATGACTCTGACTAATCTTACGATTCTGATAGAGCTTATAGAACATTGGTTTCTAACCCTATAGTGTTAGTAACTCAAAACGACCAAAAATGTCAGATAGAATTTTGTAATTTTAAGGTAGCAATTAGATACTGGTAAGAGTTATGTTCGAGCTCTATAGATCGTCAAAAACATCTTTTAATTTACATGTAATTGTTCGTATTTAGAGAAAAGAATTGTGTACAAGTTGCCCACCCTACGTCACAAATCCTTGAATGATAATGCCCCATAATGTTGATCAAACCTTTTAAAACTGTACATTCCAGCTCGCAGTTTAATGTCATCAGCTGACAAAAACAATTCTTTTACCATCTATGAAACTTAAAACAATGGGTGAAAGGGCATTTGAATACCAAAGCCCCAAGGTCTGGAATGCTTTATTAAGTACTTTAAGAGAGATCAAATCTTTTGATTCATTCAAATGTCAGTTGAAGCCATTTCTGTTTTTTGAATTAATAAGATAAATATTTGAGTGATTTTCTTTTAGTCAGATCACAACGTTAAATGTTACTATTGTACATTGTACAGTATTGTAAAGCTCTCAGAGCCTGTGTACTTTGATCGGGGTTGAGCACTATATATTGTAAATGTCATTTATCATTATTATTATTATTATTATTATTATTATTATTATTATTATTATTATTATTATTATTATTATTATTATTATTATTATTATTATTATTATTATTATTATTATTATTATTATTATTATTATTATTATTATTTTTATTATTCATATTCATATTTTTATTCTTATTCTTATTCTTATTCTTATTCTTATTCTTATTCTTGTTCTTATTCTTAATGTATTATTATTATATAAACTACTAGTAAAATGAGTTGGCAACAGCTGCTTAACTCACTCTTGTTCTGTAACACTCCCCTTGTGCTACTGTCGTTTGGTCTTTAAACAAATAAAAATAATTCAAGTTTCGTTCTGTACCATTGAACACATTGTTGATTTTTTATCATATTATTTTCTTTGTTTGTTTTGTTTTTCCTTCAAGTTTCTCAAAACATGAGTTCAATAAGTATAGTGTCATGAATAGAAGAAAGGACGGACTTCCTTTTTAAAATTCTATTGTCCCAGCTTCTGGGATGTATACTTTTTTTTCTTAAAGGAAAGAAACCACTCATTGAGTTTTTAAAAATTAATATTTATTGAGTAGTTTTCTGGAATATAACTAACAGGTGTTTACAAAAGTATCACTTTGTGGGAAAAAATTGATAGAGGTCTACAAGTCCTTGTGCAAAAACAGGAGTTTTACGTTCCATTTTTTAGAAAATATTCGACAATGCGTTACGCCATGAAATTCTGGACGCACTGTAGTATATTCACTTGGTTTGTTACTGTTTAGAAATAGTCTCTTAATCTATGTAAAAATCGAACATTACCATTTACCAAGATTAATGGATCTATATACAAGGTAGATGGGTTAGGTACAAAAATTTGTATACAGTTATAAACAACAACAAGTGCACTTCTTATTCCATTTAATACAAAACAAGGAATGAAACTGCACATTTTGCATTTGATTACAAGCACAGAGTTCATTCCTAAGATACTCAAAGTGCTTGCAGTTGATATTCACGCATTCTTATAATAATGTTAATGAATTAAGTATCATAGCAATGGCGTGAATGCTTGTTGTATTCCACCCCGCCCCTCCCTTTCTCCTCATATTTTACAGACAGGTTAAACTCAGCTGACACTATACTTGTCAGATATTGAACGACAATAAAAGTCGGGTAATAGGCCATTTCAGCCCTTATGTCAGAACGTTTTGATCTTCTACGTACATCCATGGTCTCCATTCTACATGAGTTTCGCCCTGACGTTATTTCGTGAAAGACGTTTTTAACGCAATTTTAAAAATGGGGAAGAATGAGTACTAAAGAAACATTTTTACTAGCTTCCTGACATTCAATGTTGGGCCATTCTACAAAACTTGAGAAAGTGGTGATTTTGCATATCAATTTGAATTTGTGAAAGAAGTTTTTAGTTTATTTAAAAATTACTGGAGTCGAGGGATGGGGGTGGGGTGGGGTGGGGATGGGAGGGAGTGACCAAGTAAATTTTAATCAGCTTCCTTGAGATCATTATTAAATCAGTCTACAAAGCTTTAAAATCCGGTACATTTACTTATTAATCTGTAACTTATTTATACCACACGGTATGCGAAGAAAAGTATGTATGACGAATTTTTGTGGTTGATGTTTAAAGTCCCTATTTAAACATGGTAGGTATTTTCAAAGGTGTAACACATTAGCAAAATCTTGAGGAAAAATTGTAGGAACACTGAGAGAAAAAAACAACAACTAGTCAAAGTACAGTTGTACTTGGATTCAAACCTTGGTCTTATAAGCATTACAAACCAAATGTGTAACCAGCTATGTCACAGCGATCGATAATGACAGGATAAAATTGAAGAATTCAAAATAGACCAAGAAATTGAGGCTGGAAAATCATCTTAATGAACACAGATAGCTGAATAATGGTTATATCTTGATCAAGAAAAAAGAGAAAACTTTATCTCTTGAGCAAATTTTCCTTAGAATACGAACTCACGACACCTTTATGCCAGACCTGAATTGAAAGATAGTCCAGAGAAACCCACACGACGAGCATCGAGCCTCCAACCTCTCGCCACTGCCCTCAACTGCACACAGGCTTTCTTCATCCTTTTCCGATGTCTTTTATGCATTATTTTTCTTTTTCTTTTTCTTCCTTTCCTCCTTTCAAGAAACTGGAAACACACAAGAATGGCCGCTGTTGCCCGCTGCTGCGATCTCTTTTTTCTTTATCGCTGTTTTAGAACCCCTATTGTGTTCTCTCTCTCTCTCTCTCTCTCTCTCTCTCTCTCTCTCTCTCTCTCTCTCTCCCTCTCACTCTCTCCCTATTTTTCTCTGTCATTCTGTCTGTCTGTCTGTCTGTCTGTATGTCTGTTTGTCTGTCTCTCCCTCTCTGTCTGTCTGCTAACCTACCTGCCTGTCTGTCTGTCTGTCTGTCTGTCTGTCTGTCTGTCTGTTTGTTTGTCTGTCTGTGTGTCTGTCTGCCTGTCTGTCTGTCTGTCTGTCTGTCTGTTTCTGTCTCTCTCTCTCTTTCTCTCTGCCTCTGTCTCTGTCTCTGCCTCTCCCTCTCTCGCTCTCTCTCTCTCTCTCTCTCTCTCTCTCTCTCTCTCTCTTTCCCTTCTTCTTTCCCTCTCTCTTTATATATATAGCCCCCTATCTGTATCTCTTTCTGCTCCCCCCTCTCTCTCTCTCTCCCTCTTTCTCTCTCTCTCACTCTCTCTCTCTCCCTCTCTCTCTCGCTCTGTTTGTCTCCCGCCCCCCCCCCTCCCCGCTCAACCTTCTCTTTCTTTTCTCCTCCTCTCTATTTTTGTACTTTTAAATACGAAAACTAAAAAAAGAAAAGCAAAACAAATAAAGGACTCCTCGCAAGGGCATTGAAGGTATTTGGCCTACGTTTCTCTATTTTTAATTTCTACTTAAAGATTCATGTCCCCGTAGCCAGACCCTTTCCCCCGTACTCTTTCGCCAGGGGCTTGTGAGCCTCACGCAGCCCAGACGAGAGCATTAAAATTTTGTGATCGTCTGCTGATCAGCGAAAAAAGTCTCAGACCTGGTCGAAAAGGGCGCCAGTAGCTGCCTCTGTTCCTCGACGCCGCCGGACTCATCTGGCGTGACGTCACATAAAAATCGGAGACTCGAAGGTGCGAGTCCTTACGAACACACGGACGGACTAACAGACAAGGGCTATCACTCTTTCCAGTCGTAATGATTTATACAGCTGAAGTTGGATGTGTACACTTGTTCAACTAGTCGAACGAATCAATAGTAATCGAGTCACCGCTCAGGTCCAAATAGGGGGCTGGTTTTACTGTACTTTTATCAAACAGAAATCGACTTTAGTGAGCCTTTAACCGGCGTCTGTCTGTAGAGTAGCGGTTATGTTCTTCTCCGTTGCTTACGGGTGACCTCAGTTCTATTCCCGAGTAGTGAACATTTTTGTTGAGTGTCTCGGTCATTTAACTGGGATGTTGTATTCCTCTTAGCCCAGATTGAAATTGACAGACATGATCAAAGATGTTTCCTAATAGATCTAGATTTTGTCGATGGAGAGTAAAAACACCTGCACTAAAAAGAGGGAATACATCTTGATTTCTGCGTGATGGTCATATTACTTTAGTGTTCAGGGATAAGAGTGGTAGGCGGAAGTTCTGCTGTGGTTTGCTCATTCTTTACTATCAAAGATTTGTCGTCCTTATCTCTCCTCCTTTTTTTTTGGTATTTGTTACCTCTCTTGTAATGCATCTAATCTTCGGCACTTATATAGCCTAGTTGAGTTGCAAGTGCCGCAATACTCTTACTAAAACTAAAACGATAGATATCCTCGCATGCAATGTACCTAACGTTCTAAACGCAATAATCGTGCCTCAGCAATCTAGCAACTCGGCAATGGGTAGGTTTGAGGCGTCAGTATTCCTCTGGTTAGGCTACGTACGGGACTCGTAATAGTGAGATTGAGAATTTGAAAGATCACTGTCATACACTAATTATCCCATTTGGCTCGTTTCTATCGGCGATGGACTTAATATTCGAAGGTCCCAAGTTTTAAATTACTTTGCAGTGTTATAAGGGGCGTTAAACCTATACAATTTCGCACATTTACACAAACCGTATAGGGGTACACTCAACTTAAGCCAGCCCCTAGGTGAATGTGATGGATCTGTTGAAACCAAACTTGCACCGCCAAGAGGAATAAGATACCACAGAGTCACTCCCAGACAACAAAGAGTCGCCATATTAACCCGCCCATCTCTCCTCCCCTCCCGCCTACCACCCCACCCCCTTCTTTTGGTTCCGTTTTACAACAACTATACACCCCATCCACTTTATCCCACTGAGCACTGTGTTCTACAGACATACAAGAGCCTGTAGTGTACAGTGGCTGTTAAGCGTTTCGCCGTCGCACGCAAGATAATAATATGAGTTTGATTCCAGTGTGAAATCGAGTATCTCAGTTTTTTTCCTGATAAGTTTTTTCTCTCTCAGCCCGGGTTAGCCCTGACACCCAGAGTTGAAGCAGCCAGCCTCCTAAATGATCTAAAAATCCTCAATGAGGGCGTGAAACATGAACAATACAATTACCTCTGAGCATAATGTTCAGAAACATGGACTGGTGAAATTCGCGTAAGGAAAAGAGAAGTACAAGTATTTTTTAAATGATATCCTTCACCTTAATGGGTCGGTCAAAACAGAGACGTTTCATTTATGTAGGTGTTTTTACGCCTCGTCGGTACATTTTAGATAATTTAGGAGGCTGGATTCCTACCCGGCTTGTAAGGGCACACCCGGTCTACGACAATATAACACAAGACTAAGGTCAGGGTTAACGATTTGATTTGATCTAGAAGGAGAAGTTAAGAACGTCACCAAAAAGAGCCTGCTTACAGAAACATTATTTAGAAGAGTTATTTAAAAACTATATGAAATATGTGGAGAAAAGGAAGGCTCCGTTTGTTCATGGTAGGCAGAATTGCAGCAAAATGACACTTCAGGATTATGTATTAGTCAGTGTTTTACGGTACTAGTAACACAATAAGGTCATGTAAGTGCCGAAGTTGAGAGTTAGAGGTGTTACAATAGAGTAAAAAAACACAAAGAAGGGAAAAGGAGAGATGAGAGACAGTAAAGATAGACTTGATAAAAAGAAGGAGCAAACCACACCAACCACTCACTTTCGTGGATGATAATAATAATATATTATCGTGTAGTTTTCTGTGTAAATTAAATCCGTAGATTTAAAGAAGTCAAACATTCGGTTAAGAGGGAAGAAACAGAAACAGAACTTTGCGTGAGATGAAGAGGACGTGAGACCAGACGAGAGAGAGAGAGAGAGAGAGAGAGAGAGAGAGAGAGAGAGAGAGAGAGAGATAAAGAGGTAAAGTGGGGGAGAGGGAGAAACAGACAGACAGACAGACAGACAGGCAGACAGACAGAATGGGAAGAACGGACAGTCAGACATAAAGACAAGCAGGCAGGCCAACCGACAAATCGCCATCCAGAAAAATAGATACATTCTTTGAACTTTCTCAGCATACTTTTCGACCGAACCTCATTTTAAAAAACCCAAAATAAACGACTCCTACTTACTTTCACTGGCCGAATCTCCTTCTCTGTCGTCGTCGTCATCTTCGTCGTGATCAACGTCTTTCATCATATCATCTTCGAAGCTGTGATGAGGTGGGAACCGAGTGCTGCTGTTTATGCCGACGCCACCACCACCACCGTCCATCCCAACCACCACCCCTCCGGCCCCATGCCTACCCGAGTTTAGTCCTCTTAGGGGAGGAAGACTAGGATTGTTGTTGTTGCTGTTGTTGTTGTGGTGAGGATGGGGATGGGGATGGTGGTGAGGATGATAGGGTGAGAAATGTGAGGGGCCGAACGATGGAGGCAGGACAGAGCTACTGGAGCCTCGCCCGATGAGGGAACTGTCGTGATGGTACAGGAGCGAAGACGCCGACGCGTTGCCATGGTAACCCTGTGGCGAGTGACCTTGGATTGTTGCTGCGGGTCTGATGTCTGAGTCAATTTGTTGTTGTTGTTGATGGTGATGTTTTGAGTTACTTTTGTCCTCTTGGTCACCGAGAATGTCCGATATGAGGAAGGACGGTCTTGACGTGGGTTTTTTGACTGAAGTCGTCGGGGTCGGCGGTGTCTTGGACAGGGTAGAGGTCAAGGTGAAGGCCGATGTCGCTGAGAAGGCCGAGGTCAGCAAAGGCTGAGGCCTACCGGGCGGCGTTGACTCGAAACCGGAACCGTGATCTGGATTATAAGTGGTTTTGTTAGACAGCGGAGGAGAGGAAGACTTCTCAGACAAAGTAAGAGCTGGGCATCGAGGCAGGGGGGAAGAAGAGGACAAGGCAGGAGAGCAGCGAATATCTCCCGCAGGATGCAGCACTCCGCGATCCCCTCCAACCTCCGAGTGAGAAGCGGCCCCGCCCTCATGAGACAGGTTTGTCGGACTCGTTGACAGAGGAGGGGAGGCACTTGCACACGGAGAGGGCCGGGATTTTTCTCCCCTGTGAGTGTACGATTCGAACCCGGAACCACCAGGCCTGTTGTTGTTGTTGTTATTGTTGTTAATGTTGTTTGTGTTGTTGTTGTTGTTGTTGTTACTGTTGTTGTTGCTGCTGTTGTTGTTGTACGAGATAGCGTTTGTGTGTATGCCTATGGCTGAGAAGTGTTGGTGTACGTGAGAGTTGTTAGATTGTGTGTCTCTGTATACACTTCCTGGTCCCACCACCGTACGATGATGGCCGCCTCCATTTTCAGTTGAAAGGCTAGTGTTCAAACCGCTCTTACAGTCTACACTTCCACCACTGGTGGGATGTTGTGTCTCGCCAGTCATGTGCTGCGGCAGCTGGGAACGCTGCGCTATATTGGACAAGGCTGGCGCAATGCTCCCGTTCCTAGTTGCTGAACTTGTCAAAGTATGCTGATCACGAGCGCCATTTTGTCTGCCGCTACTACTGGAGGGTGTTCGAGGAGATTCACTTCCGGCCCGCATTAGCTCCCCTTTCTGCTCGGCAGACGAGGAGAGTTCGGAGTTCGCAGCGTAAGAAAAGTCTGTATTATTCACCGGCATGAACTCCGCGCTGGAATTGGAAGAACTTCGGGATTGATTACTATCCGCGCACGTATCGATTTCTTTCGTTTTGTTTGTACATGCACCATTCTGCATCTCAGGCGGCACTTTAGCTGCCGACTCCGCACCATTTAGTTTTCTAGATTTCACAAGTTCGTCGCAGCTTCTGTTGTTATTATCCGCAGTTGACTTATCTACAAATCTTTTACTTGCTGCGTTTTTCTGCTGTCCTCGTTCTGACGAGGACGATTTGCGTTTACCGGAAGTAACCACGGGCATGAGCTCAACCGACTCCGTGTCTGAGTCGTCGTCCAGGCTGTGACGTGGCGTGCTGACATCACAATCGTCTTTCAGCATCTCTGACAGCGTCTGCGCAGTGGCTACTTTTGTTTTTGCTTTATGCATTGTGAGAATGGACTCACATTCTTCCCGTCATTTCAGAGAAACAAGGAAAGCGTTTATCGCTACAGTGGGAAAGCTTGCAAATATTTTTTGTGCAGCTCAGAAAAAATAAGATTTTGTACTTTTTCCTTTACCTTTCCACTAGCTATTTACAACAGGCCTATTTTTTAATACCTGATTGTACTTTATATGAACGGTATTGAAAATTGTTCTGTTCGTTTTGCTCTATTTTATTTTTGCGTGTTTGTATATTCCTATGTTTTATTCATTTTCTTGATTTTCTTTGAAGACACTTATAGATTTGTTTTTGTGGGGGTTTGGCGGCCAATTTATTAAATAAATCAAATGGCATCAAAGAAGGGCCTGGTCTATCTCGTGGAGAAAGCTTTCTCGAGTTATCACAACTGCAATCTTATTACGTGTATCTGATGACGTCGCTCGCTGCTCGACAGAAGACGGGGACGATGCTGTTGTCTGAAATGATAAAAGATGTAATTGTAATTAACATAATAATAATATTATGAACCGTTTGACGACAAGACGAGACAAAGCAATTTTCAAAGTTGTTCGAAACTAGTACCATCACATCTAGAAAGTTGAGGCACATTCCAGACAGCTGGTTTTTCTCACCAAATCCGACGTTTGCTCTTCAACCCTTTCGTGCTGAAGAGTTTTTAATAGCGTCTGTACAGACAAGACAAAATGTTCATTCAATACAGATTCAAACTAAGGCATAGTAGATTTCCCCATATGAAAAATAAAAATCTGCATAAGTTGCAATAAGTACATCTCTCAAAATATCCTCTATATAAACTAGTGATAGAAACGTCAGCGAACCAACTTGGGAGAATACCACAGAGAATACACGTTGACACAGCAGTGAAGAGGTAAAGGAACAGCTGAAAGTGACTGGTTTTTAAAAAAAAACCAAAAATACAACACCACAACTGCGGTATATCTACCCTTTTTGGATACACCGTGATGTAATGTCTTCTCCACACCAATCGATTTTAAATTATATTTTTAGGGGGGGGGGCATAGGGAATGGTATCAAGTCACGTGACTTTGGTAACGCTCGAAAAGAGTTTGACGGTTGTTGTTTCCCGTCCTTACTTTGGTAATGTGGACAAGTCGCATTTTGTCAAAGTGCGGAGATCTCATCAATTTAAAGCACAGGAATCCAACATAGATTTGATTAGAAAACAAATAACAACGGACTAAGCCTTACATCATGTACAATCTAAAAACACAGTAGCTTAATAAATAATGTTCAATAAATAGGTACAGACCAGAGGTCTTCATTTTCCTCAAAATTGGAAAAATGGATGAGTCCCATTTTGTCGCCATTCTGTTCGTATTACAAACTGCTTCTCATCTTCAGAAAATGTATTTCAAGAAGGTTCATGAAGATGTTTTTAAACTTACTCTATAAACGACAACTGATCATGTGTGTCAGTTATGATATTCATTCTTTAAACATTCAGTATTTCTTTTAGCGGCGTTTATGTTGTTTCGACGAGTATGCCCTGACAGAAAGTAACAGATTATTGCACTTTTGAGTGTTGTATTTAGTTAATTTAGTCTCTTATTTTGGATGGGGTCAATTTTGAAAGGGCAGGCCTCGTCTTTGAATAATAATTAAGATTTCTCTCTCTTTAGAATGTGGAGATGATGATGATGAGGACATTGTATTAGAATATCACCTGTCAGAAATGGCCAATTTTCTCCTCAACAATTGATCTGAATCTTGGACAGTTTTGACTGTTATTGGAAAGAAGTTTCATACCACCTAAAAGTGAACACCCAACTCTTTGCCTTATGAATGTGCGAATGCGCGAGCGCGCGAGCGCGCGTATGTATGTATGTATGTATGTATGTATGTATGTATGTATGTATGTATGTATGTATGTATGTATGTATGTATGTATGTATGTATGTATGTATC
>NW_004797293.1:1686092-1688063 GCF_000002075.1 Aplysia californica | reverse complement strand
GGGGGGGGGGGGGGGGTTGTTGTTAAAAAAACACACTTTTACCTTCAAACATAGAACTGGCTTCTTCGTTTAGAGAAGCATTAAAACAGACAGAGAGGTTGTGTAATAGGTGCGGTATGCCAGTGAATCTGAGCGGAGCTATTAGGGAGGTTAGGAACAAAGAGGAAGACCTGAGACGTGACAGGTCGACGGCTGGCGAAAAGGCAGCGGTAATGAAATACATGCTAATGTTGTTATAAACACCGTTTTGTTCACGATTAGGATGATATTGCTTACTCCTCGGAACCAATGCTAAACGCAGGGGTGTCAGCCTGTCTGCTGGTACAATGAACGGGATTAAGGTCACAGGGAAATGATTTTCTTTTTTTTTTTTCTTTCATTATTTTTGTTTTGTTTTGTTTTGTATTGTTTTCGGTATATGTGGATTGTTGGCAGTTTCTCTGTCTCGGTCTCTTTCTCTGTTTCTTCTTTCTGTCTGTTTGTCTGTCTGTCTGTCTGTCTGTCTGTCTGTCTGTATGCCTGTCTGTCTGTCTGTCTGTCTGTCTCTCTTTCTCTCTCTTTCTCTCACTTTGTCTGTCTGCCTGTTTTGGTATCTTTCTCTGTTACTCTCCCTTGGTCTCTTTCACTGTCTCTGTGTCTCTGTGTCTGTCTGTCTAGCTGTCCATCTGTATGACTGTCTGCCTGTCTTTCTGTCTCTTTATCTTTCCGCCACCCCTCTCTCTCTCTTTCCCTCCCCCATCTCTCTCTCTATCTCTCTCTTCTCTCTCTCTCTTTCTCTCTCTCTCTCTCTCTCTTTCTCTCTCTCTCTCTCTCTCTCTTTTTCTCTCTCTCTCTCTCTTTGTGTGTGTAAAGAGAGATTAAAAACTCTTCAAACAGCCTAAATTCAGATCGCCCTTTTCGTCATTCGAACCAGAACCACCCGCTCCTTAGTTCCCCAAGATTCAATTTAGCTTAGGGTCCGCCCTCCTTAATTTGTCATAGTTACGAAACACAGAAGACGCTGTCATCGACATGGAAGAAGCAGACTTTTTTCTTCTTCTTTGATCTTAGGATCAGATAGACTGACCTCAGGCTCGCCAAAAAGGAAGTGTTGGGTTAAACAAGACAAACTGAAGTCAGTGATGAAGTGTAGATGGTAGGCGGGTGCTCTGGTGTGGTTTGCTCCTTCTTTCCTATCAAACATCTGTCGTTTTTATCTCCCCTCCTTCTTTTTTGTGTGTGTTACTCTCTTGTAACACATAATCTATTCTTCGGCACTTATACGACCTTATTGTGTTGCAAATGCCGTAAAACTCTTACTAAAACTAAGAGATGAGGTGAGCATGGGAAGAAAGGCGGTGGCGATGGACAGGACATACTCTCAGGAGGACAGTCAGTAGCATAACAAAGAACGTATTGGATTGGAATCCACAAGATAAGAGATCAAGGGGGAGTTTTAGTTTTAGTAAGATTGTACGGCACTTGCAACACAATAAGGTCATATAAGTGCTGAAGATTAGAGGTGTTACAAGAGAGTAACTAAAATAAAAAAGGAGGAGAGATCAGGACTAAAGATGTTTGATAGGAAAGAAGGAGCAAAACACACAAGAGCACCCGCCAACCACCCACTCAAGGGGAAGGCCACGTAGCACCAAGAGAAGAGTCATAGAGAAAGGTGACTGTACAGATAGGTAGTGAAGACATGGAATAATATTAAAAGGCTAATCCAGGATTGGGAAAGGTGGAAAATGTTTGTTCGTGGCCCCTACCTTGATGTGGGGCGCTATAGACAGTGATGATGATGATGATGATTGTTTTTTTTTTCTTCCTTAAGGGCTTTGTGGACTCCACGAAGAAATCTTCGAGCGAGAGCCAGGCTCTTTTTTGGCTCCATTGTCATTATACTTAGAGGCACCTCCACTCTGATGATGATGATGACGATGATGATGATGATGATGATGATGATGATGATGATGATGATGATGATGATGA
>NW_004797293.1:1682491-1683664 GCF_000002075.1 Aplysia californica | reverse complement strand
AGTCGGGCGATCATTCCGACCTGATCCCATGCGCCCATGTTTTCAGGTGACAAGTCGGGCGATCATTTCGACCTGACCCCATGCGCCCATGTTTTCAGGCGACAAGTCGGGCGATCATTCCGACCTGATCCCATGCGCCCATGTTTTCAGGTGACAAGTCGGGCGATCATTTCGACCTGACCCCATGCGCCCATGTTTTCAGGCGACAAGTCGGGCGATCATTCCGACCTGATCCCATGCGCCCATGTTTTCAGGCGACCCCAACCAATGCCACCCGCAATGGGCACCCAGTATTACCGACAATAATAAATTATGCCTTATGCCACGTTAACGCACTTTAGAACATTTAAGTAGTTGATTGGTTCGAACATGACTCCCACAGCAAAATTGTATGTCCAGAATGTGATATCCTTGTGAAAAAAACACTGTACATTACAGTAGTCTTTAGAGATACTATAGTGGTTATACTGGGTGCCCATTGTGGATGGGATCGAGTCTGGCCGACTCGTCGCCTGAAAACAAACGCTTTTGTTTTTTAGACGACCAGTTGGGCGTGATCGTCTTGTGCCACGATAGCCGCTTTGTGTCCTCAACCTGGCTAGCAAACTGACCCGCCCCGATCCCCCAATGGACACCCTGTATTAGGCTATTTGTAATCATGATGTTTCTGGTTCAGAGATTCGAGACTCAGCTAGAGACGACGCTGTGTCCTTGGGAAAATAACTCCACACCAATGTTCTTCTCTTCCCACCGGGTATTAAAGGATACCAAGCCATAGGCAGCAAAAGATCTTGTCAGTATGTTAGTGTTTCGGAGCCGGAATATTGGAAGCTTGCACTGTGTGCTTCCTGGAATGCTGGGCGTGCTTCTGATTTTTCTTAGGTATGCTGGAACAATAATAGGTGTACAGTGTACTGGGCATTCTGTAGATCATGGCGATGCAGTTATTATTCTAATCTTGTTAAACTTTTCCACTCTGGATTCAGACTGATGTCTTTTGCAGACAATGCAAAGAACGTGAGTAATTATGCACAACAAACTCCTGTTGTTTAAATGTATGCTTAGAAGATAACAGACGTTTTGGCATTTCTTGTTGGTGTGAAGTACCAGCTCATTTAGCCACAGTTACAAGAGTTTGGGCCAGTTTGGAAGGCGGGGGCTTGCTTGGGGGTG
>NW_004797293.1:1677177-1679082 GCF_000002075.1 Aplysia californica | reverse complement strand
TAATTATTATTATTATTATTATTCGTTTGTGGTCAAACTTAACTAAGTTCAAGGCTAGATGAAAACATCCAAACTTGTTTTGAGATCCATTTATTTGATCAAACTTTTTCAAGCAGTAAGTAAATGAGTAAATGTTTATTCTGTGTATAAGTCCTTTGGCCCACATTACATAACACATACATTTCACTGAAGAGACTGTTATGACAACAACATAAGTCAATAAGTATAATTCGAGTCAGTCAAACGTTTCTCTTACTCCTTTCTTAAGTCAAACGTGAAAATGGACGTCTTGAGATTAGAGAGGAAAGAGGTGGGAAGGGGTTGGAGGGGGGGGGGTTAAAAATGGGTATTTAAGTCTACGGGATCTACAACTGAGAAAAAGAATATGAGTTTTTGATAAAGCTGACTGGCCGCTTTTATTTTATTCGTTTTAGATACTGAACTCTTTTAAGTACCACTGTTTTTGTGAAAGTTTTACGGAACTTCCAATACAATTAGGTCATTCTGTGTCCAGTATTAAAGAGAAACAAAGCCAAGAAAGGGAAGATAATTAGTTAAGGACGAAAGATGTTCGACAGGCGATCCTGGCGCCGGGAGAATTTTTTACAGAGTATCTAGGTCTTTTCGTAGCGATGTGTAGCCCTGTCAGCACTAGTTCACCCTACCAGACAGAGTCGGAAACCTACCATCGAAATGATCTAAATTGTAACGACAGAAACGTAAAATCACCAGCATTTAAAAAGAAACCCACTGCTGTGAATAAGATAAAACATTCCCAACGCGGCTATAAATCCTGTTTGAAAATTCAATTTGCCCTACACAAAACCAACAAAATACAATGCGCAGAGTGTTAACTTTCAGCAATTAAAATCAACTTAGCAGTCTTAGCATTTCAATGAAGCATAATTGACGATCCATTTCAACTGTCGAGTGGATTTTACGAGCTGAAATGGATTGTCTTTTGACCCTTTCTTCTTTCTCTAGCAGAATGCCTTCATCAAACGTGAACGTACGTACTTGGCAGGTCAAGATTCTGTGGGGGAAGAACATTAACACGCAGGCCAAACCTCACACTCTTCAAGTAATGATGGATTTTGTTCGTTTATTTTTCAAACGTTCTGTAGACACACATAAGAATGCACTTTTGGGGATGGGTCGCTTAGACGCGAAAAAAGAAATTGAGCTAACAGAATATACACGTGTGCAAGTATGTTCCATGAAGAACAAAAAATAAAAAAAATAATAAATTAAACAACAAAAACCAAAAAACTAATTAATTAATGGGTACGCTAAGATCTTTTTCCTATTAAAAACGTCAAGCGTGCCAGTGTTGCTGAAATAAATTTGCGAGCCTCTGAACTACAACAGCTAGTACAACAAACCTACCCCCCCCCCCCAACCGCACCCCAATTTTTTCAGAGAAAAACAAAACAAAAACAAAAACAAAACAAAAACAAAAACAAAAACAAAAACAAAAACAAAAACAAAAACAAAAACAAAAACAAAAACAAAGCCACCAGCGAACAAAGAAAAAATAACCCGTCCACCTTAAACTATGACCTCAGACGTTAACGTCAAATATATTGCCATACGGATTTGTCAATAGTTTATTGAAGGGTTTCAGAGTCTGGAAAGTGATAGTATTTGATTTACCAGCAAAGTCAGCATCCCAGTTTGCACAAAACTAGTCAGATTGCCGTTAGTGCTGGTCCAATGACACAAAGCCAGGCCATTTACACAAGAATGTCAAAACAAGGACACGATTCGGACCAAAATATGGCCATAAGCCAAGTTTAAAGTTACCACCATCATCATCATCATCATCATCATCATCATCATCATCATCATCATCATCATCATCATCATCATCATCATCATCATCATCATCATCATCATCATCAAGTG
>NW_004797293.1:1674246-1676873 GCF_000002075.1 Aplysia californica | reverse complement strand
CACACACACACACACACTTTTTTTTTCCATCCTAACGCTGCTTCTGCTGATTTTGTTTGCTTTTCTTTCCTCAAAATGGACATCATCACGCCGCACTGCAACATTTTAAGTAATAACCAGATGGGTATTTTAAGTCCACTGACCATTTTTAGAAGCTGAATAATAATATCTCATGACTGAGATAACTCTCGTCAGCATTCTCTCATAGTTCTTCGACTGGCACGCTCTCCCTCTGTTCACACGTTATAACTCACACAAGTCTTGTGCGTGTTCTGAGAGGAGTCTCAAAGACAGCATGACGTGTGTACCTGATCTTGCGACTCGCATTCAAAATTCATTGAACATGCCTCACTGCTGCCATCTGGTGGCATGCACGCACTTATCGCTCTTGGTAGTCTTGTAATTTATTGCATTGATTGTTTCTTCATTTTACATTTTTTAAAATAGTTATTCACTTCTGTTTTCTCCCTAAGGTTAATTTTAAAAAAAATAAATTATGTATTCTCTAAAGTTGATATACGAACAATGTCCTGTTGTCTTTAGTTTTAGTAGAGGGTTTACGGTCCTCGCAACAGTATAAAGTTATATGAGCGCTTCCTGCTGTCTATTGAGCAACTCGTGGACTTAAGGGGAAGCATGTTTCTAGAGAAATCTTGAAAAAAGAAATTAGACATAAAGAAATATGTTTTTGCATACATTGTAATAGACACATATTATGTACACAAACAAGTAAAAAATATTGCATAAACCGACGCACTTCTACAAGCATGCATGTCTACAAACATGTAAAATACTAAATATTCATTTGAACTAGATCTAGAGTAAAATGTGATTTTTAAAAAAAAATGAGGTTGGGTGTGTGTGTGTGAGGGGGGGTGGTGGTTAAGGAGCGGTTAAGGAAAAGCGCAATAAATGTGCGTTGATTGATTTAACATAAGAGCTTTTATAATTATATTTTGAGAGAGCTAAAATTTCCCCATCAATAAATAAGTTGGGTCCAGAGGACGAACTGACTTTGCATTACAACACACCATGTTACTCGTACTAAGTTATTTCTTTTTTTTTTTCTCCTGAAAAGACAAACTAGTTTCCTCCTCACCTGAAGAACAAATAAACCAAGGTCAACAATAAGCATTGCTGTCAAAAATAGAACATATTGTATATTTTCACTCGAATTCTGATTTCACGCCATAGTGTGTTATTACAATATCCACAACTTTTCACTTTGACGTTATTCTGTTTCATTACGGAGCGCAACATTTTGACTATTTGGAAACAATAAATAAAGTGCAATGATAGAACGGGGAAAGGTTGCGTGCGCACTCGACTATCAACGAGACTGGTGTTTTATCCTTCGTGTGTGCGGCAATGGTGCGCACCAGAGCAGCTAAATAATATATTCTATACCATACATGGAGTTGTTTTAGCATAGCAATTGTATTATCCATCATACTGAAATGAATCCATAATATAAAATCTTGATATCTCACTCAAGAAATATAAACTGTAATCAACATTTGCATAACTTACTCCACACACTATATTCGCCTTCTAATCTTCTCTAAACGAAGTATAGACTTGAATCAAAATATTCCTAGATTGTGTAATCTTAATATGGCCGTCGCTCCTAGCCTTCTACGCGCCTACCATAGACGCCAGATTAGGTGCCAAACATCAGTCTCCCACTGCCCTCTATAGATCTAGTTAAGAAACTATCTACGTGGCCCTTAATTTTGTTCCAAACTGAGTCAAATGGTGCGCGACATAGTGAACCAGGATTACGTAACAGTGCGGCGATGTATTTTAGTGCAATGCACAAGTCTATGCTGGCAAACGACTCCCAGCCTTTGGTTTGTTTTTGTTGCGAAGTTCAAAATCAAAGTCAAATTCATCTCTATTCTTACTATTGATATTAAATGTCATACAAATGAAGTTTCTTTATATTGAATTTTTGAATTAAACGTTTTCTGCTTGCTTTATCTATGCTTACGTTATTATTGTTTTGTTTGGGGGGTTATTTCGCGGAGGGAAGCGTATGGATGGCACAACAAGAAATGAGTGTAGCCAATAATAACAGTAAAAAATAAAAACTCCCAGATTTTTTTTTTCAAACCTCAATCGGACTCGGACAGATATAACAATTTTGTTTCTGTGTGAGACTCTAGAATGGATCCTCTTGACCATTTGACTGGTCATTTAAACCTGTTTAGTCCGGATCTACTTCGCCAGCTGATATAAATATGGCATTTAAATATTTTATTGCACTCGTTATGCTGGTAAATCATGATTTATTATGTTACTTGTGAAATAGCTAGTTATAACCACTCTTTAAAAATCGTGATTACAGCTGGACAATTACACAAGTGGGATAAAACATGATATACCACAAATATTCACGGAATAAATTCTTTTTAAAAAGAATGAAGTCTAAGCTCGAAGTCCTATTTTTTTCTATTCTTAATAATTTTCTTAACAAGTAAGTCTGAAGATGCATTGCTCCGTTTGATTACGTGCAAGTAAACTACCAGAACAGTTCTGAATCTATTAATGAAGACAACTTGTTTTCAATATTCACGTTGATAAGGGACTTCTTTTTCAATCTACATAATTTTTAAAAATATTATTAT
>NW_004797293.1:1669726-1673403 GCF_000002075.1 Aplysia californica | reverse complement strand
GTTGTTATTATTATTATTATTATTATTATTATTATTATTATTATTATTATATCGGTGACATGGTGTTTAAATAAGTAATCACAGGAGTGGGTCCTTGAGCAAGACACAAATAACACAATGCCAAAAATAGGGAGTCCCACACAGTAGTGACAGGGCATGGCCTTGTTGCCTTACGTATTGATGTAAAAATGGATGATAATGAATAGCTGTATTTTCGCGCTCTATTCCGTTAGGAAACAAGTTCCGGGACGTGTACTATCATTGAAACGTTGACAGTCACAGACACACGAGGAAAAAACCCCCGAACAAACAACAGAAGCAACCACACTTGCTGTAGTGAAAAAAAAAGTATCGACAGTAGATCAGGATGGACAAAAAAGATGTGTTTTCAAATGGTTTTTAAAGACTCAGCATCTTCCGAATGTTTCTCTTTTACTGTGGGATCGAGGTAGTTTATCACGTGACGTTGATGTAGCACATAGAGAGTGGTAGCCTAAGAATAACCTGCCAGTTTACTACCAGCGAACCAGTCAGCCAGCCAGCCAGCCAATCATGCAAACAATACAAACTGCAACAGTGACAAGGAGAGAAGGTCGGTCAACACGACATTTATTATTGATGGAGTCAAAAAAGACCTGGGCATCGTACAACTCCCCATTAAGTCAGATCTTCTTGCTTGTAGAAGACAAGCGCCTTCTTCTCCCTGCAACACCTCCTGTGGTATCCTACACATGCGTGAAGCGGTTGACAAGTTAGGTAAACGTGGCATCTCTGAATTATTCAATTCTTGCTTTGTACACATCCATTGTTATCAAAATTTCCACATTTAAAGATGTTTTATTAGTTTCATTTTCTAACTAATGGACATGAATATAGATACGTTTCTGGTTCACTGGAAGCTGTGTGACAGGATAGATACCGTCCAAACATAATGTACCAGCATGGTTTTAATCAAAATAAAGACATTTTAACTTAGCAAAAAATTATATAATTATTGTTTCCTAGAAAAAAAAGCAATTCATTTTTATATATTGTAATATATATCATGTATTGTAATTTCTAATGTCTACTCCCTTTTCTATTTTTTTTTATGGTGCATTTTTCTTTTGTATCGCGTAGTGCATTGTGCATCAGAAATACAAACTTCAGCAATATTGGCTAGTCTCCAAATTGATATATATTGTTCTTTTGGTTGTTTTTTTTTTAGTACGAACACTACTCCGTCAATGCTTGCCATTTATTTTTTTATTACAATTACATGTATCCTTTCTTGAAAACGTTATATAAAGACAATCATAGAATAATAATATATTAATGTGGATTGAACACCCTGTAACCATCAAGGTCATTTCGGTTTTTATTTTTGTTATATTGTTTTATTGTTTGTTTGTTTGTTTGTTTGTTTTGTTGTTGTTTTTTTAACTTTTGAAATATTATATTTTAAGGAGGGGGGCGGGGGGTATGGGATTCTAAAATAATATTAAAAACAGATGTAGATATTTTAAAAGTTATAAATCTGATTAACAATACATTTATATACATGTTATAACAAAATATTTTAATACTTTAAAAGCTAAGGATTGTATTACGTACATAATGATAATATTCCCAGTTTTTATTACATACGCGAAAAAAACCCACCTTGCAGTATGCATGTACGTCAAGCTTGATATGGATTAGGTACGTTTTCATCTATAGTGAATGACTAATAGTTTTCACCTAGTGTTTCTCCATTGTCGATAATTACTTTCTTCATCTACTGCACTTCCATTATCAACAACTACAGTCGAAATTGTCTATCACGATCACCCATTGAGGAGGAGTAAAGTGGCCATCTTTGGGAGAGGCCGTCTTACACAGAGTCATTATAATGTAAAATTTTAAAAAATCCAATGAGTGAAATAGGACGTGGTCGTTTCGTAAATGTGATTGTCGTACACATGTGACCTTTAGAGCAGGTTCAACGGTACTCTCTTCATCATCTGCTTCTCCTAGTGTCTGTTTCCTTTTCTTTAATATTTTCGAGCTAATTATATCTTGCATATTAATATTTATAATATAAATTTATGTTTAAGCAAGAGTTTATCGCTTATCCAGAAACAAGTAATATACTAATATTTCTTATATGCATGTCTGTTAAAGCAAGAGTTTATCGCCTATCCAGACACAAGTAAGCCATTCCGTAGATTGGCCCTACACTGAACGTTTTTGTTGACCCTTCATTTCTCATCAACTTAGGTATACTGAAAAACAAACAAACAAACAAACGAAAGCAAAACAAAACAAGAAAATCCAAAGAAGATAAAATGAGAACGGAGAAAATATAAAACCACGCCGCTGATGGATAATACCACGTGAGTGGGATGCCACAGAAATAAAAAACAAAAATTTACAAAGAAACCGAAATCAAACAAGCATAACACAAAACAAAGAAAGAAAAGACCCCCTCCCCCCCCCCCCCCCAACCTCCTTCTCCTAGAGAAAGGAAGAAAAAAAAACCCAACAGACCCGCGCTCACACACAAAGAAACTGAACACAAAACAAAATAATGAAAAGAACAGGGTGCCTTGAGTCCCTCGTTTCAGGTAAAGCTGAATATTAAGTATCCCTGACCCCTATTTGGGAACAAAAATCTCTATATTTGATTTTTCAATTGAAACAAATTTTCGACGCCACATTGCCACTGTTCTATTTGTAATCAAAATATGGTCACGTTGTCCCTTTTCATGATTTTTACCCCCTTATATTAAGACTACGTGTATTTCAGAAACTGATAGCATTTATAGCTGTTGGACTATGGACCGATGAGAATGCTCTTACAAGAGATGAAACTAGATTGTATTATCCATCATACAATTACAATAGAACACAGAACTGGTCAACATATTCGCTGTGCATATTATTGGCTATCAAAGTGTGATTAAATTAAATTTTACAAATCTGCTTTGTTTTATAGTTCATACATTTTTATTCGGACATTTAAAAAGACACCATAGTTCAATGAACAGTCGTTTCTGACACATACGTTGATGGAGATGGAAGCTTTTCGCGAAACTCACGTTTATTATAAGCCTACAAAGGGAAGATATCTAATAGTAATACACGGTTGAGGTGCCAGAGAGCAGCCTGAGAAACAACAAGGTAGAGAAGCGCCAACGACGAAAGGAAAACAACGGAAATACAGGGCCTTGATCCACGTCACTGACATGCAAGCACTGCGACAGAATCCTGCGCTTTAAACATAGATCTAGGAGAGGCATCGTGGTGAAATCAGGCGCTTGTCAAAATAATGAAATCCGAAACACAATCATTTTTCGGCCAGTTTGGAAATATTTTTCGAATTTTGTTTTTTGGCTCAACACCTTACACGTCCATTCAAAAACACTTTTATGTGAGGATTTTATGGAAAAAGGTTGATTAAAGGCACAGCAAACGTAAATTTGCAGTTTCCAAGTACTCTTAAGCTATGGAAGTTATCAAACTTTGGCGCCGTTTTCTCGATAATTTTACCTCTGAAACAAGGCCACTCCACGTTCTTCAATCATAAATATGTCGACTTATATTCAAGATAAATGGATATTTTTTTTCACCGAAAGCTAGGCAAATATAGATCTACAAACGTTAAGATGATACCAATAACTCCATGTGCCCCAAAATGGACGAGCGTGATACAAATT
>NW_004797293.1:1664726-1667226 GCF_000002075.1 Aplysia californica | reverse complement strand
ATCTATGTTGATTGCTTTTGTTTTTATCCTTGTGCCCAAGACAAAAAAGCAAAAAAAAAACCAAAAAAAACCCCACAAATAAAAAATAAAATAGAAAAAGGAAGAACAAACAACACCAAACATCTCTGTTATAATAAGTCTGTAACATAATATGGAAGAATTTCATTGTTTAACTACAGATATATATCATCACTAGAAGTCAAAACCTTACCACTGACAGACACCATTCGGACATGGATTGGGTTTTTTGTTTTGTTTTGTTTGTGGTTGTAGTTTTCCTTTTCTTTTTTTGTTTTTTTACTGAGTTAAGAAAAGCACATTGACTTAAGGCCGGCGGTCATTTTGAGGACTTGGAAAAAGCAGAACCGACAGACCCATACAAAAGGACAGACGAGAAGTAGCACCCACCGGTAGAGCCCTCCAAACACTCAAAGCAGCTGGCCTTATTAAAGAACGTATATCTTTGTGTTGATGGTAGTATAACTGTTACAATCAGACAATCTGGGATTAAGACTGAAATTAAATTTAATGATGATGAGGAGTACTTTTTGTGTCTTACGTTAAACTCTGTTAGATCTCACACTGATTTTTACGATTAACCTAAAATTCATTTTTTTAAAATGGTAAGACAAGATACTTACAAACTAACAAACTTTCGAAAACGTTTATAGCATTAATGGAATGGATAATGAAAACAAAATTATTTTTTCTGATTATAGTTGTATGGTTCCCATCAGGTATTCTTGCGTATTTAAAGGAAATTAAAATTAACCCTAAGACTGAAAGCATCACTTCAAGTCAAATTTAGATTATAAGAGTAGCATTTTTAAGTTTTAGAAAATTGAGTTTTTGAAATTTCATCGAAGGACAATGAGATTTTGAAGGTATTTGTAAAAATACAAAGCTTACTTTTTCGATTTTGAGGTTTCGGTTGATTTTCAATCATTAAAGACCCAAAGAAATTTCCTCGTAGGAATAATAATATAATTTGTTACTATATTTAGCGACATAATATGTTTCCATAGGTAATGATAATAGCAACTAAAACGTCGAGGACATGAATAATCGCAGTAATGATAATAATAATAATAATAATAATAATAATAATAATAATAATAATAATAATAATAATAATAATAATAATAATAATAATAATAATAATAATAATAATAATAATAATAATAATAATAATAATAATAATATAAAGCCTAATAATACTGAAAACAACAACAGTATCAATAATAAATATAACATTATATATATAATATCAATAATAATGACAAAATAATAATAATCCTCATTATAATTATAGTAATAACAATAATAGTGAAACAAAAAATGAGATTAGATCAGTACAATAACAAGTTTTAGGCTATTATTAATTATAATAAAAATAAATAATATTATGCGAAATACAAATTAGATCTAATGATAATTAGAGTTAAAATAATATATGAACGACAACCTTAGTAAAATCACCTGCAATATTTTTATAAAGTATCATAGTAACATACCGAGAATACACTACAGAATAATAAGGACAGTTAGCGGTCATCAGTTTTTGTAACTGACAAAGTAATAAAGGAATAACTGACCTGGTAACAACCGACACGGTAACTGTTGTCAGCGATTCTTCACCTCAGTCAGTCTGAGATCAACGTGTGGCAGCTCAAGATCTATGTCTATGTCTATGTCTATGACCAGACAGCTGCTTGTTCGTAACAGTCCAACAAAGTCTCTGTCTACACACTCAAAAAAACCGAGGACGGCGGCGAAGGTGAATGCAACATCTGAAACTGAAGCCTTCTCCCTGATGTCTGTCGTGGAAATTGCTGGGCGGTCGAGCCTCTCCGCTCTCCAAGAGTCAGGAAATATGGGACAAATTTGAGTCCCGAGTCGCACATTATCACTTGGAGTCTGATACATTTCACACACACACACGGGGAAAGGGAGAAGAAAAAAATCCAACAGACTTTGCAGCAAATCCAGCCTTCCCGTCCCCTCCCCCTTCTCTTTCAAGAACGTGTATTATCAAAGCTTCTCTCTGTCCTGTCCACCTTTTCTTGTCCTTCTTTTCAGCCCCATCCGCTTTCCACGCCTCTCTATTTTTCTCTAATGTATTTCAAGCAGTTAATACAATTATTTTCACTTTTATTTTCCGCTGTCGGTCTTCCCTTCTCCTTGTGTGTTCTCCGTGTCGTGTTTCCAGCTCGACCTCTCACTTGGTTCAAAGACGGAGGGGGACGGCGCGACAGCCTGCTCCAGTGACATTTGGCCACGCCTTTTGGGCGGGGTTAGAGTGACGGCGAGAGGCGTGGAATCGATAGCAGCACGGTTGGGAAGCGAGGACAGGACAGGACGGGCGTGTGCGTGCGTGAGCTGTAGTAGTAAAATGTGGTCGGAGCTTGTCAATGCAGTGTGCGAAGAAGACAACCGACTGCAGTTGGAAACGGGTGGTGTTTTCTTTCAGTTTGACGAACAAGTACCCCCCTCCCCCCCA
>NW_004797293.1:1663329-1664533 GCF_000002075.1 Aplysia californica | reverse complement strand
GGGGGGGTTGGGAGTCAAACTTTAGGTCACATGACATCAGAAATGTAAGACAAACTGTTACCATGTCTAATTTTGAAACGAAACATTTTGAAACAGTCAGGGTCAGTGCGTATAGTCCTTCATTTTGAAGATGGTCTTAATAAAAGACAAAGAATAACAGGAATAAAAGTATTGACAAGATACTCGAATAAAGAACTAAAATAGCACTTGAAAACCATAATATTAATATAGGTAGAAATCACAATCTCTAGAAAGAGAGAAACAAAAATCGTATAAACTAATTTGAGGGCAATAAATTAAATATAAACAAGTATCAGTTTGCTTTTAGCCAAGTGTCCGCAGGGAAATAGTACTGTGTTTAAAAAAAAAAAAAGATTTTTAAATAAACAAATTTATCTTTCTTTTTCCACATTAGAAGCTCTGTTTGTTTTTATTTTGGGGTAAAAGTAAATTTCGACCCTCAACCCTTTTCCTTTCTTCCTTTTTTTGTAAAACAAATTAGCGCCCTTCGTGCATGACATCACACATCGACCTAACTGTGGCCCCACAGAGAGTTGAGAAAGCTGACGTGCGTTATAGTTCCAGAGAGTTCCAAATGTGGGAGCGGAAAGAGGGGGTGGGATTGGGGTTTGACTAAAGTTTGCTTTTAGTAAGTTTACTTTAATTTCCTTGCTTTGTCGTTTTGAATTTTTTTTCTCCCCCCCCCTCTCTCTCTCTTCTGTCCCTATGTAAGTTTCTGGGTTCATCTATCTTCTAGTATTATTTCAGAAATTATCTTGACTCTGTTTTCCGATACCAGCTTGTCTCTCAAAATGGCGTCCATAATCTCGCGGTTCGGTTTCCGCAGACACGTCACCGTAATAATAATAATATTATTATTGCTGTATTCGAAGTATCAATGCTCAGCTCGGTACGATGTTGCGTCCTTGGGAAAGGCACTACATATGTTCCTATTTGGCCCGCTGCTTTCGGTGATGAACATTAAATTCGGAGGCCCCATTGACCCGTTTCCACCTCAAGTACTATTCAGTGTAGTAAAGGACGTCTAAAAGTTAAAACATTATTTAAATGAATCCCCACATTTTAATTTTTTTTTCTCAAAGAAATGTCACTTGAAAACCGATCTGGTCATCTGTTACCCATTTTTCTCTGTTCCCGCCTTTATCTTATGTCAAATCCGGAAACAAGTAAAAGACAACTCCAA
>NW_004797293.1:1660354-1661618 GCF_000002075.1 Aplysia californica | reverse complement strand
ATCTGACATACACAGTTTTCTAAAACATCATCATGCATCCACTCCGGGCTGACCACGTGACATCAGAAGGCCAGAGTTGAAAAAGCCGGAGTTTCACGCTGTTTAACTCACAAAGACGCCTCAATTTCCTGGACATTGGATGTCCACCCAACACCACACACAATGTCCATTTGTCCATCTGATCCTGCCTGCGTCTGCTCCTCATTGTCCCCGACTCTATCTCCTGTCCATCTTTTAGCGATTCTGCTGAACCAGTTAAACGATTTAGCTACGGAGACAATAGCGAGGATTAAGACCAGAAACTACGCGACGTCAGTGGCGAAAGGGATTCTGGGTGCGCAGATTGCTCAGAGCTCTGAAGCATTCCATTGAGCAACACGGTGAAAACTGACCGCTGTTTACGCCCCAATAGAGTTAAAGTTCCCCCGTGATGAAAAACGCGCGGAGCAAATCTGAGGGTCAATAAAAAGCAAAGAGCAGCATTATCTCAAGGGGGAATACTGACTGCATGGCTGTGCTAAAGCCAAAGAAATGGTCGTATCTCATAATTTTTACACTTCTTTCTGGGTAGGCGAAAGCAGGAAAGACAGCTTTTTGAGAGAGAAAGAAAGATTTAATCAATCTAAGTATGATAAACAGACATGGAAACAGAAAATTTAGGTTTTGAAAATATTTTCTGGTATACAATTTTTTTCTGTCAAAACAATAAAATAGAAATATTGATTGTAATAATGATTACAATAACAATAATAATGCTGATGATAATGATTATACAGACATTTATATAGCACTCTATCCTATGCAACCATATTTAAGATGTGAGCGCTTTTCATTGCTGATATGATTATTGAGGGTAATAGCCTACCTCAAACACACAAGTAGCGAAACTTTATTATTATTAATATTTTTTCTTTTTCTGTAAGTGTTTTACGGCGCTTGCAACTGCAAAAGGTCATATAGGCGCGCGAGACACATTAAACATTTTCAGTTGGTAGGACATTTTGAATTTTGCCCGCGTCCCGGCCGAAACTTACTCTTGTCGAATTTGAACCACCATTAAAGGATCTTTAACGTGCGCAACTTGCACACTGGACCTCCGAGATTTTTCACCCTACTCTGAGAAGGCAAGGTGTAGGTCTTTCTCACCAAAAGATCAGGGGTGTGGCTGAAAGACAGCAGAAGGAACCAAGGCGTAGCAGAAGAATGACTGCAGAAAGAGTCAGTAGCCTAGGGGAGGGGGCAAAGGAGGTGAGGGGGTGGGGGC
>NW_004797293.1:1642854-1655354 GCF_000002075.1 Aplysia californica | reverse complement strand
GCCGACTAGACCATGGCAAAAGGGCATCATCTGCTATAAGGAGTACAGGTACTTGAGTGAATGTCTCTGTGGGTGGTCGGGAATATCTCTAATGAATTATAAATGGTCAACCCAGTTAGCAGCTAGCATTGCAGAAGACGCCATTGATCGAAAGAAGGAAATACTATGTTGCTAGAGTTTCCACTCCGGAGAGAGTTAGCGGGTAAAAGGTCTACCTCAGCTCCCTCTATCTCGCCTCCTTCCTCGCCCCCCCCCCAACCCCTGGCTGTTAACCGGTCTTCTTTAAGCGCCCGGAGCTAATTCTTGTATTGGTTAGAGCGCTATATAAAAATGCAATCTAATCATCATCATGATCATCATCATCATCATCATCATCATCATCATCATCATCATCATCATCATCATCATCATCATCATCATCATCATCATCATCAATGTGAAACATATGTTTGAATGTCCTGGAACAAGGGCAATTCGAATGTAGTTATTTGGAAGAGTGGAGGTGTCGCTAAGCATATTGACAATGGAGTCAAAAAAGAGCCTCGCTCTCGCTCGAAGATTTCTTCGTGGAGTCCGTCAGGCCCTTTAAGGAAACAAAAAAAAAATCATCATCATCATCATCATCATCATCATCATCATCATCATCATCATCATCATCACAGACCAAACGATAATTTTCCTTTCTTCGTGTTTTGTTTTTCTTCGAACATAATTTCTGACATATTTTACGTAACTTCAAATATTGACACCTTAAGGTCAAGGGATCAAAAAGAAACAAAAAGAAGATAAATTTTAAAATGAACTAACAAAAAATCAGGAGCCAAGGGAGTGGCCAGTAGTACAATCATGTAAAGATGTGTTATGCCTTGATCTTCTTCTCACTCTCCAGTCTCGTCACCTGGTCTTTTTTTGTCTTGACGCGTTGTTTGATCAAAAATTTTTAATGAATGAATGAATGCATGAATGAATGAATGAATGAATGAATGAATGAATGAATGAATGAATGAATGAATGAATGAATAAATGACACGAATAAATAAATAAATAAATAAATAAATAAACACTTGAATAGATAAATATAGGAATGATTGAATAGATGGATGGATGGATGCATGAATGAATGAATGAATGAATGAATGAATGAATGAATGAATGAATGAATGAATGAATGAATGAATGAATGAATGAATGGAATGTTTATTGATTTTTCCCTATCTTCCCCGATTCTTGAAAAAAGTTAAAATCGTTTCTCGCCCCTACGTTTGTGTAAAAAGAGAGTGGATTGTACAAGTATAATAGAGTTTGACGCCACTAACAACACTATTCTTTTTTAGAGAGACGAGATCTCCACATAATTTAATGTTCGTCTCCGAAAGGACCATGATAAGACAGTCGAGATCCTTAGAAACTCCATACATTTTCCCAAGTTCAAGAACGCCCAGTTTGAGATTTGACCCACTGTCACAAGCTGCTTATTCCCGCTTGATAGAACAGTCTGGAGCCTACGAGTGCTCTACATCGAGCATGGCAATGGATGTTAAGGCAATAACAGAGGCGCTGGAATGGATCAGCATGGAAGCGCATAAACATGCCCTGTTCGTCGCAGATTCGATGAGCACCCTAGAAAAAATCAGGAGTGGGTGGCTCTACAGTGACTGGAGAGCTTCCATTGCAAATAGCCACCTCCTAAGGATTACATGGGTGTTCTGCCCTGGTCACACCGGGGTGCACGGAAATGAGCGTGCTGATGAACATGCCGGCAAAGCAATGGCCTAACCATGCTCAACCCACCAATGGTGATCGCCAGATGCAAAGAGACCCTTCACGACCAAGAGGAACCTATCCGCAACACGACAGACGCTGTTGTGTGTGTGTATGTGTGTGTGTGTGTGTTTGTGTGTGTGTGTGTGTGTGTGTGTGTGTGTGTGTGTGTGTGTGTGAGGGTGGGTGTGTTTGTATGTTTGTGTGTTTGTTTGTGTATGTGTGTTTGTGTGTATATGTGTGTATGTGTGTGTGTTTGTGTGGGTGCGTTTGTGTGTTTGTGTGTGTGCGTGTGTGTATGTGTGTGTGTGTGTGTGTGTGTGTGTGTGTGTGTGTGTGTGAATGTGTGTGTGTGCGTGACTGAGAGAGAGAGAGAAAGAGAGAAAGAGATAGAGATAGAGAGAGAGAGTGAAAAAGAGAGAGAAAGAACGTGTCGGTACAGGGTTTATGGGTGCTTCAGAGCCTAAACTACAGACTTCCATATGCAAGTATAGAAATTTTTCTCTGCATTTTTCATGGGTATTTTTTTGTTTCCGATCAGAAAAGCTTCTGGTAGCCATTTCACGGTCTATTTTTTTCCGAACGATCATACACACTGACATCCAGGTACAAAAACAAAGAGTCGCATGCGCACATACATATTATTTACACTGCACACACGCGCGCACAAACACACACACACACACACACACACACACACACACACACACACACACACATATGCACACACACACATGCCCACACACGTACACGTACAGATACGTACACACACAGAACGCATACAAATAGAAAAGAGTATTAGATACCTACAAATATTCATGCATACGTATTATTATTATTATTATTATTATTATTATTATTATTATTATTATTATTATTATTATTATTAATATTATATTGTATATGCACTTAACAGAAGATATTACACAATGGATAAGGCGTACCAAGAGATAGATAGACAGATATATAGATAGAAAGAGAGATAGATTGAGAATACGGAGAGAGAGAGATAGATAGATAGATAGATAGATAGATAGATAGATAGATAGATAGATAGATAGATAGAGAGAGAGAGAGAGAGAGAGAGAGAGAGAGAGAGAGAGAGAGAGAGAGAGAGAGAGAGAGTGAGAGATAAACAGACCGAGAGAGAAAAAGTAAGAGACAGACAGACAGACAAGCAGACAGACACAGAGAGAAAATTGGGGGAGGGTGGGAACGCGTGAACATGTTTAGGGAAAGCAAGACAGGCTTTAAAGAATTGGTGACGCGAAACATTATTTAAATTCTGACAAGCCGAAATCTTCTAAAAAAGACAAAAAATTTAAAAGACCAAAATTTTAAAACAAGTAAAACAAAAATCTAGATCAATATAAAAAAAGGAGTAAAATAAAATTTAGCAAAAAAATAAACTAATGATATTATGAGGAAGGAAAACCACATTTTGCCAATTAATGTTTAACAGGCAAACAGAATGGGGGATGACGACAAACACAGCCTTGGGCGAAAGTCCCTGCGTCCTGCGGTTGGAAAGTGAACGCAACCTTCACGCCAGCGGGCAGAGCCGAAACTTTGGCTGTAAAACCTGTTTGTTTTGGAAGCAACAAACCGTTGTACAGACAAAGATATCTTTTGGTCAGTATCAATATTGCAACACGAGCTTTCCCAGAGCCGCTTGTACGCTTGAATGATACAGCCAATTTCTGGGCTTTTGACGGAGCGGAGACCTGGACAAAAGAATAATGGCACCGGTTTTACCGACGGTTAGACTGAGCCTGGTCGTTTCTAAACTGCCCAGCGACGCTTGATCAAAATTTGATGCCTGCACTTAATGTGGGACAACAAACTCTTCAGACGCTCCGGGCTTCTCGAGTCCGTGGCTGTCATGCATAAGCGCCCTCTAGAGCACCATCGGGTTTTTCAGTCTTATGTTGTGTCACTTAGCAGTCACAGATGTTGCATGCTTGAGCTCCGAAAGCAATCGAAGGGGATTTTCAAAATTCTTTTGTTTTTCTTTAATGTGTAAAGAAAACTGGCATGTCTGGTCTTGAACTATCCGTTAATTTGTGTTACGACAGGGAGGAATTCGGGCGTTCGTCATTATAATTTGGTATATCAAGTTATTGGTAACATCTTAAAGCTTGTTCATTTGCCTTAATCTTGATGAAATAAAAATACCTATCAATCTTGAATAGAAGTCGAGACATTTGAGACTGAAGGAGGTGGGGGTAGCTTTGGATTAGAGGAAAGATTAGAGAAAATAAAATAAAAATGTAGGTTATATAACGCACCACCGAAGCAAGTTACATCAGTTAGGAGACAGCCTTCCGACCATGTCTTTTAAACCCTACTTGGTTGAGAGGGATACAGCATCCCGGCAAAAAGACCGATATATTAGATAAAAACGTCTCCCCTCTCGTGAATCGAACTCAGATCTCCTGAATGAGACAGTGAAGCGTCAACCTGCTACACCACAGACCCAGATGGCAATGCTGTAGCGAGACATGGCAGAGCACGACCAAAAAGGAGGATGAAGTCAAGACATTATTACGTAAGCACTGCTCGTGGCTAGACACATATCCCTGAAAAGAGTTGCTTTTAAAGACGCTATCAGGAAGGCTACACCCCAAACTGGGCTTTCTTTAAAGAAAAAAAAAATGAATATTCAAATTCAAGGCTAAATAACAGGTTTCTACCTTCAGCAGTGCAGATGACCCTGCCTACTTCACACGAACGATATAGCTTTATGCAACATTTCTTATGAAATTTTGTTAAGATAAATAAGTCTGTACCACAATTTAAAGAAACAATGCATGATATAATCTGAACTTCAATTACCTCTTAACACTTATTTCAAAACTAACCATTTGGCGTATAGCTTTTCCAACACCCAAAAAGGGCTTAAAGAAGTTCATCTGAGCATTGTTAGTCACTTCCTAAGTCTAGACATCCCAAATTTCAGAGCCATACAGCAATATTGGTTAAATCTTAATATCAAAACAGGTTTTGCCGTTTAAAAATCGAATTCTTTGCATGATTTGAAAAGCCTATTTGAGGAAAAATACGCTGAACTTAACAAGCTTACTCTCAGACACCATTACGAACGGGTATAAATAAAAACACCCAAGTACATGTAGTTATAATATGTAACTGTTTCTAAGTTCTTAAGTTCCATACATCTCTCAGATCTTTTGAGATCGCATCCATTCCTAAAAACAAAGCCTGATTGGCTGTGATATGCAGGGTCAATCCTGGACTCTGAAGTTGTTAAGTAATATGTGTCGATGACGTAGTATAATACATACATTTTAAAAAGTAAAATTCTTCAGAGTATTTTACGTCCCTGTTGACAAAATAATTGAAACATTTAGAACACGGGCTACGACCATGTATGACCGCGTCAACCCGGGCTCAGAGGGGTAAAACGTCTCAAATAACAGACTGACATAATCGGTGAAATTCTCCCCGTATGGGATCGAACTCGCAACGTCTTATGTGTTCAACGGAAAATGTGCCTAACCGCTACACCACAAACACCGGTTAATATTCTCATAATTCCTTCAACGTTTTTACTGTGTCGTAAAGGTTCTTTATCTTGTTTAAGACCTATGATTTTGATTTCCACTGGGTTTATCCCCCAAGTACTTATTTGAGTTATATTACGTTTCAGGGTTGGATTGTTTTTAACATATGCAAACATGTAAACTTTTGTTAAAGAAAGATGGTTGGTTTTTTTTTACATCAAAAGATTTGAGATGATACCAATCACTCCATATCATGCTAAAAAAATTGACGAGCGACCGATTCCATTGCGTCGCGACACACGCATGTAGAATGATCATTTTGATACCGCAATTTAAAACACATTTTTAATGATGATCTTTACTAACTATTAGTGGAAAGTATATTCGGCTCAGATACAGATGAATGGAATTCACACTAAAGTCTTCTTTCTCGAGGAATGTAGATCTAGTAATCCAAATTTGAGGTGGGAATGGGACGAAAATTGTAGGAAAAACAAAAAACAAAAATGTTAAAAACCCAATAACAACAACAACATTATCTTTTCCTTTGGTGCACTACAGATGGGTTTTACCCATGACACATTGGAGACAATCAAACTGGATTTTGGATATGTACTGCTATAGAATAATCCCCACCAGTTCTGGTTCTGTCTCTTTCTGCAGGGTCATATTCCATTAGGGTCGGATACCCTGACGGCGGAACCGAAATGTGAATAGGCGTTAGATCTGTTTGTTCTGCTTCTCCTTTTCCTTTTCGTTGAATTATTGAAATGAAAATCCTACAGTAGGATCTGGCTGGAAAAGAGAGATCACATAATAGCCATATAGAAATCACATGGTTTGTTTTTGAGCGCTCCCTAACACGGTGTAATTTTAACCGAAAAAAACACCTTCACATCAATAAATTTGTTGTAGGAATTTAAGTAGACATTGAATTCGAATGCACGATAATTCCATTAGCGAGATGTATGCTCAGAAACTGTGGAAGTCTGTGGTCTATACATAGTATGCCTAAATAAGTGAAGAAGTCTGTGGTCTATACATAGTATGCCTAAATAAGTCATACGCACTTTTCACACTTTACCATGTGTATAGATGACTTTCATATAACAAAATTAATAATTGTACAACAGGTTCATTCAACGCCTGCTGGCTGGAAATGTCGGTATTTTTCCGTTCTGTTTGCTCTTTGTTGTTGTTGGGTTTTTTTTAAAAGTCTCATTCATGTAAGGAGCATAAAGAAATTTTAATGAGGAAAAGCAAAATGCGTAGGAAAACAAACGATCCACATCTTCTCTTCAAAACATTAACAGACAATACGCTTTTCTCTTCTGTCTCCGCCTCTCTCATTGCCGCCATTTTTGTATGCCAACAGAACGGGCGTTAACCAAGGGAAATAACTTAATATTTGATACGCTAAAGGGGACAGAATTGAGTGAGAATCAATGGCCTGAACAGCGCGGCTCAGTTGTCTGGCAGGGGCAACAATCGGGCCGTGAAACGGTGAGTGATTACCTGAATAATCGCAACACGGTTGAGAACAATGCCCACCGCTTTCCGATCTCTTCAAACATTTAACAACTTTCACATTCAGTCAGTGCGTTGTGTCTTAACCCCTTTATGACCGAAATCACTCAATAACAACATTTTCCGAACTTCTTGCTTAAGGACCTTTTTCTCACACTAAGAGTGCTACAGGAAGATACAGAGCCTATAACCTATTCATGGGTTTTTGTTTAACAAAACAGACTTGACGCACTAATTTTAAAAGGTGTGAGTTTGATCGTCGGAATGGCTTATCGCTCATAGAGATAAATATCTCGGCCCTCGCTCTATCTCTGTTTCGCGCTTGAAGAGACAGGGCAAAACTGCCTGTGGTATGTGTTGGCACTTATGAGTCCCGTGATCGATATCACCTTTTGAAGACACACCAAACCCCTAAAGTAAAGTATTTAATAAAACATAGATACCGACGCAGAACAATCTTTTTTCCTCCCCATTCCAGTATTTGATAGAGAAGTGAGAGAGACAAATAACCCACTCATGGCGTAGAGTTTATGGCAGGTTTCAGGCATGACTAATAAGGAACATCGTCGCCTTTAAGGGCGAGGCAGTAACACTATGAGATAACATTGCGTCCTCTTGAAGATAATATGTAGCGACACTTTAGAGTAGTTCCACTTCCCTGCACTCCTTCACGTTGACATGCTTAAAGCAAGACGGCTTCAAAACATCTCGTGGTTATCTATTGTCATTGTGTTTGTTGGAGGAAAAATGTAGCCTGTCTTCATCTAATAGTAATTCTTTGTTGAATATTTTTTTTAATGAGGGAAAAAATGAAAATAACGAGTAAGGTGGGGAAGACGATAAATCGCACAAATATTGTGTTGATAGAAAAACAATGAGAATTATCACCATCAGATCAGGGATCAGACTGATGCGTCCCCTGGTCATGTCAGTATTTTTGTATGGGCGTGGAACCTGGACGTGGGTGGTTGGTGGGTGCTCTGGTGTGGCTTGCTCCTTCTTTCCAATAAAAACATCTATTGTCTCTATCTCTCCTCCTTCTTTTTTATGTTTGTTACTCTCTTGTAACACCTCTAATCTTCGGCACTTATATGACCTTTTTGTGTTGCAAATGCCGTAAAACTCTTACTAAAACTAAAACAGAAACCTGGATCTTGAATGCAGACCTTGAAAGAAGGATCAAAGCTGTAGAGATGAGATGCTTCCGAAAAATCCTAGGTATCTCACACAAAGATCCCATCACAAATGATGAAGTCAAACAATGAAATTGCACCATTATGCTGGCCTTCTCACTCTGTTCAGGAAACCCAAACTGCAATGGTATGGACACATCACCCGTTCATCTGGCCTTGACAAGATGCTGCTGCAAGGCAGCGTCCAGGGGAAAAGGAGCATAGGCAGACCAAAGAAGAGTTGGGAGGACAACTTCAAGGAATGGGCAGGAACTCAAAGACACGCTCAGGAAAGCTGAAGACCATAAGGGGTGGAGGAAGCTGGTGGCCAAATCTCCAAAAGCGCCCCGATGAACATCCGGTCTATAGGATAGGTGAAGGTGACGGTGAAATCAAATAATTTTAGTCTGTGCATGGATAGTAACTTAAAACAGTGACAACAACAAACAAACAAACAAACAAGCAAACAAACAAACAAACAAACAAAAACAGCCTGTAACCAACCACTGAATTTAAGTTTAAGAAAGTAATCTGCGAGGGTGGATCAAACTGTAAAGGTTATTATGAAGTTTCCCAAAAAGTTTCAATGGTAAAGGCCTGATATTGTCTCATTATTATTCTTTTCGACTTTGCATGCAAACCTCCAGCCGCCACATCCACATCAAGAAAGCACAGTGGTCCTCAAATTCTGGTATACCTTGCAGCTCTAAATTAATACTCGTAGCTCTTTCTGGGCCCTGATTACGTTCAAACTGTTTAAGCAAGCTTATCTTTTGTAAAAGGATATAACGAGATGTCTCAGGAAGTTTAATGAGGACGTAGGTTGGATGACACAAAACATGGACCCCTTTCTCTTGTGTGCATATTGTTATAGTTATGGTCCTTGGTTTGTGTGGAGCTGGATTGTCGTGGTGGAGTAGTGTGCAAGAGAATCCGACCTCTCTCTCTCTCTCTCTCTCTCTCTCTCTCTCTCTCTCTCTCTCTCTCTCTTTCTTTCTTGCATTTTCCCCCTTTTTTTCCCTTTCTTTTTTTGGCAAGTGTTTTAGGGCACTCACATCTGCATAAGAAAGAGGAGACGATCGTACGCAAGAAGACATCAGAAAATGATTAGAGAGTAGGAAAGGTGAAAGAGAAAATATTTTTAGAGAAGAAAATTTCCCGTCGCCGGCAAGTTTCAAACCTGGGACCTATTGAATGAGAGGCGATCTAGACAACGTGATCTCCTGAGTCCGATCTCTGGTCTCTGTTTATCAGTGGCACTTTTCAACTTTGGCAAGTTTAATTTGAGCAAGAAAATGATGCCCCAACACTGTAAAGATCGCCCCTGTCCTGTAGATATGTTTTTATACCCGAAAAGCCTATTCATTAAATAACAAATCCAAATGATACCTGGTCCCAAGCCCAGTAAAACGCTGAGCTGACATAAATTGTTGGATGATTCTGTTTTGGTAATGGGCAATCTAATTGTATCAATATCGTTAAAAAAAAAAGTGCTCGGCTTTGATAATGCGCGGCTCTGATGCAGTCCCGTTTTGAGGTACTAAGACCATGAGGTCTAAAAAATACTACTGTTTTGTCTGCTAATTCAAAATCGTAAAATTAGTTTGGAGTCGTTATCAAGACATTTAAAGAATTGTATTCGAACAAGATTGACAATTTGTGAAACAACAAATATTTATTCCTCAAAATGAAGTACTGAGCAGATAGAACATTATAATACAAAGGTCACGAGAATTCCATACGTGTAACTTAGTTTTTGTAAAGAGGTATTGGGATCTTGACCAATACAGTGTCAGATAGTGTCAACTGTTTTCTCGTTCACAGAAACATTTGAGTAGTCAGAACATGGGTCTTCAAAACCAGTGTCTCTCCCTTGACTTAATTCTTTTACTCATCCCTAGACGATGTTACATGAACAGGCAGATTCTTCACGAACACCGTGCATAACTTTATTATTTTGTTTCCGCTATTCGCCAAGTCTAGAGTTCATAATTCATGTAAAATGGACATTTTCTTAAGGGAAATTCATCTTGTTTCCTGCAAAATCCAAACCACCCTCTGTTTATGACTTCATAAAAGAATCAAGAGTGACGTCAAATGAAACTCCTTTGTTTGGTTTGGGAGCCAACATGTTCTAGAATAATTATTATTTATGTTACTTTTATGATTATGATAAACATCTTTGCCGTTAGATGGAAGATTCTATCATTTTCTGATCCTCCCTAGTACTGTCCTGATTCTCAAGATTGCTGTAGCCATAGTGATATGAGAACAATATCAAACTAATCAGTTGTAAGCTATAAAGCATGTATCCTCTATTGGAGAGCAGAAAGTTAACGAATTTCTAATAATAATGATAATAATAATAATAATAATAATAATAATAATAATAATAATAATGATAATGATAATAATAATAAAACAAATAACAGTGATAATAATAACAACAATAACAGTAACAGTAACAATGACAATAACCATCATCATCATCATCATCATCATCATCATCATCATCATCATCATCATCATCATCATCATCATCATCATCATCATCACTCTATTATTTGGACGAGTGGAAGTACTTCTTAGTACAGTGACAATGGAGCCGATAAAGAGCCTCGCTCTCGCTCGACGTTTTCTTCGTAGAGTCCACCAGGCTCATTAAAGAAACAACAAAAACAAAAAATCATCATCATCATCATCCTCCTCCTCCTCTTCCCCCTTTTCCCCCTCGTCCTCCTCGTCATCCTCCTCTTCTCCGTATTTCTTCTTCTTCTCATTCTCCTACTCCACCTTCTTCTTCTTCCTGCTCTTGTATAAAGAACGGAAACATATTTTAATCGACATGAACGAATTTTCATGAGAAGTTTATAACTAAAGAGCTCATACGCTAGGGAAAAATCGTTTATCTTATTTCTGAAAAGTGTTATCTGCAGCGGGAAAAGATGGCCATTTGATACCCTGAGCAGAACATTTACTGATTCGATCATTGCCATAGGAAAACGGATGTCTTTCCGAGTATAATGGCTTAAAAAAAGAGAATGAAGAAAAAAAACCCAAAAAACTATCCAAAAACATAATCGACGCCCAACAGAGAGTACATGGGTTTGTCCTCGCTTGACTGAAGAAGCGATGCACTGGGTTCAAGCACTCACGCAGGGGGCATGCATAATACAGATGTCTTTTAGGCAAGGGTTTTACCTCCAACAGAAATATTTATTCGACATGCATCAATGTCTGCGAAGAAATCATCCATCCTCTGCCGGCTGTGAGAACTCAAAGGAAAATTAATGATTTTTTTTGCTTTGTTATTGATTTCATTTACTGGGGCAGATAGAAGAGATAACTGCACTTGAAAGATACCAACCCCCCCCCCCCCCCCCAAAAAAAAACAAAAAAAAAACACGTTGGTTTTGTTTTGGATTTCTTCAAAAAGTTTGGAGTTTTCTTTACGGAAGAAACCTTGGACAGAACATTTACAATGAAACCCTTGCACAAGCAAAGAGAACGGAGCTCTTTTGCACTGGTGCATTTAAAAGGAATATTATTTAGTGGGTTTTTTTTAGGGGGGGGGGGGATTTTTTTTCTTCAAAATTGTGGAATTTTAGTTCTTATTTTATTTTTACTCCGCTCTTGACAGTTCAGCAGGAAAGTGGATCAACCCCGGTGCTGGTTTAAAAAGGCTTGAGTGTACATACAGGAAGGGATAGAGAGGAAGACAGAGGGAGGGAGGAAGAGAGAAAAGAGATAAAAATATATAGAGAGAGATAAAGATAGAGAGAGAAACAAAAAAGAAACAAAAAAGAAAGAAAGAAAGAGAGAGCTGAGAGGAGATATATAGATATATAGATAGATAGATAGATAGATAGATAGATAGATAGATAGATAGATAGATAGATAGATAGATAGATAGATAGATAGATAGATAGATAGATAGATAGATAGATAGATAAAGAGAGAGAGAGGGAGACAGAGAGAGAGAGAGACAGACAGAGAGAGAGAGACAGACAGAGAGAGAGAGAGAAAGAGAGAAAGAGAGATAGATAGATAGATAGATAGATAGATAGAGAGAGAGAGAGAGAGAGAGAGAGAGAGAGAGAGAGAGAGAGAGAGAGAGAGAGAGAGAGAGAGAGAGAGAGAGATAAGAAGGAAAAAGAGAGATATTTATATAAAAACTGTAAAATGTATTATCCCTTTTCTGTAATGTAGAGTGTCTCTCTTGGTTATTTAGGGCAAGAACAGAGGATGATGATGATGATGATGATGATGATGATGATGATGATGACGATGATGATGATGATGATGATGATGATGATGATGATATATATATATATATATATATATATATATATGTATATGTGTGTGTGTGTGTGTGTGTGTGTGTGTGTGTGTGTGTGTGTGTGTGTATGTGTGTGTATGTGCGCGCGTGCGCGTATGTGTTACTGATTTTTTTATCTCTTTTTCCTCTCTCTATTATTTCCCTCTCCACACCAAGTTCTGTGTATTTGTCTTAATCGAT
>NW_004797293.1:1635354-1637854 GCF_000002075.1 Aplysia californica | reverse complement strand
AAGGCTGATGTTTACATTCAAATCCCTCTTGAAGGAGTAGTACAAGAGGATTTAACACGGACATATTTCCCCTTTTGTGGCTACATTTTCGACACGGTCTCGTCGTGTGAATAAATGCACTCGCCGACACCAGCACGTCGCGGGAGCTTGAAGAATTGCGCGCCATGTGATGCCTTTACAGTAAAACTTAAAACTTTGGTACACCTAAATTTAGAGCGCTCACAACTCACCCACTCCCTCCTCCCTACCCCAAATTACACACGAACACACACGCACAGATACATTCACTACATACACACCCTACATACTCACACAGACACATGCACTTGTTCAAACACACACACATACATAAACACACAATATGTACACACACAAGCATACTCAAAATACACACACACACACACACACACACACACACACACACACACATACACACACACACACACACATACACACACACACACACACACATACAAAACACACACACTCCCGGAAATCCCTCCTTCTTAAACTACTGGTACCTTACAAGCATACTTAGCGCACTACTTCACAGCGTCCATGAATAGAGAGTAGTGGGTTATATCTAGATCGATGAGCTTCACTGAAACTGGACATCCAGGGCGCACGTAGAAAGTCAAAAGTAAGTTCCGAATGGAAGGCTGAAGTGTACCATTACCAAAATGTGTATGAAGTCGTGATGCTTAAGGCTAGTAAGGAAGATCATATTATGATTACGATGTAGATGCGTCTTGTATTTCAATTCTATAAGATAAATTAAGAGGCAGGATCTCAGGATTCCACGTTCAATAAGCTGAAAAAAAGCTGTAAAAGATTCCCACAAAAAACTATTAATAAAAAAACCTCGCCACTTTGATGATTTAAACCTGGGTCATATATATGTCTTTCATTATCGCTGCTTATATCTTCAAGCACATCATCGTTTGTTCATAGCAGAAAAAAAATTGTTCTATCTTTCGTTTTGACTCACATAAGAAGACAAGTCTTATTAAAATTATGAGGCATTTTTCTTTCAACTCAGTAACGCAACTCAGTGCCTTAAGAATAGGGACACGTGACAAAAAAAGCTAACATTGTAGATTAAAACTTGTTTTCTTTAGAGAGAGTTGAAAAGTTCAGAGTTTGATCCCAAGACAAGAGGTATCAGCTTGTTTCATGCGCTCAACGCAAAAGCAGACCAATGCCATGAATATTTTGGAAACAGATATTCACCCTGGACGTTGAAGTCTTACAGCAAAGGCCGTATTTATGAAGAGTAGTGAAAGTCACACACTTGAAGAGGGAAAAAATGGGCTGAGAGTGAACAGAGTCACCGCCCTTAGTCCGGGTTCCATTGTCTGTCTGAGTGTTCGCGCTCAGAAGCCAGAGCATTCAATTTACCCGTGGAACAAAAAACACAACGCTGGAGAAGAGAAACGAAATGGAGGGATTGGAATGGACGATGTTGTCGCCTCGTTTTGAGCTCTGAAGATTCAGAAAAGGGCTGAATCGCTGGCTGTGGTTGTTCATGATTCATCATGGCTTCTTAAAGCCCTAATAGAGTTATTTTATCAACGAGCGGGTACAGCGCTCGTTGGCCTTGTAACAGTGGAAACACAGAGCGCGCGCGAAGAAATGAGCGGAGGATCATGAATTTGCCCCGGCTGTCGGCGATCGGCGGACTTTGTTAGTGGGAGGGAATGATTAGCTCCCTTAGACAAAGATTTAACGCCCTTGGTGTTCAGAGGAGGGAATTATCGGTGTTAGGACAAAGATCTAACAGCCGCCTATGTTGTATCTGCACCTGCGGGAGTGCGGGTCAATCTTGTCCTCTATCTCCAGGTCAACTTGTATACAAGCCTGTGTTTTCTTGTTTTATTATTATTCCTCACCTCCCCCCTCCCCTCATTCCCCTGGTCTTTTATTTCTTTCTCTTACTTTACGCGCTCCGGGCGGAGAGGGCTGGTGCTCCTCACGGACACAATGTCCCGCCCTGCCGGGAATACTGGCAAAGATTTCAGGCTCAACTGAAGCTCGTACACGCCAATGTTTTGAACTTTAGAGCTCGGACGAGAGCGTCTCTTATCAGGCTTGCAGCAAAATAATAATAATCATATACTACACGTACCACGGAAGACAAAAGTCAGAAAATAAAGGAACGGGAGTTTTAATCATAAACATTCCTCTAAAGTTTTCTTGTTTTATCATATTCTTTAGATGAATGTTTATAATTAAAGAAAAAAGGAACAGATAGTTTTGATATCAGTTGGGTTTTTTTGTTGTTGGATACAGTAACAGAGGAGAATATCTTTAAGGGTGAGCATAAAAACGGGAATGTTATTATCTTTCTTTAGTTAAAAATGTACTTGAGTTCCCAATCGGAACTTATTTGACATGTTATGTACATCTGGGACATTTCTTCTCATTGGGACCACATGCAGCTCACAATGAGGTCAAGCGTGAATGAAGTTTTGAGATACTTAAGAGATTATATATATTATTA
>NW_004797293.1:1622065-1629279 GCF_000002075.1 Aplysia californica | reverse complement strand
CGAGAGAGAGAGAGAGAGAGAGAGAGAGAGAGAGAGAGAGAGAGAGAGAGAGAGAGAGAAGGGAAGGGATGGGCAGGCAGAGAAGGAAAAGAAAAACAGAGATTGAGAGCACAGAGACATTAATTCGACACAAAAGAACAATTAAAGCGAACACACAGGAAGGCAGGGGCACAGAGACGAAGACATAATGATAGTAAAAACATGGACGTCTGAAGGCCCTATATATTATGCTGAAGAATCGAAAAAGGGAAGAAGGTAAAGTGATTATCAGCTTCCCCCCCTCCCTTTCCTTCCCTTAAAAAATCAAACTACCCAAATAAAGAAAACTCACCAAAAGCCACATGAAAAGGGGAAAACAACTTAGAAATTGACGCTAGACTTTTTTTATTCTCCGAACACAGTGTTCCCTGAAACATATGCTCATTTCTTCTTTCGTCCGTAGCAAATCACACATTTCATCCTCTTTTTTCTTTTGGAGATCAAGTGAGTTGGATCATGCCCTCTTGTTAATTTTTATAACAACTTTGATCGAAGACCAGCTGCTACTAGTTAGTCGTGATCTTGACCTTATTAGAACACCCGTCACACACACACACACACACACACACACACACACACACACACACACACACACACAAGGTAAACTGTCTGCTGCTTGCACATATTATTAGTCACCTGTTAATTCTCACAGTTTAAGTGGGTTCTTATAATATTTAAGAAAAAAAAAAGGTCAGTAACTGATGGCAGATATAAATAAAATACGTTCTCACTTGAACCCTACTGAACCAATTGTGGCATTAATAAATTGAGCTTTTTTTTCTTCTGAAAAATCATTATTTTTTTTACTTGGCGCCCGGAGAAGAAACAAGATGGTACTGTTTTCTGAATGAGAATGGTGTGTGCCATAGCACCACGATAATAATATAATCTATAACTTTCTTTGTGCGGCATGTTGCTACTTAAGTAATAATATATAATATGTACATTGAGAAAACTGCCAGGCATGATAAGGCTTAAAGGACTTCGCTATAACTCCCTATCCCATTAATTCATGATCGCTTGTCTTCCATGACCTTCATCATCTTTGCTGGGAGGATGAGTCGCGGGTAAATTTTAGGTCAGTATATTACACATAATAGCTTGCACTAGAACAATAAATTTCATATTTTGGACCATAAATATCCATTGTTCCTTCAAATAAAAATATATTTCTAAAGTAAAATAACTAGACTTCTGATTTGTAGCAAAGGTCATTTTTACCTCCTCCATCAAACTTCTTTCGTCTTAATCGTCTTGTTATAAGTATTCATTTGACCTTAGAACATTCATAAGAACACTATTGAGTTACAATTAGAATACTGAGCACGTTTCTAACTTAACATTATCATTGGTTATACTACTGTTCATTTATATTAAGTATGTGACTGTGAGCCTGTTTGTGAGTGCAAGCATAGTATTATATTATTATGGTTTTGTGCACAGATGTGTATGGAAGAGACGATGTGTGAAGGAAGAGTGTGTGTGTTTATGGATGTGCAAACGTGCGTGTGTATGCGTGCATGTGCATGTTTGTGTGTGTATATGTGTGTGTATGTGTGTTTGTGTGTGTGTGTGTGTGTGTGTGTGTGTGTGTGTGTGTGTGTGTGTGTGTGTGTGTGTGTGTGTCCGTGTATGTTTATGTGTGTACATGGTGAAACACCAAACTAATGTGCCAGGATCTTATCTTATCTTATCTTTTAAATGCCAGATTTGGTTACTAAAACTGCTCAACGATTCGACCAAAAGGCTTCTTCGGGATTTTAACCACCGCCACCACCACCATCATCATCATCATCATCATCATCATCATCATCATCATCATCATCATCATCAATTAATTTTCTCTGGAGCTTTAGTGAGTTGTTTTTCTTACCTCTTATGAACGAATGAGTATACAGTATGTATAACTGTGACCCAGATGGCATTTTAAAAGTGAAGCTGTATGTTCCCAAATGAATCCAGGTATGGGCATATGCATGCTGAATGTGTCAAGTACGTGTATTTTTCAACTCAAGAATTCATTTCCACAAATTACAACTCCACTACGCAATCATAACCTCCCTCAGTCAGACACAGACCATGACAAAAAGACTGTAACACAGAAGATCGTCAAACCCGCACATGGTGACTTCTAATTGCTCAATATTATGTTCACAACTTTGACATTTTTGCGACGCTTGCTCCCCTGCTCCGCCCTCAATTCTGATAGGCCCGAGTAGTGTTAATGCTTTGATCTGTACCGCTGAGTTCTGTGCATATCATTGGTTACTTTGGTTGTAAAGTTCAATAAATGTTGTTTGATCAACCGCCAGATCTATATAAGCTGCCGATGAATATTTGGCGACCACCTTTTCACACAACAGTTTACGACCTTTTGTACGTGTGTGCGACTATTTGTTAGCAAGAAGAATTTGTGTTAAGACACGTTAATGTGCTGCGTGTGGCTTTGAAGTTACTGAGAAGTTCGATTTATCAACTCCCTTCTAACCGACAGATATTTTAAAAAGTTGAGGCCCTTTTAAATATTATTTATGAGATCTATAGATTTTCTCTACAAGCAAGGAAGTCAACAGGTTAAGCCTGCTTTCTCCGCGATTCGTGAACTAAATATTAACAACGTTCATAAACTTGGACATGCATCTAATAAATCAGACGATCATTTATTTCACCCAACAGGTTCCTTATCGAGTGATAAGGTGTCAGGCTTGTGCAGTGAAAAATGTGACATGAGTTCCATTCCTGACCTTGTCGGTTTGGCTGTTCTATCCTCACGACAGGTACACGTAAATATACTCGATTCTCCCTAGGCTTCTCAGCGCAAATGGGTACTTGGCAATAGCAGTGAAGATGTATGTGAGCGATATCGAAATGCACCTTATACGTTAACATGGATTTTCTGCCCTGGCCATGCAGGCGTCAAGGGAAATGAAAGAGCCGACAGGCTGACTGGTGAGGCCACCTCAGTAGACAGCACTGTTCAACCAGATAAGGTCGAGATCCTGAAATGCCTCTCTCGCCAGCTGATTGAGGAGGAAGATAGGGAGGCAGAGCCCAGTACTGCTGTGAAGAGGAGGATGCTTTTGGGAATACAAAAAGGAAATGGAAAATCTGGCATCCTAGCAGGAAAGAACAGAAGAACGTTCAACTATATAATTATGCACTGGCACAATCAGTGGAAAGACCCTCAGCGACATTTTAGAGAGAGAGCAACGGAGCATCAATGGACATGTCCGAAAAGCAGGGATGTTGCTTCCCGAAACAATGAACAATTAACCTTATACGCCGCAACACTATGTCTTCAAAGAGCCCGAAGTGATATTCTGGCGTGAAACGTACGACCAAGTTTTAATCCATCAGGGCGATACACATCCATAACTACAGTCAAACTCTCTAAAACGACAACTCGTTGTTGAAGAGATAAATAGCTGTCTTAGACAGGAGACTGTCTTGCACAGTATCATTATAAGGTGATGCAAGGGGGTAAATGAGAAGTGGTCGTTTGTACAGGTGATGTTCTATACAGGTGGCTGTTAGAGAAGACTCAAATGTATACTCGTACGTACTTTTAGTTTAATTATAAATCATTACAATGTATACGCACCTTTATGTTGACTTATATAATTTCACAACATCCAAGATTCGAACTTACCAATTTTCTTAAGTTATAGGTGCTGGGGGCTAAAGCAATTGAGTTGAAATAAAAAGAATAATAATGATAATAATAATGCTGATAACAATGATAATAATAATACAGTAATAATAATAGTATTCATAACAATAATAATAATGATGATGATACTACTACTACTACTACTACTACTACTACTACTACTACTACTACTACTACTACTACTACTACTACTAATAATAATAATAATAATAATAATGGTGATGATGATAATGACGAGGATGAGGATGATGATGATGATAAAAATAACAAAAATAACAACCATAATAAATAAAATATTAATTTTTTAAAAATAAACATAATAATTTTAAAAAATAGTAATGGTAACTATAATAATAATAATCGGGGGTGGGGGTTGAGGGGGGTGGGGTGGCTCTCGTGGCCTAGAGGTTAAGGTTTTCGCCTTTCATTCAAAGGTCAAAGGTTCGAATCCGGGTAGCGACGGGAAAATTTTCTTCTTTAAAATGGTCTAATTTCACCTCCTTTCCTACTCTCTAGCAATATTTTGTCGTCTGCTTTCATCTCCACTTTCTACACTCACCTCTAGGCCCTTGACTCGTTCTACAGCCTTTCCACTGTTTCTCCTTGACTCCTTCTTACTGTTGTCTTTCAGCCAAACCCCTGATCTTCTGGTCGGAAAGATCTACACCTAGACTTCTCGGACAAGGGCGAAAAATCTTGGAGGTCTCAGGTTCAAGTTGCGCTCGTTAAAGATCCCTTGGTGGATCAAAATCGATAAGAGTAGTTTCCCACCAACTAAAAAATGTTAGGTGTCTCCTGCGCGTTCATATGACCGTATGCAGTTGCGAGCGCCGTAAAACACTTTGCCCCAAAAAGTAAAATAAAAATCATCATCATCATCATACCGCGAAGGTGGAGCAGCAGCAGTAGCGATAATGAATGGTGAACCACCACGAACAGAAATCATAAAAACTAAAGGTGTATTCCTCAGATCATCTTATGATGAGGAATGCCAGGCAATGATGTTTGCTGCATAATGGATTGCTGACAATTGCCATCGTAGAACCAATGTGCCTACCTTGACTTACAGTCAGTCTCTGTGCAACGGACTGCTGGGCAAAAGCTCAGACATAAATGATTTGCGCCGCAAGTTCAGTGAAACCAAAGCCACAATAAAGATCCAGTGGGTTCGAAGCCATGTTGGGATCGAAAGAAATGAGGCAGAAGACCAAGCTGCCAATGAAGCCAGAGAGATTGAAGGAGACAGACGACCAATAACATACAGGGGAGTCTTTCCAATGATCAAGAAGGAAACCAGAGACCCACCATGCAGAGCTAAGTACCAGCACCTGGAGAATGTGTATTCTGGGTACTCAAATAAGCAGGAACAAAATATCACATGTAGCTGGGACCAGGCTGAGTTAGCGAGACTGCGGTCAGACCATCATTGGAGCTTGAGAGGGTATCAGAACTTTGTGAATGAAGAGGTCAACCCACGTTGCCGAAGATACAGCCATGAAAAGGATGGTGTCAAAAATATGTTTGAATGTCCAAGAACAATGGCAATTCGAAAGGAGTTATTTGGACGAGTGGAGGTGCCTCTGAGTATAATGACAATGGAGTCGAAAAAGAGGTTCGCTCTCGCTCGAAGATGTCTTCGTGGAGTCCACCAGGCGCATTAAAGAAACAAAAAACAATCGTCATCATCATCATAATAATAACACCAATTTATATTGATATGTAATAAAGAATATTGTCACATGAAGACTCTAACTAGTGAACAATTTCAGCACGTGAGACATGTATTTACTAATGTTTTGTCTTGTAGGGCGTAGGTGTGAGTGCACCTAACTCTTGGGACATCCACTGTAATTTTAAACGAATAATGGTTGTCATTGCCATTGCCATTTTCACTCAGATTAACTGATTAATCAAAAGACAGACAATGAACAGTGTGAGACCACTTAAAATACACACACACACACACACACACACACACACACACACACACACACACACACAGACACACACACACACACTCACACACACACACGCTCAAAAAAACACACAGAAACACAGAGACACACATATACTATCTCCCTTTCTCTCTCTCTCTCTCTCTCCCTATCTCTCTCTCTCTTTCACTCTCTCTTTCCAACACACACACACACACACACACACACACACACACACACACACACATACACACTCACACACTCACACACTCACACACACACTCACTCACACTCATTCACACAACTCCCACAACCACGCATATTAATATTATTCTGATGTAAAAAAATAATGGCACAGTATGGTGTTGAACAATGAAAAACTTTTTCTGAAAATCTCTCTCTCTCCCCCCCCTCTCTCTCTCTCTCTCTCTCTCTCTCTCTCTCTCTCTCTCTCTCTCTCTCTCTCTCTCTCTCTCTCTCTCTCTCTCCGATGCTGTAATGCGCATACATTTTGAGAGTGAATTCCAAAATTTAGCGGCCACGGAAGAAAAATGTTCTTCCACACAACTTTTAAATCTTTACAGTGGGCACTCTCATGAGATTCTCATCTCAAGTTCTCAAAAGTCTTGATGGTATAATATCCGTCAGTATTATGCCGTTTAAGATATTATTGTGGAGCTTTGTTCGTGATGCACTAAACTTGTGATACAAAAAGAGCAATTTTTCCTCTTTCAAAAAGAGAAGTGATGAATTTTGGGGGAATTTTCCTCAGACCAGTCTTGCAGCTCTATTTTTGAACTGCTATTGTCTGCATTTTCAAACTAAAACTGGTAAAGAATTTGTTTGTTTGTTTGAGTAAAAAGAAGGACGTCCACGCAATGATGGTCATTTAGCCGGTAATGAGAGACTTACAATAAGTCAGATAATTCTTTTCTTGGTGGCTAAATCCATCTCGATTAAGGGTTCTGTATATTTTGGGATTCATTAAAAAGTACAGAATAACTCTTGGAACATCATAATGTAGGTGTTTTTACGCCCCAATCAACACAGTTCAGATCATTTGGAAGCGGCATCCCACCCTACCTGTCAGGGCTAACCCGGGCTGAAACCGAGACAACGTCCCAGCAGAAAGATCGAGATACTCGATAACAATTTATATCTCTCGCCATAATCAGAGAGCCACCGAAACAATTAGTATGGGTACCTTGCGGGCTTTGGTCCTTGGGGGGGGGGGGGGGGGGGGGGGGGCTGAGCACTTATGGACCTGCGTGCAATGACGTTGTTGCCCAGGACAGGTGATACAGATAATTTAATTCTCTCCACTCAAGACTTTAACTCGGGTCTCCTACGTGCGGCAGCTAAGCACCTGACCGCTGCACCACAGATGTCGGTTTAGAATATTGTGGAGATTGGAAATTTAATGTACTGAAGAAGGACTGAGACGAATAGGTATAGAAACGCTGACACCACCCAAGAACATAATGGAACTAGAACTAGAACTTTGTGAATAACTCGAGAAAGATAAAAAGAAGTTATATTTTGGAAGCAAAGTAGGAAGCAAGAAAGAACGG
>NW_004797293.1:1614903-1618632 GCF_000002075.1 Aplysia californica | reverse complement strand
GAGAAAAAAAAAAGAAAGAAAGAGAAAAAAATCGAGACAAAGTATCAGTGACCCGCCGTTTGTGTGTCAGATCCAGAAACCTCCTTCCACGAGCGGCCTTCACCCTGAGCACTGAGAGACTTTCCTGCTCCAGAAATGCATCCAAAAGATTGCACACGACTCAGGTGCGGAAGTGGGAATCTGTTTTATTTGCGTCATGTATTTGTGTGTTATCGTGGTAAAATCAGGCGCTCGTCAAACTACATTTTCCTGCCAGTTCTTCAATTTACATGTACATTGAATTTCTTTTTCTTTTTTATTGATATTGTTACTTGTTGTTTTGTCTTTTTACATTTAGTTCAGTATCTTTTAGGTTGAATTTAAAACGTTTATTCAGTGTAGAATTTACAGAGGAAGGTTAAGAAAAAGCATAAAATATGTTAATATGCCGTTTCCAAGGAAACCTAAGCAGTGGAAGTCACCAATATTAATATTGGTGTCCATTTCCTTGGGAATTTTAACTCTGATTCATGGCGACCCCCCATCTCTTTAATATTAAATGCCGCAACTTCTATTCAGGATCGAGGAGCCTTTTTCATAAAAAACCAAGACAAATGAAATTTGTTTTAAGATGATACCAAGAGTTCTATTTGCCCTAAGTGAACGAACGCCTGATTCCACCATGTTTGGACACATACTTCGGTCAGGTCAGTTCCCTCGTTCGCGGAAAATTGATGTCTTGGAGTGAAAGGGACTCTTTTCTTTCTTTCTTTCATTCTTTCTTTCTTTTTTTTCTTTCATTCTTCCTTTCTTTTTTCTTTCATTCTTTCTTTCTTTCATTCTTTCTTTCTTTTTTTCTTCCATTCTTTCTTTCTTTTTTTCTTTTATTCTTTCTTTCTTTCATTCTTTCTTTCTTTTTTTCTTTCATGCTTTCTTTCTTTTTTTCTTTCATTCTTTCTTTCTTTTTTTCTTTCATTCTCTTTCTTTCTTTCTTTCTTTCTTTCTTTCTTCCTTTTTTCTTTCCTTCTGTCTTCCTTTCTTTCTTTCTAGGCGTTGTTCGTCCACTGCAGGGCGTAGCCCTCCAACAACGACCCCCATTCTATTTTATCAGCTGTTTTCCGTGTCAAGGTTGTTCCCATCTTCTCTTTGATGTCGTCCTGTCATCTTCTTTCTGGTCTTCCTTTAGCTTTTTTTCTTTTATTTTCGGTCACCATACCCTATATTTTTGGTTCATCTCCAACTGTTGTCCTTCATTCTACCGATGTGACCCACTCATTTCTATTTTTGTTGTACTGTAAATTTGGGATATCTATCTCTGTTAGTCACACACATAGAAATCGTGAACTGATTGCCCCCCCCCCCCCCCCCCACACACACACACAGATTTGTAAAGTCAACAGTCTGTGAAACCCCTAAAAATAGTAATCAGTAAAGAGCGAAGAGATAAAAAAAAAGGTTTCGAAAAAAGAGGACACGATGCAGAAAAACTACGAGGCTGCCAGCTACCACTATGATAATGGTTGGGTGTTATCGATCCTGTGGTGTAACGGTTATACGCGGTTACATTGGAGGATCGGGTCGAGTCGGGTCAGTTTACTAGCCTAACTGAGGACGCAAAGCGGCTATCGTGGCACAAGCCGATCGCGCCCGACTCGTCGTCTCAAAAACAAACGCATATGTTTTCAGGCGACGAGTCGGCCGATCGACCCGACCCGACCGGACCCGACCCGATCCCATCCGCGATGGGCACCCGGTATTGGGCGTTTGGGCTGTCGCACACAGGAGACGCGAGTTTTCGTTTTAGTAAGAGTTTTACGGCTCTTGCTACACAATAAGGTCGTATAAGTGCCGAAGAATAGATGTGTTGCAAGAGAGTAACGTACACAAAAAAGAAGGAGGAGAGATAAGGACGATAGATGTTTGATAGGAAAGAAGGAGCAAACCACACCAGAGCACTCGCCAACCGCCAACAAACCGAGTTTGTTTCCTGAGTTTCTATCGAGTGTCTCGGTCTTTCCGCTTGTATGTTGTATCCCTCTGAGCACGTGTTGGCCAAGTCTTGGCAGGCATTGTGGAAGAAAGGCCACCTCGTAAATGATCTAAATTGGGTCGATGGGAATGTAAAAACATCTACATTAAAAAGAAACCAACAAAAAGATGGTTGTGGCCCACATATACATGGGCCAACAGACGCAAGCCAAGAGCAATGCACCTTGACCCGAGCCGCAAAGCGAGGTAATTAATTTCCTTAACACACACGCACCAGTCACGTCTGGGGATCCGACATTTTCTCTGGAATTTTCACAGTTTAGATCGTCCTCTAATGCGGACTTCCTAGGATATTAAAGTTAAAAAAAAAAAGAAAAGAGAACTGACTCTTCTAACCTTTTTTTTTGGAGTATTTCCTGAATTCCTGTCGGTAGTTTACTTTACCTTCCCCACACCCCACCCCTTACCCACTCCAGCCTTTCCCCTTTCCCCAATTAAAATACGTTAAATACGTTTTACATTCAAGACATTACATCTCCTCCCCCGCCCCTTCCTCCCTCACACATTGTCTCACACTGAGCGTGAACCACGGTTGTGTATAGTAGGTAAAACAAACTCCAAAGTAAGGGTCCGAGTAGATTTGTTTGTTTCTTTGAGTGAAAAGAAGTACACTAACACAATGTTTATATTGATCATTTAATGCTGAGAAAGAAAAGTAAGACAAACAGACAGAAACAACTGAAGGATAGTAAGGAAGTAGGACATACCAGTGGCATCCTCCGACCTCCCGCGCGTAGTAGAGAAAAAAGTAAGACAAACAGACAGAAACAACTGAAGGATAGTAAGGAAGTAGGACATACCAGTGGCATCCTCCGACCTCCCGCGCGTAGTAGAGAAAAAAGTAAGACAAACAGACAGAAACAACTGAAGGATAGTAAGGAAGTAGGACATACCAGTGGCATCCTCCGACCTCCCGCGCGTAGTAGAGAAAAAAGTAAGACAAACAGACAGAAACAACTGAAGGATAGTAAGGAAGTAGGACATACCAGTGGCATCCTCCGACCTCCCGCGCGTAGTAGAGAAAAAAGTAAGACAAACAGACAGAAACAACTGAAGGATAGTAAGGAAGTAGGACATACCAGTGGCATCCTCCGACCTCCCGCGCGTAGTAGAGAAAAAAGTAAGACAAACAGACAGAAACAACTGAAGGATAGTAAGGAAGTAGGACATACCAGTGGCATCCTCCGACCTCCGGCGCGTAGGCTTCTTCCATTATCTTTTGCCAAAAACGCACAATTTGTCATATAGAAGACAGCACGAAATAGTGCCAATGACCCAGTTACGTGGGTACGGAGACGAGATGGGAAATTCCGGACAGAATGAGGAAATGACCTTGGTTGAAGAACATTAATATTGCCCAAGCCCGACTCTAACAACGTGTCCGCTAAATTAGGTCAAACACTTTATCAGTCTCAAATTATGTTTTTTTCAACCTTATTTACAATTGGTGATACTGTATATAGAGACGTATGCACCTCAAGACATTTTTTAGCTATTCTTGTAGACAAGAAGATCTAAATCACGCTCCCCCCTCCCACCCCAAACATACTTTTCTGAAAAGTAAGTCATCACTCACGGGCGGTATGAAGGTGTGAAATTTTCTCACCTTGGAGAGACAGAGAGACCTACTGAAAGAGAGAAAGATGGACAGAGAAAAAATGAGAAAGAGAGAGAGAGAGAGAGGGAGAGAGAGAGAGAGAG
>NW_004797293.1:1608182-1613182 GCF_000002075.1 Aplysia californica | reverse complement strand
TATATATTACCTCTTACCTCTAAGATCATGTGAAGTCACATGAAGCTGATCAAACCTCACACACACAAGAAAAACATTTCATTTTCGCTGGGTAAAGTTCAGCAACATAAGGAAAAACTTGTTTCAGCCACACAGCGCATTGGACAGTTTATCTGCAGATTCATATTATATACATATTTGAAAAGCCTGCACTTGAAATATCAGTTTTATGTTATTCAGAATGATTAAGTTACGTGTACAGAAAAGCATTTCGAGCATTTAAAACCTTCATCTCCACTTGCAAATGTGCACACCCTGCGGACTTCTCTCTTGATTTCAGCAAATCTAAGTCAAGGACACTCATGAAACGGTTTGCTGACCCCTGCCATTGATGCTATCGGACTAAATCTCAAGTAGTATCAGCTCCGTGGGGGTCTTCGTCAATATTTGCATTTTAACAGCTTTACAAACACCAAAGGCAAACATGGAAGATGCTTCTTTTTAAATATTGAACTTACTTTCGAGCACCTTTTCTCCCCACTGACAAAATTTCATTCGAAAGCGTATATGGTAAAACTCGTCAATGAGTGAGTAGATGAGAAGGGGGCGGGGTATAGTGCAAAATGTTACAGTCTAAATTTTTGACGGTAGTCACTGTTATTCACGCTCTTTTCCGTGATATCCCTCCGAAAAGGAGAGTGGTCGGTTAAGCAGGGAGTATGATGCAACGCCTTTCTTTAATTCTGCGTATACATGTAATATTAACATGCTTTACTGCGCTATCGATACAATTTTGATCTTGTAGGCACCAATGGTCCGTCTTTAGCACATGAGTCCATACTTGAATACATGTAGACCTCTTTAGACCGTTAATAGAGGTGAGAACTATAAAATCCACTAACAAAACAATGCTAGGTAAAAGTGGATTTCAACGCTCATTCTTAGCGTCATGTTTTTCGCGAACGACGTCACGAGGAATGCAGCTACACCCCCAAAAAACCCCCCCAAAAAACAACAACAACAACAACAACAACAACAAAAACAACAACAAACGAACAAGAACCGGGTCTGCGCTCTGGGTGAAATCAGGATTAAAGGTTACTTTTTCCTACGGCAGCAGTTAGGAATTGCGTCTCACGTTTATAGGAGGAAGCTGTAGGCAAGGTTTCTAGTCAAGAACTCCAGATACAACGATAACTGAGTGGCATTGTGGTGAAATCAGGCGCTCGTCGACAACATTGAATCAGAGAAAGAGACATTTTCCGGCACAGTGGTCAATTTGAATCCAGCTTTCATTTTGCTGTCGTTTGGTTTAACACCTTTCTATTGTCATATTAATCCCTGTGTGGATTATTACTGGAAAAAGGATTATCAAAGGCGCTAAAAATCTAAACTTGTAGTAGCCAAGGTCACTCAAGTTTTGGTAGTCACAAAAATTTGGCGGCTACTTTCTTACTTACTTCACCTCTGAAGCAAGGCTACCTTACCTCCTTCAGGCGCAATCATATTTTTATCAAGGGCAAGACAAATAGACAAGCTATTTTATAGTAGAGGGTTTTACGGCGCTCGCAACTGCATAAGGTCATATGAGCGCGCGGGACACTCCTTATACTTTTAGTTGGTAGGAAATTTTGAATTTTGCCCAGGTGGAGGCCGAAGCCTACTCTTATCGATTATAGACCTCCAGGGGATCTTTAACGTGCGCAACTTGCACATGGGCCCTCCGAGATATTTCGCCCTTGTCCGAGAAGGCTAGGTGTAGATCTTTCCTACCAGAAGACCAGGGGTGAGGCAGAAAGACAGCTGTAAGAAGGAGTCAAGGAGTAGCAGCCAGTAGGAAGGCTGCAGAAAGAGTCAGGAGCCCAGAGGAGGGGGCAAAGGAAGTGAGGGGTGGGGGCAGAAAGAGGAGACGAAAGCAGACGACAGAATATTGCTAGAGACCAGGAAAGGAGGCGAAAGGAGACAATTTTAGAGAAGAAAAATTTTCGGTCGCTACCCGGATTTGAACCCGGGATCTTTGAATGAGAGGCCAACACCTTAACCTCTAGGCCACGAGAGCCCCCAGACAAGCTTTAAGTCGATACCAATAACTCCTTATTATGTACAACCTTTGGCGAGGGTCTGATTCCATGATGTCGTGTTACAATCATGTCTGCAGTGCCTCAAAACAAAAAACAAAAAACAAAAAAAACTACGCACACCCAATTGTTTACAAATTTGGAGCTTATGCACCAAATATCAGTCTCACCTGAACAACATGTTGTCATGATACTCTGGACGGGAACGTAGAAAAACTACGGCCCATATTTTCTATGATACTCATTTTTGTTCTCATATTCAAGGATATTATTACATTTTTTCGGTTTTTCTTTTCTTCTTCGTTCCTTTCTTACACTTAGTTTATGCGGTTAATGGTTTCGACTGCAGTCATTTTGATTTGAGTTTTGAAAAAAAAAATACATTTGGTTTTTGTTGTTGTTGTTATTGTTGCTTTTGTTGTGATTGTTTTTTTGTAGATGTATGTTTGTCGTTGTTGTTGCTTTTTTTTTTTTTTTTCGTTTTTTTGGTATAATTTGGTTTTTGTGTGTGTGTGTTTGCTCTTTTTCTATGAACATTGTTCTGAAGTGAAGCTTTCACCGGCACCAGAAACGTACCAGAGTGCAAAGTGCTTTCGTAGAATCAGGTTGTATCGCAGTTGTTGATGTTCTTGCTCGATTCTTGATCTTGTTTATCTTGTTATTACGTCTTTCTTGAAATTTGGCCGCTTTGTAGAGGTGAGTTTTGGCCTTCGCCAAGTTTATAAGAAAATTAAGTTTAGATGTTATATAGATGTAGTATAAGGTTATAATTTATTTGGACGGTTGAATTCAGGAAACCTGTGCGCCACAATTTTCACAAACCGACTTTTGTTTTGTTTTGCTTTTCCGTGGTCACAGATCTTTCTCCGTCGGCTATCGTCCTGATCTCTCCTCCTCCTGTTTTGTATTGGTGCCCAGGTTGCTCGCCACTATAAATTGTATCAGATTTGTCGTGTACAAGAACTGTCCGTTTTATTGAACTGTGGAGTCTGTTCCAGTCTATCGTCTAGTTTTCTTTCAACCGGGGAGATTCCTCGTCATAAAGCCACCATGTCTCTTTGCGACGACAGCGATTTGCCTGCGCTCTATGTGCTGCTACTTAGCAACGTTTAAAAAAGGCTAATTTGGACAACAGACTGGTTTTAAAGCGAAATATTTTCACACACACAAACAGGGGCGGGGAGGGGGGGGTCTTGTGGGGTAAAGGTGCGGTGTTCATTTCTCATTAAATAGAAAGACCTGTGTGGTCTGCCCCTTAATTTGTGTCCATTCAGTTTTGTTTCATTGCACTGTTTGTATCTGTTCCTAGTAAAAAAAATAAGGCGGAGTAGAATTTAACTCATAACAACATCGACAACAGCAATAAAACAACAGGAAGAACAACAAACAGCAGGAAAACGGTAGTAATATTATAATATTTATTAGCACCACAAACTACCACTACCATAACCGAACAGACACAGTGCCACAACCAACCAGCCCCAACGCCACCATCACTACCAACTACAACAAAATCAGCAATAACGAAAACAACAGGGACAAAAACAATAATAAGAACAACAACAACAACATCATCATCATCAACAGCAAGAACAACAACAACAAACAACAACAACAACAACAACAGTCGCAACAACTATAACGAAAAGACCAAAAGCAATAATCAATAACAACATTTTCTCTTTAAAAACTTAGAAGGAACAGCAGTGATATAAACGCCTTGACCGAATCATTTTGAGTCGTGAGAAGAATTTTAGTTCGAGTTAACGACATTTTGTGTGTGACTTTCACGCAAGATCACTTGCTCTTCACCTTCATGAAGGTGGCAGAATTCATAGCATTCATTCACACTTCACACACAGAGGGCCAACTTCAGGTTGTTGACACTTGCTCGATAGCCCACACATTGTAGATAGTTTTATTGCCCCTTTGAAACGATCATTTTGTATGTCCAAGTAACCCTCGACAACACCCCTTTCTTCACCATTTCCCTTCTATCTCCTCTCCTTTCCTCCCCCATCTCATTTCCTCCCTGTCTCACCCCCCCCTTTTTGTTTTTCTCTGTCTCTGTCTCTGCCTCTGTCTGTCTGTCTGTTTGTGTGTCTGTTTGTCAGTCTGTCTGTCTGTCTCTCTCTCTGTCTCTTTCTCTCCCTCTCTCTCTCTCTATCCTTCTCTCTCTTTTTCATTCTTTTTCTCTCTTGCTCTCGTGCTCTCTCTCTCTCTGTCTCCTCTCGTATCTCCTTCTCCGTCTATATCGTTCTCTATCTTTCTTTGTCTATACGTTTCTCGTTCTATATTTTTCTCTTCCCCCGTCTCTCCCCCTCTGTTCCTGACTTCCCCATTTCTGTCTTCCATCCTCTCTTTTCTCCTCCTTCACCCTGTCTCTCTGTCTCTCTCCTTTCTCTCTCTCTCTGCCTCTATCTCTGTCTCCCTCACTCTCTCTCTCTTTCTTTCTCTCATTCTCTCTCTCTCTCTCTCTCTCTCTCTCTCTCTCTCTCGCTCTCTCCCATCCTCATGTGTTATCGAGACCTTTGTTCTTCCGCGAGGTCTTGTATGGCCGATAACTCCACCCAATCTTTCTTTCTCTTCGTCGTTCATCAGACATGGAGTCACGTTGTAAAAAGATCATAAAACCCCCAAAGTGTTAACTGGCCTTCCAAATGAGCTATGTGACCCAGTAGTCGCGGTAAACAGCAATCCACACATTGATGTGGGTAACTGGTGTCTCATAGAAAAATTCTTAATAATCTATGTTATGTGACCCCATAGTGGATAAAACAGGAATCCACACATAGGCACCTGCTGGTGATTCCATAGATTAGCTATTATTATTATTATCAGAGTTCATGTTTTTATGTACCTACACACATGTCATGAACCAATAGGCCAGCGACCGAATAAAAATTATTTTTTTCAAAAACTCTAGTAGTGGCAAAAACAGCA
>NW_004797293.1:1598182-1603182 GCF_000002075.1 Aplysia californica | reverse complement strand
AACGTCAGATAAATAGATAGACCAAATAGATCGATAGATAGATAGACCTGATAGATAGGTAGATAGATAGATAGATAGATAGATAGATATATAGATAGATAGATAGATAGATAGATAGATAGATAGATAGATAGATAGATAGATAGACAGACATCACATCTCAACATTCAAATACCATTGAGTTATACGAATACAAAAACCAATACGTCTGACCTGAATGAAACGGAATCATTGTAATTCTTGAAAATACGTTAAAGATTGAGAGACCTCAACTGACTGCCAATGGGGAAAAACATGTTTCTTTTCTTTGTAAAATGCTTTTCATGGGACAGCCGCTTATTCTGTGTCTAGACAGGTGCTAAACGTGAACAATTGAACAGCCAAAATGTCAGCAACAGATGGACACAAAAGCCCCAGGGATAAGGAGATGATTGGCAGGAATGAGGAAGGAAAAGACGTAAACCTTGAATGTTAGATGCGATTGTTTCATCCCCCCCCCCTTCCACCCGTAATGTTTGTCTCCGAAACGTTTGACAAAACTGTTACTATGCAAAGTGCAAGTTTATTATTTTTTTAAAAACAGTTTAAGACAATTCAACAATTTCAATGTGTCATTGGAACATTTTTGAAGCAAATCCAAGAATTAGCACGAATTGTAGGAGAGTACGGGCATGCGCAAAGCCTCCCTTAAAAAATCGTTATCAATGTATTCTTGCGCACTAGACAGACACCACTCGAGAAGATACACGCTGACCTTAGGTTTGATGTGCGATGTCAAAGGGTTGATTTTTTTTAACGGGTAGTAGAAATCTTCGTCAATGAAAAGCCAAGAAATTATGAAGAGTGGCTTTGCTTTTCTCATGAAGTGGAATTGGGTACAAATTCGCAAAACGTGCCACCCCTTACTGTTTTGTTACTCTCAGGCCCACTTTCAAGAACAGGCTGACCTAAACTTTAGTATTCAATGTGATTGGGTTTGTTTTTATGAATCAGGCGTAAAAACCTTCCGCGGGTGAGTTCTGTCCGCAAATATTTCTCTGTTATTACATAAGATGACCGGTGTCAAAAAATATTTAAAAATACAATTTTAGCGTAAAATAAACCCAAAGCCTTGTTGATCTACATATTGTTAGATTAAAAGGCTCAATTTTTGTTTTAAAAATCCATTGTTGATTTTTATTGCTCTCTATCTCAGTTCGAGCAAATGCGTCTTACACTTACAGTATCTCGCACCAGGCACGCACACATGTCAAATTTTTAATGTTTTAGATGTATGCTGTATATCCCCTGATATGGTTGGACCTGCTTTAGGCTAACATCATAGAAAACGTGTCGGAACTTTAGATTGCTGTGACTTTTATGAACTGTGGAGATAAAAGTAGACGAAAGAACAGGGTTGGAGAGCAGGGAAGAAGGTGAAAGTAGAACGTTTCAGAGAAGAAAATTTTCCGTCGCTGTCAGGTTTCGAACCTGGAGGGATCTATTGAATGAAAGGCGACCAGCGTACCTCTAGACCACGAGAGCCCGCGGTCGATGTTTACGTAACCCCGCTACTGGTGAGGCGTTTCCATCTACAATTGTACAGACACGTTGAAAGTGCCTTCTAGGGAAGTATAAAAATAGTATATTTTCTTTGTTCAAGAATAAATAACAACATAATAAGTCTCTAGACTCTATTACATTTTCTAAGGTCTGTCGTACAAACTGCTATAACAATGGGTCGATTACAAGCGAATGCATACGACTGCACAGAAGTGGAACGATTAAAACCAAAGCAACATTAAATTGGTCATATTTTACCTAAGGCAGGAAGTTCATTTAATCACAAAATCAGAGGAATCAAGCCATCGGCATGCTCCGGGCTAATGTAAGCGTTTCTGCTGTTGCAAGGACATTCAGCGTCAGCAGACAAACTTTCGGTCAGCTGAGACAACGATACGTCCCGACTGGATCTGTTCAAGATCGATTCAGACCTGGCCGTCCAATGATAGCAACGTCACCCCCAAAACCGATACATGCCTACACATAGGAAATCGTTTCAGGACAGCTGCTCAAACTGCAACACAATTTCCTGGACATTTATCCTTCCGCCGGGGTATTGTTCGTAGCAGGCTGGCGAGTGCGGAATTGTAGTTAAGATGTCTTCACGAAGACTGCGTTCACAGCTAAGACATTGTCAGGCGAGGAGGAACTGGGCAGAGCAGAGCTCGTATGAAGAGATCATTTCGCATGTCCAACTAGCCCGAGATAACATCCTCTTCTTCACCATTCCACCCTTCCCCCAATACTCCCCCCCCCCACCCCCTCTCTTTCTCTCTCTCTCACTCTGTCTGTCTGTCTGTCTGTCTGTCTGTCTGTCTCCCTCTGTCTGTCTCTCTCTGTCTCTGTCTCTCTCTGTCTCTGTCTCTCTCTCTATCTCTCTCTGTCTCTGTCTCTCTCTCTCTCTCTCTCTCTCTCTCTCTCTCTCTCTCTCTCTCTCTTGGACGCAACGATGGGAGAATAAGAGAGACAAGGAGACCTCATTGCATAAACCAGGCAAGTGACAGCTGGTAGCCTCAGAACAGATAGATTAATCAGGTGCTGCACCTGCATTGAAATTATATTGCCATCTCTTTAACCACACAATAAGCCCACGACATTCCACGAGGGAAAAAATGCCTGCACTCAGTGCTCTCATATGACCTTATGCATTTGCGAGCGCCGTAAAACCCCCATACTAAAAAAACCCTCAGTGCACCCTTCACCCAAAACAATTTTGTCCAGAGTAACGTCCCCGCAATGGATCCATGGTCTAGTCTTTGGTCACATTAAAACTCAATTGAAAGCTTGTGGGACAAAAGTGACAGTGTTTTCAGTGACACAAGTCCTGGTTTCAGAACCATTTATCTACAATTGCAGCAAGTCCTCGCCGTTGCCTGAAGCAATAAGCTGCAGGCTTACATTCGCCTACTTGTGTTATTCTATGCGCTGAAGACTATACGTTCTTATACTATCTGACCGTCTAGGCTGAAGATGAACTGCTGTGCTGAATGAATTCCGAGAGAACACGGCGTACTGACATGTGACTTTTGGATCCACCCCTTCTTTCAAATTTCAGTCTCGAGAGGTATGTTTTTGATGAGAAATAAACTTTTCGCCATTATCTACCCGCCAAATGCCTCAGATTTCAATTCTGTATCCCAAAGAATTATAATTTGCCAATAGGAAGACGACCGATCAAGCACATATTATTGTGAGACATCGTGATGAAATCAGGCGCTCGTCAAAATTATGAACTCAAAGAAATTGGCATTTTTCTGACCTTTGGGCTTTTAAAAAATAATTTTCATTTTTTGGCTTATATATCCATTTAAAACACATTTCCGTGTGGATTTTACCTAAAACATTGATAAAAGGCACAAAAATGTTAATTTTCAGTTTCCAAGGACTCTCAAGCTATGGAAATTACCAAACTTTGGAGGCCATTTTCTCACTAATTTCCCCTCTGAAACTATGCCACCTCATTTCCTTCAATTGCAAATATATCAGTTTGTACCTTTCATTTTTTTGGGTCATTCTTTCATTTTTTCTTTTTTTGAATCGGCAATATTTTTGTGGCATCTTGGGGAAATCAGGCGTTCGTCAAAATAAAAAAAATTAAAGAAACAAATAATTCCCCGCCCTTTACTATGCATATGGCTCCCTTTTCACGCTGAGAGCTTTTCCTTGCTGTTCTAGCTCTGTACCTCGCTGCCTTGTCGCTCATAACAGCCCTGCGACAGCTCTGCCTGGCTGGCGCGAATCCTTTTTTTTACGAGCTCACGAGAAGTTTTGTTCTTTTTGTCATGGCACTGAGAACTGGAATGTCTTTGGACTCTCCTGCCCGCCCTGGTAAGAGGCTATGCATGTTGAGGACAAGAGGGTACATGGGTTTTCTTGAGACTTAAAGAAAACTAACTGCTCTCGGACAGTGTTGGGTTCAAGTTGCCCATTGCCAGCTACCAATGGCTATTACTGGCTATTGTATTGTCCACTCATGTGTGAGCTTGTGGCCATGTGGGAAAGCACGTCCTGGGACATTGTGCTTTTACGAAGAGATAAAAAAGATGTCCTCAGCCAGAAAGCAAGTCAATCCATCCTTGAACATAGACATTCTCAAACTAACTTAATCCTTCTCAGCCACAGAGCGTGTTTTGGTAACAGAAGCGGGAATATTAGGCAGATTAGACATTAAGTTAAATAGAGAGAGTGGAGTGTGTTGTTAGTTGGGAGCATAGCGACTGTAACCATTGATGGGTTCAACCCTATACGTTCTTACTACTACTACTACTACTACTACTACTACTACTACTACTACTACTACTACTACTACTACTACTACTACTACTACTAGGTCTAGGTTCAACCACCTGCTCCTTGAGAGGCCACAACTGGTCCCGTCATGTTATTCTAACCCCTCTCGAAATTGGGGAAACGTGGTCAGGGGGGGGTTGGTTTGTTGGCACCATTAGCCAGAGCCGTGTCAGTGAAAGCAGGGACCACTACGGGTAGGTAGGGTTGTCTGGGGTTGGAGAAGCTGAGTGATTCCTTGTATGCACTCTTAGTATGTGAGTGGTAGGGGGGCGCTCTTATATGATTTGCTAACGTATTTCCAATAAAACATCCATCGTTCTATCTCTCCTTCTTTTTGGGACTCTTCGGGACTTATAATAAATGACCTTCTTGTGTTGCATGTGCCTCAAAAGTTAAACTAATACTAAAATCCTAAAACCAAGTACTCATAGCACAGTAGGTAATAAAAATGATATACATGAAAGAAGTAGCAGTTGGAAAACTGTGACAACGTCACTCATGTTTACATTGGTTGTGGGCCGTGTTCGCTTTTTGTTTGCAATATCTCTTCCGCTACTGCGACTTTCTAAAAGACAAGCTTTTCTTTCTGCTACTCTCACTCACCCTTTTTTCTCCCTCTCTCACTCTTGTTCACCCTCTCTCTCTCTCTCTCTCTCTCTCTCTCTATA
>NW_004797293.1:1592267-1596003 GCF_000002075.1 Aplysia californica | reverse complement strand
AACACCACCCCCCCCTCCCACATTTCACTCAACTCCACATTCCGCCCCATTTCCCATTTTGTCCTATCGCTTGTTAAGTAGCTTAGCACCATGCTTCGTATTTTAAAAAAATGATAACTCTTTTTTTCTAGATTATACCGAAGATATTTTTTTTTTCGTTTCTCTGTTTTGATTGCTTGTTTGTTTGTTAGCAGGTCTGTTGTTATTCTTATGGCTGTTTGTGTGTAAGTGTGTGTGCGTGTGTGTGTGTGTGTGTGTGTGTGTGTGTAGGTGTGTGTGTGTGTGTGTGTGTGTGTGTGTGTGTGTGTGTGTTTGTTTTTCCTTTTGGCTGGCTAAACTCATTCAAGGATCTGAAAACGTTACTTTTGAACACACTGTGCTTCTCAGAGAAATTACTGTATTGCAAATAGAAACTCATGAGATCATTACTGAAATAAACGAGATCTGCATTTTATTTTCCCTTCCCCAGCTGATCACAATCACACACATTCCAAGAGACGGACAAAACTTGCTCCTAAACAAGCAGCGTGAGGAACAAGACTGTATCTGACAACGCTGCTGGAGCAGACACAGAGAGGCGAAGAAAAGTCAAATATCTGCCCAGAGACAGAGACTGACGTGTTGAGATAAGCCTCACCTCGGAATAGAACTGCTCTTTCTCTCTGTGTGCTGCTAAAAGTTGACACAGCGGGTGTGTGAGGTAACGTTGACAAAGGTAACAGATACTAGGTTAGATGTGTGGCCTTTGACCTGCCAACCTGTATTCTAGAGTTCTTTGACATAGATAAAGAGCGTGGACTGAGCGGTGTAGCATCGAGGAGATAGGAGAGGAGCGTTTGCCTGGCTAGGAGTGACATACATGGGACACGTCTTTCTGAGAGATAAGATTCAAAGGCGATTGATAACAGATCATTTGAATTAGAGAGTTTGCGGGAGATTCAAAGAGATCGGAAAGAGGACATCTAAAAGTCAAAGCACTCAGTTCAGTGGAGGTATTTTCAGGGACTCTTTAGACACATGTTTATAACCGGTTGGAATCGGTTACACTGTGAGTTTTAAGACCTAATTGTGCTGCCAGTGCCGTAAATATTTTACTGAAACTAATCAACATTGGCGTGAACATAAGACTTTAAAAAGTTGCTCCAGATAAATCGTTCAATGACGATCATAACCTGTTCCTTTGGACTACCTTCTTGCTGTTGATAACAGAACGTTGAGAAGAAAAGTTGTTTTTTACCCCAAGCTGTGTTGCTGTGATCAGACTGTGCGAAGATGGCGGAGTCCTTTGGTGGTACCAACCTTCACATCGGAGACATTTGCGTCATCGTAGCCTACTTCGCCTTTGTTCTCTTCGTGGGATTATGGGTGAGTAGTAGAAGTAGAATGAGATATAACAGGCGCCTGTGGTGTAGCAGTCAGGTGCTTCGCTGTCGCATGCAGGAGACCCAAGCTCGATTCCTTGGTGGAGCTACATTTTCATCAAGTATCTCTGTCTTTTTGCTGTTGGGATGTTGTATCCTTAATCAATCCGTGTTGGCCCTGACAGACAGGGTCGGAAGACCGCCTTTTAAGTAAACTGTGATGATTGGGGCGCAAATACTCCTTTAAAAAACAAACAAACGAAACATTGTAATAATATATTAATCAATTATTAAGTGAGTGTTGAAAGGGTCACAGTCTTCTTTCCCTACTTCGTTTCTTTCTCATTGTTTTTTCTGTCTGTCAATGTCTGTTTTTTCGTCAGCGCTAAATGCCTGTTATTGTGTCGATGTGGTTGTCGTTACACCAGTTCTGTCTTGCTTTTTTAAATATGCCCATACTGTTCACAATAGTAGTACTAGTACAATGTAGTAGTAGAAGTAGTGGTACTAGTGGCAGTAGTGGTTTTATTATTACTACTACTACTATTTTATTACTATTTCACCAGCAGACTCCAGAATACTCAGAAACATTCTTGCTATACACATTAGCTCTTTTGTGCATGTTCTCGTGCATCTTGAACGCTTACCAGCAAAAAACTAATATTAATTTGTACAGTTACCCTCGTTTTTCTTAAAAGTCTCATCGCCTTATGTGTCTAATCGGTATTAGGAGAGAGAATGTAACCAAGTAATTAAGTAAGTAAATACCTGTTATGAAGTTTGTTGACAATTCTTATCGTTATTGGTTATTTTAAAAATTATTTTTGTTGGTTTATGTCTGTACCTGTCTATCTCTCCCATTCCCAACCCCCCACTGCTCCTGCGCACCCATTCCTCCCTCCCTCCCTACCCCCCTCTCTCTCTATTCTCTCTCTCTCTCTCTCTCTCTCTCTCTCTGTGTGTGTGTGTCTTTCTCTCCCTCTTTTACTCCTCTCTCTCTGTCTCTCTCTCCTCTCTCTGTCTCTTTCTGTCTCTCTCTATCTCTCTGTCTCTCTCTGTCTCTGCTCTTTCTCTGTCTGCCTCTCTCTCTCTTTCTCTCTCTCTCTCTCTCTCTCTCTCTCTCTCTCTCTCTTTCTCTCTCTCGTCGATTCTAGTGTTCTCCATATGGCCGTGCCACCCAGTTTTTATTACATGCATTTAATTTTATCTTTTGTTCTCTAACAATTTTACAGACATCCAGGCAGAACAGAGGAAGTGCTGGTGGCTATTTCCTAGCTGGCAGAAATATGAACTGGATTCCAGTAAGTTGAAGTTACGGTAAAGCTAAAGACAGGTTCCAGAGTTTAAAAAGCAAACAGTGCTTTCAAGGAAATTTAAGGCAGACCAAGAACGATAGCTCAAGAATAAAGATACTTTCTTGCACCTTTACAGAGTGTCTTCCCCTTTTCAGATATTGCTCTCTCTCTCTCTCTCTCTCTCTCTCTCTCTCTCTCTCTTCTCTCTCTCTCTTTCTATCTCTTTTCTCTCTCTCTCTCTCTTTCCTGTGCTTCAAAAGACAGTGAAAAACAACATTAATGTGTGAAGTTGTGTACGAATTCATTATTTTGACGAGCGTCGGATTTCAATACCAAGTCACAATTTTTGTTTCTACTTTTATTGTTTCTACTTGTGTTTTCCTCAGGTTGGTGCTTCTCTTTTCGCCAGTAACATCGGCAGCTTACACTTTGTGGGTCTGGCAGGGTCTGGGGCCGCCTCTGGGATTGCTATAGGAATCTACGAGCTTAATGTGAGTTGGTTTGAGTATTTCTTTCTTTCATTCTTCCTCGTGTGCCTCTAGGGCGTCGAGGGGAGAAAGATCGTTCTGTCTCTGGCAAGCTGGATGGCCTTCTTGGGTGGGAAGTTTTGTGTCTTAAGAGCGTCCTTCACATCATCGATCCAAGTCTTTCTAGGTCTTCCTCTTGCTTTGAACTTGATTTTAGTACATGTGTTAAGATAGAAAACAATACTCTACCTGATATTCTTAAGTTGCTGTTAGGCTCGTTTATATCGATGTTTTTACGTTCCCATCAGCACAATTTAGTTTATTTCGGAGGCAGGCTTCGACCCTGCCTGTCAGGGTTAACCCGGACTGAGACGGATATAACAACCCAGCAGAAAGTTCAAGATACTAAATGAAAAATTTCCCTATTCGAGAATCGGAGTCCGGTCTCCTGCATAAGACGAGGTAGCACTTAACTGCTACATATTGAAGCATCAGTGTTTTAGTGGACCCATGCGTATATGTGTGCAATTGAGTGTGAGGGTTGGTCATGGAGTGAGAAGCATGTGTGTGTGTGTGTGTGTGTGTGTGTGTGTGTGTGTGTGTGTGTGTGTGT
>NW_004797293.1:1579660-1589984 GCF_000002075.1 Aplysia californica | reverse complement strand
TCTCTTTCTCTCTCTCTCTCTCTCTCTCTCTCTCTCTCTTTCTCTCTCTTTTTCCCCCCGTTTATCGGTCTATGACTTTGTGTCCATTCACACATTATCATAGCCAGCCTGCTGACGAGCAACAACAAAACGTAATTACATTTCAAACCAAAATATTTTTTTTACGCTACTAAATTTGCATACTATTTAATGGGTTTTTTTTAAACATCTGATTACCTTTCTGTGAGTTACCTACTTTGTCTCACTTGTCTGCTGTTTTCCACCTCTTTATTCTGACCGGCTTTGTCCGTGCTCGTCGTAGAAAATATGTGAAGCAGCGTGGTGGAATCAGGCTCTTGTCAAAACTATCAAAGTGAAGAATCTTATATTTTTCCACAGGTTTGTGAATTTTGATCAAAATTTTTGTTTTTTAGCTCAACATCTTTCATGCCCATTAAAGAACTAATATATATATGGATTTTTCTGAAAAACGTTGATTAAAAGCACACAAAAAATGTAAATTTTCTGTTACCACCGACTGTTAAGTTAAGGAAATAACTAATCTTTAGTGGCCATTTTCTCAATAATTTTGCCTTTGAAAACAGGTGACCCCACCTCCTTCATTTGCAAATATCTCAACTTGTATTCAAGATAAATGGATCTTTTTTTTCTTGCAAATACAGACAACTGAACAAGCTATAAGATGATACCAATAACTCTACAAGCTCAAAAATTGACCAGAGCCTGAATCCACCACGCTGCCTCCCATATGAACAACACCCTCACTCACGATCCACTTGTTCCTCGCACCCTTTATTCTCCACACAATCGATGGTTTTAGTTGTATTTTTGTTCAAAGCCAACTTTCCAAAAGTGTGATGATGATATTTTAATACTTTTCCCTACTTATGCGAACCGCCCCTTTTTAGTGCACGCTTTTCTCGAGGTGAAATATTTCCAAATCCATGACTGAATTCTATTATTTCAATTTTATTTTAATTTTTGGGATTTTAGTGTTTTGGATATTGCTTTGTGGAATTTTTTAGGGGCTTAAAAAATCTATTGATATTTTTTTCAAACCAGCAAAATTGTCTCCCTGTGTAACGGTTTTGCACTTTTCTATTTCACTCTAATAATTTGCATTAGAATCTTTTCTCTAATAAATTTTGTTAGCATTAGAACAGTTTTTGTGGGCATACTTATAAAAAAATAAGCGCACAGTATTATCTGTAGGTTCAAGATGATAATATTAGAACAAATAAGCGATTCCGAAGTTACTATACAATATTAATGCATGCACTGCTCTTTGAAAGGATATTGGTGGCGTCGGTGGCCTAGTGGTTAGATATCTGGACCCGAAATCGTGAGACTGCGGGTGCAGGGGTTCGAGCCCCAGCAAGGCCCGACGTTGTTTCCTTGGGGAAAGCACTTTATACGGATTTTTCATTTGGCTCCGTGCTTTCGGAGATGGGCGTTAAACTCGGAGGTGAAGCCTCTTAAATAATCTGAGGGTGTTGATAGGGGCGCTAAACCTATACCATTTCACCATTCTCAGAAAGAATAACTGGGCTGGGACGGAGAAAAACAAAGAAAGAGAGATATAGTGAGAGAGATATATATATAAAGAGAGAGAGAGAGAGAGAGAGAGAGAGAGAGAGAGAGAGAGAGAGAGAGAGAGAGAGAGAGAGAGAGAGAGAGAGAGAGAGAGATATGTTCACACAGTATTTTATTCAACCATGCATGCTATTAAATGCCAATACACTTTATGCAGGGCGTGTTCGGCCAGTCTATGTATCTATACACTGATCCTAAAGGGTCTAGTATACGTAATTTAATCACCAGCGAGCTACAGACGTGACACATTGTCCGACCGAGCGGCTGCAATAAAACTCAGACATAGCTTTTTTAAAACGTGTTTTACGACACTCGCAACTGCATAAGGTCATATGAGCGTGCGGGCCATATTAAACTTTTTTCAGTTAGTAGGGAATTTTGAATTTTGCCCTTGTGGCGGCCGAAGCCTACTCTATCGATTTTAGACCACCAAGGGATCTTTAACATGCGCAACTTGCACACGGGCCCTCCGAGGTTTTTTAGCCCTTGTCCGAGAAGGCTAGGTGTAGATCTGTCCTACCAGAAGATCAGGGGTGTGGGTGAAAGACAGCAGTAAGAAAAAACCAAGGAGTAGCAGTAGAAAGGCTGCAGAAAGAGTCAGGAGCCCAGAGGAGGGGGCGAAGGAGGTGAGGAGGTGGGGGCAGAAAGTGGAGACGAAAGCAGATAACAGAACATTGCTATAGAGCAGAAAAGGAGTTGAAAGGAGACAATATTTTAGAAGAACATGTTTCGGTTGTCACCCGGATTCGAACCCGGGACCTTTGAATGAGAGGCCAACACCTTTACCTCTAGGCCACGAGAACCACCAGGCATGGCTTGATTTTCGTGCGTCCGACCTTGGGACTGTCTGCAGCCCCCTCGTTATACAATTCTCGTTTATAAACTTTTTCGAAAACTACGTCTTAAAGTAAATATAATATCATATTCGGAACCAGCACATCAAAATTTACTATACGACTCGCGGATGACTCTTTTCCCAACTGGATTTTAAAGGTCACAAAAAAGAAGTATTTTTGTTGAGATTGCATCGCGTGTCATAATCTTATCATAGAGAGGATGGACAACTGTTAGTTTTAACTGAACGTATAATATTGACCCCTACCCACCCCCGTCCCACAACACGTTGTTGAGCAAGCAGCCAAGGGAAGAGGGGCAGAATAATGTGAATTAATGGTTTAGGTTTGACGCCCCTAGTAACAGTAGTAGGTTGTTTTTTTAGAAGCAGGACCGCGGAGTTTTAACGTCCATCTAAGAAAAGACCGAGCCAAAAAGGATATTTCATGTGAAGTGCCTTTTTCAAAGACACAACGTCCAACCAAGCTGAGGCTCCAACCCCCAAACCCGCAATCTCTCAATTACGTGTCCGTTAGACTACCAACTAGAACCATGCTACCGGGGCCATCGATGATCGAAAGGAAAATTGTTTCAAACCAAACAAATATATACAACCCCCCCCCGTAACTCGTTTTTTCCCCCGAATCCTGCAGGCTGACCTCTATTCTGGCGCCATTTTCATCGAGCAGTCTCTGAACTGGGACATATACGGTGCCATCTCACTTCTTCTGGGTGTTGCCGCCGTGTTCACTGTATCAGGCGGGCTCACTGCCGTGATTTGGACTGACTTTATACAGACCATCATCATGCTGGTCGGCGCTTTTGTTCTTATGATCATTAGTAAGTAAAGTACGTGTTAAGTCCTACCATCTCCGATGACTACCTCGCTAGCTGGAGGTATCATCTCTGTCTGTCTCGTAAGCCGACGTGCAATGACCCGCCGTCAGTTTTTACAGTGGCAAGTTGCCGTTATATACTCTGTCATATTAAGGTCAGTCCGTATATTCATGTGTGTTATGAGTAAAAGTAAGTCTTAACTCTTTTTTTCTGAAAATACTCAACTGTAATCATTGTACATACTTTTGGGGTCTCCGCTATCTTAAGGCAACATTTGAGTCACCGTTGCGTCATACACGAAAGGTTTAAATTTATTTTTTACCAGGGTTTTTTTCCACCATATTACACTCCCATGTCCACTTCCCTACTTCATGCCAGTGTACAGTATCTGTAATATAATGATTAATAGGTTTTCAGCCGATGCACCCAAAAGAGCAGAGTATCTCAGTCTTTCAGCTCAGGTTTGAAGGAGCAAAGCTGCAAGTCTGCTTTCTTGAATTTAATAATTTAAGCTTTGTAGATGAAGGGATACAACATTTGCAATCATTTTTACTTTTTCCTATAGATCATTAGAAATATTATAATACTTACATTACAATAAAACAATATAATACACATTTCACACTTAGGTTTTCAAGAAGTCGGTGGATTCAATGCGATGGTGGAGAAATTTCCCCAAGCTATTTCAAATTCGACTTTATACGGCAACGACACGTGTGGCATACCCCGAGGTGACTACATGAACTTGTTCCGTGATGCTTCCAGCGGAGATCTTCCCTGGCCAGGAATTGCTGGACTAATGATCAACTCTGTCTGGTATTGGTGTTCGGACCAGGTACTGAAAACGGAGCAAAAAAAAATCTTTTAATATTAAATTCATTTCATGATCATCATTATTTCGACCATCGATGAACAAAGGCATTGCAGCCATGTGAAAGCAACATGAGGACAAATAAAGTCCAAAAAAGTTAGCAGATAATTGTTGTCCAGTAACAAACAAAGCACCAGAACTTGAATACGAAAAGCAAATCAAGAAATAATTAATCAGTTATGTTCAGAGCATGTGTCCTTTTAAGCCCTTATTAACTCGTTGCAAATAATGAAAACATGAATTATTATCTTGAGAATCTTGAAAACCAGATCTAAACGTCAAGTTTCACAACCAGTTTCATGTTCAGCATCCCGAAATGAACAACAGGGTGTGTTTGAGCTTGGAAGCAGAAACTTTTTGAAAATTTGTAGTCTATTGTAATCCAACTTTTCTTCGGAATTGTCGATCTTTAGCCTAATTTGTGACCCCATTGACCAGGTGATTGTTCAAAGAGCCCTTGCGGCGCGCTCCTACACCCATGCCAAGGCTGGGACGTTGCTCTGTGGATTCATCAAGTTATTGCCCATGTTCCTGCTTGTCTTTCCTGGGATGATCGCCAGGATTCTTTTCACTGGTGAGTTTTCTGACTTCGTCAACTGTATCTGTTGGTTTGTTTGTTTGTTCCTTTGTTGTTTGTTTGTTTATTATTTGTATATTGGTTTGTTTGTTTTTTGTTTGTTTTTGCCTGTGTGTTTGTGGAGAAATAATACCTACATTTGGTTCCCTCCAGCCATGCGTACTATCTGTTTGCTTGTGCATGAAAGACAAAAAACGTATGGGAGAATAGGATGTTGCACTTAAAGTTAATCCAAATCCGGAAGGTTGAAGGGTAGTAATAGTAGTAGTAGTAGTAGTAGTAGTAATAGTAGTAGTAGTAGTAGTAGTAGTAGTAGTAGTAGTAGTAGTAGTAGTAGTAGTAGTAGTAGTAGTAGTAGTAGTAGTAGTAGAAGAAGAAGAAGAAGAAGAAGAAGAAGAAGAAGAAGAAGAAGAAGAAGAAGAAGAAGAAGAAGAAGAAGAAGAAGAAGAAGAAGAAGACGAAGAAGAAGAAGAAGAAGAAGAAGAAGAAGAAGAAGAAGAAAAAGAAAAAGATGATGATGATGATGGTGATAAATTCTGGCAGTGATATTTCTTTAACCCCCCCCTTCTTCTTCCTTTCTCTCCTCTTCTCTTCTTCTCTCTCTCTCTCTCTCTCTCTCTCTCTCTCTCTCTCTCTCTTTCTCTCTCTCTCTCTTTCTCTCTATCTCTCTCTGTCTCTCTGTCTTTCTCTCTCTCTCTCTCTCTCACTCTTTAACTCTCTCTCTCATTTCACCCCCTCTCCCTTTCTTTATTAAAAACTGTTCTTATTCTCCTTCTCCCAGAGACTGTCGGTTGTTCTGACCCGGACACCTGCATGGAGGTGTGCGGCAGTAGCACGGGCTGCTCTAACATCGCCTACCCGACCCTGGTCCTGAATCTGCTGCCCGCCGGCGCCCGAGGGATGATGATAGCGGTCATGTTGGCGGCTCTCATGTCCTCCCTCACCTCTATCTTCAACAGCAGCAGCACCATCTTCGCCATGGATGTGTGGATTCATATCCGAAAGAAGGCATCGGAGCTGGAGATAATGATCGTTGGCAGGTGGTTACACTTTCTGAACCAACCTCCCTCCCAGTTTCCCATCACACATCCCGTTTCTTCAACACATTCACGTCCCTTCCACACTTCATTTCCCTTTCCACTTCAACTCCTTCCCATTCCACACCTCATTTCCCTTTCCACTTCAACTCCTTCCCATTCCACACCTCATTTCCCTTTCCACACTCCTTTTCCACTTCTACACCTTCCCGTTCCACACACTGTGTCCTCTTCTAAAATCCTCTTTCTCCTTCCACTCCACTTCCTTTACATAATATCCAATCTCCCCTCCCACCACACCCTCACTAAACTCTCACTACCCTTCCGCACCCCCTTTCCCCTTCCAACCCCTCCCTTCCATACCATGTCTCCCCTCCACTCATTTTCTTTCCTTCCACACTCCCTTCCACACCCCCGCTTCCATTCCATCTCCACTCCTTCCACGCTCCACTAGCTTACGGGGTCTCTATGTCTACTGTTAGATATGCACCATCCATAGACTTGTATCCCACATGTTCTTTCTCTCTTCCCCCTTTCCTCTTACACAACCCTTTTCTCCGTCGCCCCCTTCCCCCTTCACATCTTCTCTTCTCTTCCATCCCATCTAACCTCCTTCCCCTCTCTCCCCAAGATACTCGAACTGTGCGTCAACTGCTAGATATACACCATCCATAGGCTTGTATCTTATTATCCTGGACTGTGCGCTTGGAAGAAATTCCAGTTCACTGCCGAGAGCTCCATTTGACTCTATTTGGAAATGAAAAGCACGACAGGGGGGAGGGGGGAAGGGGGAAGGGTAGAGAGAGGGAGAGAGAGAGAGAGAGAGAGAGAGAGAGAGAGAGAGAGAGAGAGAGAGAGAGAGAGAGAGAGAGAGAAAAAAAAAACGACAAAAGAAAAACGAAAATTGGTGGGTGGGTAGGGGGTAACTGTGTTAATCGTTAATTGTTTTGATGTTCTGAAATTGAAATTTATATAAATTTGAGATAGCGTGGTGGAATCAGGTTCTCGTCAAAATAATCAAAGTGAAGAAACTTGCATTTTTCTTCAGGCTTGTGAATTTTTATCAAATATTTGTTTATTGGCTCAACACCTTTCATGCCCATTAAAGAACTCATTTCTGTGTGGATTTTTCTTAAAAACGTTGATTAAAGGCACAACAAATGTAAAATTTCAATTACCACGGACTCTTAAGCTAAGAAAATAACTAATCTTTGGCTGCCATTTTCTCACTAATTTTACCTCTGAAAACAGTTGACCCCCACCTCCATCATTCGCAAATATCTCGACTAGCATTCAACATAAATTGATATTTTTTCCATCTAAATAAAGACAAATGAACAAGCTTCATGATGATACCGATAACTCTAAATGCCCAAAAATTGATGAAAGCCTGATTCCACCTTGCTGCATCACAAATATATAAATCTGCTATAATTCTCATTTCGATCCCATTGACTATACACTAAGTTATTTCTCTGTTAAAAGAAAAGTAGACTTGTTGATCGTTGCGCGCAGAACAAAGGGGAACAAGTATATGCATTTTTCAGTGATAAAATAATATTCTCTCTTCACTCCCCTTTTCAAGAAACAGCAGGATTAACCTCCTGGGGTTTCGGAACCGAAGAGTCATAGCGCTGATAAAAGTCCAAGCCTGCCATTAAATAATAATCTTTATGGATGAAAATTAGCAACTTTACCTGTACGTGGGAGGTGTACCTCTCATGAAATTGTAGGTGAATTCCACCTATTCTTATATATACCATTTTATTATGGAAACTTTGAATAACAACGGAAAACGTTTTTAAAGTGTTATTGATGCGCCTGTTATGTATAATTTTTCTGCTTTTACGGAAATCTCTTCTGTAAAATGTGTATATTTTAGGTGATGTTGGCCAAGGGTCCAAAAAACGGGTTAAAACACCTACCTACCTACCTACCTACCTACCTACCTACCTACCTACCTACCTACATACCTATCTACCTACCTATATTCCCCAGAGTGTTCGTGATTGTCCTGGTTGTCATCAGCATTGTCTGGATCCCCGTCATCAAGGCCAGTCAGGGGAGTCAACTCTTTGTCTATATTCAGGAAATTTCCAGCTTTCTGCAGCCTCCTCTTTGTGCTGTGTTTGTGCTGGGACTTTTCTGGCCTCGGTTGAACGAAAAGGTAAAACGTAGCCAGGAGAGGCAGAGTGATGTGCTGCTTTATCCTGTCTATTGCTTTGTAGATGTATCTTATTTATTGCTTGTGTTCTTCAAAATTAGTTCCCGGTTTGCTGGAGAACGCCGATGGAAGGCCCAACTTCTTTTTTGTTTCCTTTTTTTTGTTTTTAGTTATCTGTTTTACTCCCCCCCCCCCTGCAAAATATGACCTTTATTGTGTCAAGGTGCATTTCTCTTTACTCAAAGTCAAACCTTATCCTGACAGTAACGGACATTTTTCTTGTCTTTAAAACACATCTCCTTTCACCTGCTTTCCTGCTTTATAGTAATGTTCTGTCGTCTGCTTTTCTCTCCACTCTCTGCCCCCCTCCCCCCACACACATACCTTTGCCCCCTCCTCGTGGCTTTTGACTCTACTTTCTGCTGCCTTTCTACTGCAAATCTTTGCCTCCTTCAAACTGCCGTCTTTCAGCCATACCCCTGATTTAAGGGTAGCTAAGATAGAATACCTAGCCTTCCCAGATAAGGTCAAAAAATCTGGGAGGTCCCGTGTGCAAGTTGTGTACGATAAAGACCCCTTAGTGGTACTGAAATCAATAAGAGTAGGCTTCGCTGCCACCCGGGCAAAAGTCAAAATTGTTTCCTACCAAACTGAAAATGCTTTTTTAAAAATGTGTTCTGCACGCTTATGTATGGGCCTATGCAGTTGCGAGTGCCGTAAAAGAGTTACCAAAACCAAGAAACCCCCAACAATATATGGTTCCCAACCATTAATTTGTATTTATATTGAAATATTTTATGGGATATAGTTCGTCGGCAAGCTATTGAAATGTGCTAGGCTCGAAAAACTAAATTTTTAAGGAGAGAGGAAAAAAGTTTGATTCTTTTAATAATTAGGATTAAGATAAAGATTAAAATAATACTTTATTATCCCAAAGGAAACTATTTCTTGGCTATGCAGGACAGTAAAACACAATATGCAGGTTTATATGAAAATCTAAATTACATATTACTTTCATTAAAAGTCATATGAAAAGAAAACTAAAACTGACAATTAATGTACATCACATCAGATGCATCATTCAACCACGTCATGCAGGAATTTTATTACAAGACCTGTAGAGTTATATGGACACATACTCAAGAAAGCAATACACATTAATGTTTATTCCGACAGTACCCTATTACTAGATGGTAAAAATCTTTTTTTGTATGTTTCTTTCTTTGTTTTTAGAGGTACATATGTGCAACTGTGTGATCTTGCAATTTGTGTGAAAAGGGGGTTTGATGGGTCGTTTAGTACTGCTAATCGTTTTTATACTTGCGATCTTAAACAGTTCATCAATTCAGGTAAAATGATATCCATGGGTCTTGCTGGCTTTCTTAATGGTTCGGTCAAATATTTTTCATTTTTCACCCTACAATTCTCAGCCCAGCAGCAAATACACAATAGTAACACGCTTTCAATCATAGAATGGTATAAAAATATTAAAAGGGACCCGTAAAAGAACTTTCTTTGATTTATTTTAAAGTATAATTGTACCAGGATTAAGTTTTCTGTTCCTGCTCTGTTCAACGTTCAGAATTTGAATTGAATCTCTGTAAAATTTTTATATATCTTGAGCACATGCAACCGATATAACAAATTAAGAAGCTGCAGTAAAAAAAAAGAATAAATTAATGTTGGTTTTTAGTTCATTCTAGCTGCAGGCCGAGGAATTACAATTTTTGCACTTGTTTATTCCTTAATAAAGGTAAAGCTGTCTTGGCTTTGTTTCAAGCTCTATTGAATTAACATTCTACTTTGACTGTACAAACGGAGATGGTAATTGTCTGAACTATAAAGGGTTAAGAACAATTTCTTTTCCTCTTATGTTTTGTGTGCGTACTGCAGCAATGCATACAGGTAATGTGGGAAGGGTGTTGTCTTAAACAGGTGTATCTGTTGTGTTGTAGGTTGTGTGTTGTGTGTGTGTGTGTGTGTGTGTGTGTGTGTGTGTGTGTGTGTGTGTGTGTGCATCAGCGTGAAAAATGAGTGCAAATATTTGTGAGTGTACACAAGTGCACTTGCGATTTTTATATTTGTTAAGAGGGGAAGGAAGTTGTTACAGGGTTTGAGAATTAGGCGATAACAGAAAATTCTCTCTCTCTCTCTCTCTATCTATCTCTCTCTCTCTCTCTCTCACACTCACTCACTCTCTCTCTCTCTCTTTCCATCTCTCTCCAACACTTTAGGGACCCATCCACTCTTGATTCACTGCTAGTATTTTAAGCCCCAGTCAACGCAATTTTGACTAATAAGGGGGCTGATGACCCTGTCTTGACCGGGTTAGGGCTGAGAGGGACACACACAATTTCAACGACCAAGGGAGATGGCTAAGAGGGATAGAGAGACAGAGAGAGAGAGAGAGA
>NW_004797293.1:1573228-1579560 GCF_000002075.1 Aplysia californica | reverse complement strand
GTTGTCAGCAAACGAACAGGTAGCGCAGAATCAAATATATTCTATTTACGCTCCAAGTACACACATTACTCTAAAGTAGAGACTCCGGGAGAAACCAATAAAGATACAAAATCTAAATCGGTGCCTTCCAACCTATTTATAGCAAACGACTATTTTTGCCCCCTTCAAGACATAAAGTGATAGATATAAAAAGAGGCAGTACATCGTATGTGTGATGTGATAAGCGAATGTAAAAATTCAAACAAGTTCAATATTCTAAATATTTTACATAATATAGTATTCTGCTGCCAAAAAGTTCTACAGAAATACAACGATGATATTGTAATGGCTAAAATAAATCCAATAACATGAATCGAATCCCGAAAATTTGAAACATCTCAATGAATGCCAAAAATGTAAATCAAAAAGGCTTTTATATACGGCTGTGTATACAGGGCAGTGACTAAAGACATTGGAAACGTTATAGAACCATTATGCAGTATTTGAAGAAACCCACGTTGACCGCGAGCTGTAAAAAACACAATTAAGAATCTTGAAATAAACACAATTTCTGGAATATTTAATAGATACAAGGACCATATACATCTAGCTCTCACTAAGAGAAATGGATGAAAAGGAATTGGAACCTACAAGGTGATTTTTTTTTTAATTTACAATTTTTGGGGTTAATATTTTCCTCATCACTAGAACTTTGGGTTTTAAATTTGTACTCAACATTTTGAAGATAAAAGGAATTTGACTGATATTCATTTTAGATAAATCCAACTTATAGTTTTGCCCTTTATAGCGCGTATAAAAACCAAACCCATTTTCAGCTATGTACCCATTTTTGAAACATTACACACTATTTCGCAAACGTCTCCACGATTGCACCACTTATTGCAAACTACAATAGACCAACAGGACGACAAAAGTTTGTAGACATTGTTTCTCTTAAGTTTTCTTTTCCTGCTGAGATCATGGTCAGTAAAAGCAAAGATCTTTTCGTATTAAACATTAGCTTGCCAACAGTTTAACTCATTTAGTAAATTTTGCACGAGGAATTGAAACAATGTTAAAGTGCCATTGAGGCCTTCTCTGATGTCATGGGTGGAGATGTTCAATCAGAAATGACATAAAGTGAATCAGAACAAAACGTTCCTAGTCAAAAAGACCACTTCAGGTCAAACACACACCATTCGCACCTATGTAAACGTCACTAGGATACATATTCAGGAGAAAAATCCCATGAAACGTCTGTAAGTAGACAATGTCTGCATCAAGGACGTTCCTACATCTCAATGGTCCCCATTCTGAAGGCAGATCTTCATTTATGAATGTACAATTTTCCTGTTCCCGAAGCTTACATGGATAAGGGGATAACAATAACATTATGCACATGATTCCTAGATCGTCTTGACAAGAGTGAAAATTTCCTCGATGACATTTGGTTCCTTGGCAAAGCCTATATTCACCTTTTAGGATATGAAAACTTCACCAACGCTGTCCCCTATTGTCTCTATAAATAACTCCATACTGTAATATGTACAGGGTGTGCGGCTTAGAGCAATTATGAATGGGTGGATCCTTGTGTTTGGCCACCATTAGACATTACGAACAACTCTTTAAAATGTGTTGAGTCTAAAGGAGGACGTAGAGAGCACTGGCTCTAGGAATTTTAGAATTTAAAAAAAAGCCCTGTAAGAGGAAATAAATTGCTTAAATGTTACAGGCATGAAACATTTAAGGAAGAAATATTGTTAAAAACAATCATTTTCTGACTTTCCTTAAAAGGCCTTTTGGATGAATTATATCTATTCCAAATCACACAATATGCGAGATATGCAGAAGAGAGTTGTTACGTTGTTGTTGTGTGTTTGTTTTTGTTTTTTTCGTTTTTTTTGGGGGGGGGGTGTTTGTTCTCCTGGATTTCATCATATATTATTTTGCCATCCCCAGGGTGCTTTCTCAGCACTTGTGGTGGGCTTCATCACTGGCATCATCAGGTTCGCAATCCAGTACTCCTACCAGAGTCCTCCTTGCGGAAGCGAAGAGCCTGACCCGACGCCTGCCATTGTCAAAGATTTCCACTATTTGTACTTCGCCATCTTCCTATGGGCCCTCACCACGGTGGTAGCTGTTGTTGCTACGCTGCTTACTAAGCCGGTGGATGAAAGATGTGTAAGTGTCTCCGTGGTTTCGTCGAAATCATCGTTGCTGTTGTTGTCGTTTTAGCTGCTGCTTTTGTTGTTGGTTTTGTTATCATCATCATCATCATCATCATCATCATCATCATCATCATCATCATCATCATCATCATCATCATCATCATCATCATCTTCGTCGTCGTCGTTATCGTCGTTGTCCTCGTAGTAGTCGTCTTTAACAACCATAGAAACGTCTACCAAAATAACAACAACAGACAAAAACTACTGTCAGGGCGGCAAAGGGAACTACAAAGAAAGAAAAAGGAGTAATAATATGATGATGACAAAGTATAGTTTGATTAAAACACATTCAAAATGTCACCACTGTTGCTTTTGAAAATGCTATTTTTGTCTCTATTTTCTAATTTCACTGTATCCCTTTCTCAGAAGGCGCGCCGATTGCTCTGTTGGTATCATGCTGGACCACAGAAAGGAGGACTCTCTGATTCAAATCCTCAACTGGGCGCTCTGAACTTGATTGCTTTTTTCGGGAGGGGGGAAAGGGGGGGGGGGGCTAAGAATATCTTCACTTCTTTGGTTCGGTCCATGCTGGACGTTAAGATCGTAAAAAACTTGACAGTTTTGAAAGGGGCTTTAAAGTTAGCCTATACAAATTCACAATTTTGCAATGAATTACTTTCACAGATCCAACGTTTGACGTGGCCCACTCGCCACAGCAAAGAGCCGAGGCTAGATATCGATAAATGGCTAGCGGGCCGGTCAGATCGCAAGCTGAATGTCCGGACAAATGGCACTCGTGATGACAGTGAGCTGAAGGAGATGAAGGCAAATCGAGGTTGGTGTTTCTGGAAGGTTGAAGTACACGTACATGTACTTATGACGTCGAAAAAGTAATTGCAACTACTACTGAGTACAAAAGGTGACGTCAGTGGCCATGTGGTTTCGCTACCGGACTCGTAATCGTAAGATTGCGGGTTCCGGGGTTCGAGTCTCAGCTCGGTCCGACGTTGTGTCCTTGGGAAAGGCATGAATTTCCCACTTGGCTCTGTCCTTTCGGAGATAGACGTTAAACTCGGAGGTGCCTCCTCTTAAATAATCTAACAGTGTTGGTAGGGGGCTTTAAATCTCTTCCATTTCATCATTCATGGAGTACAAACTGTTTTCTTTCGTGTTGCTTTGTCTTTGTTTTTGCTTTTGTTATTTGTGAGGCAGCGTGGTGGAATCAGGCTCTCGTCAAATTTTTGGCATGTAGAGTTATTGGTATTATCTTAAAACTTGTTCACTTGTCTTTATTTGTTTGAAAAAAAAATCTATTTATCTTGAATACAAGTAGAGATATTTGTGAATGAAGGAAGATAAGAAAAGATAAGATAAGATAGTACTTTTTTTATCCCAGAGTGAAATTTTCCTTGGCTGTACAGGACCGTAAAAACACATGCAGGTATACATAAAAAAAAATTAAATTATATATATTACTCTCATTAAAATTCAACACGAAACGAGAAGTAAAGCTGACAAAATGTACATTTACATCAAATGCATCATTCAACCACATGCATGAATTCAAATACCAGACATTTGGAGTTATATACAGATACATACTCTAAGAGCAACACTCATCTATGCTCATTCTGACAAAAGCCTTAAGCTAGATGGTAAAAAAATTCTTTTATATCTTTCTTTCTTGGTTTTTGGAGGTACATATCTGCGGCTGCGTAATCTTATAATTTGTGTGGAAAAGGGATGTGATGGGTCGTTTATAATACTTTTTATCTTTTTTATACGTGTGGTGTTATACATCTCATCTATTCTATTAAAATCATATCCAGAGATCTTGCTGGCTGGGGGTCACCTGTTTTTAGAGGTAAAATTAGTAAGAAAATAGATGCCAAAGTTTAGTTATTTCCTTAGCTTAAGAGTCCGTGGTAACTGAACATTTACATTTCTTGTGCTTTTAATCAACGTTTTCCCGCAAAATCCACACCGAAATGAGTTCTTTAATGGACATGAAAGGTGTTGAGCCAAAAAAAAAAAAAAATCATAAAAATCATAAACCTGCGGAAAAATGCAAGTTTCTGCACTTTGATTATTTTGACCAGAGCCTGATTCCACCACGCTGCCTCACATTTTGTTTTAATAAAGAGAATAACATTGATCGACACAATCACAGTCATATAGAGGTGGGATACAGTAAAACAAAGAGACATAAACAATCTTTTAAAGGGCGGGGGTGTGGGGTTGGGGTTTGGTGGGAGCAGTACCTACTAGTGGGGGCTTCTAATCACCTGCAACCGAGTACAGGGATTTGAAGATTTGGGGTAAAATCTTTCAGAAAACAGTTTAAGGGACTGGCGCTTTTGTTCCACTAAAAGGACAATATATTTAGGTCACGATTGTTGGTTGGCTTGTTCGTTGTTTTAAAATTATTATTTTTTACGGAAACAGACGCAAAAGCATCAAGTACAGTATATGGTGTGACAATGTCTAGTTTATAGGAACGATTCACTGCTTAATTAACCCTGAAAGCGATAAAATCGTGCTCTGACGTGACTCACGATCAATAAAAGAGCCAGTTAAATTTCTCTCTCTGTATCTCTCTCTCTCTCTTTCTCTCTCTCTCTCTCTCTCTCTCTCTCTCTCTCTTCTTTCTATCTCCCTATCCATTTATTTATCTATCTATCTCTCTTTCTCTCTCTATCCCTTTCTGTCTCTCTCTTTCACTCTCTCTCTCTCTCTCTCTCTCTCTCTCTCTCTCTCTCTCTCTCTCTCTCCCTCTCTCTCCTACTTATCCACTCTATCCGTTTGACTCATCCACTCTTTCTCTCTTTCTCTCCCCTTTCCACACTCCAATAGTCTCTCTTTCTTTCTCTCTCTCCCACTCTCGGACTCTCTCTGTCTGACTCATAATCATCCACTTTTTCTCTTTCTCTCGCTTTGCCGTTCTCTTTTCTACTCTCTCTCTCTTCTCTCTCTCTCTCTCTCTCTCTCTCTCTCTCTCTCTCTCTCTCTCTCTTTCTCTCTCTCTCTCTCTCTCTCTCTCTTTCTCTGTTACCACCCCTAAGCCCCTCACTGGAGTGTGTTTAGCTTCCTACAGACTTAACACAATGACTTAAGTGGGTGGGGTTAGGGGTGTTGAGCTGGTTATTAAACCTATCTCGGTAACTATGGCTTTTCAGATAAAGTCTTATAGCATGGAGGTATAACAGGAAAACATCTAAAAAATGTAACTTTAATTTTTTTGTTTAAGAATACGGTGGCCGTGGTAACGGCCGCCATATCGAAAATAAACAGCTTTCATAAAAGTAAAAAGAATTTAATATTTACCAACCAAATTTAACAAATTTGGTACTTTGATAAATATACTCAATACATAATTTTATACTGTTGGGATCTTGGATATCCTGAAGAGGAAAAAAGTTCGAGATGGATAACTGACCTACCCTTTCATGCGTCTGAATTCAATTACAGAATCATCCATGTAATTCCCTTGTGAATGCATCGATTTTATCTTCCACCTGTATAAAGTTAGGTTATGGTATAAATTACAAGCCCTGAAAATTTCAATGGGATCAAAAAGAAAATAAGAAAGTAGATGAGAAAAAAACATCAAAAATTGAAAATTTGAGAAAAACGACATTTTGTTACATGATAAGCAAAATATAAGTTCTAGGACAGAAAATCTGAAAGATGATAATGTAACACAAAGAGTAAGCACTTTTTAGATTTACAAGAGATTTGAGTATTATAATACGTGAAAAGTCCAGATATCATAAACTGACCCAAAATCGTCAATTTAAAACCAGCCCCCCCCCCCACCCCCCTTTTATCCCTTTTTGGAGGGACTCTGACACCTTGCACTTAAGACAGTGTCCTGAATGAATTCCCCTTCTTCGTCTTTACTCTTTCTAATGGGCGTGATCTGCATGTAAGATGACCTATTGTGATAAGTAGAGTGTTAGTAACCCCCTCCTCACTACTTTTACCTCTGTCTGTCTGTTTGTCTGTCTGCCTGCCTGATTGTCTGTCTCTCTGTCTCTCTCACTCTTCCTCTATCTCTTTTTCTCTTTCTCTGTTCCCTCTCTATCTTCCCTCTCTCTCTCCCCCTCTTCCACCCTCTGTCTGTCTGTCTCTCTGTCTGTCTGTCTCTCTGTCACTTTCTGTCTCCCCCCCCCTCTCTCTCTCTCT
>NW_004797293.1:1555734-1571172 GCF_000002075.1 Aplysia californica | reverse complement strand
TTTTACTTTAGTTTAATCTTTTAATATTTCTTTTCAGCGTCGCCATGTTTGAATTTTCGTGGAGTCAGCACAACAATAATTGTTTTGTTTCTTCTTGTTTTTTGTTTTGATTATATATTCTGTTATTTTAAAATATTATTTTTATGGATGCACCTTCTCATTACTTCTGTTAAACTCATTTTTTCTAGATTCTCCCTTTGCATTGTTTTTCTTTCTGTAACAGCAATGAACTTTATCATTATGTCTGTAAAAGTTATTCTTTGGGAGCGGTCGTGGTCTAGAGGTTAAAGTGTTTGCCTCTTATTCAATAGGTCGTGGGTTCGAATCCGGGAAGCGACGGAAAATTTTCTTCTCTAAAATTTTTTCTTCTCCTTTCACACCCTTTCCTGCTCTCTCGCAATGTATTGGTGTCTGCTTTTGTCTCCACTCTCTTCCCCCACTCCCTCATCTCATTTGCCCCTTTCTCTGGGCTCCTGACTCTTTCTGCAGCCTTTCTACTGCTACTCCTTCGCTTCTTCTGACTGTTGTCTTTCAGCCACACCCCTGATCTTATGGTAGGAAAGATCTACACCTAGCCTGTTCGGACAAGGGCAAAAAATCTCGGAGGACCCGTGCGAAAGTTGCCCTCGTTAAAGATCCCTTGGTGGTCCAAAATCGATAAGAGTAGGCTTCGACTACCACCCGGGCAAAATTAAAAATTTCTTACAAACTGAAAATGTTTAATGTGTCCCGCGCGCTCATTATGACCTTACAAAAAAGTCGTTCTTTCGTAATGTCTGCATATTATTTAAAAATTAATATTATTATTGATTTGTCATAGCAATGTGCTTCCTCCTTAGTTCTATAAAGCTTACTCTGTGAGACTGTATGTTGTTGTTGTTTTGTTTTGTTTGTTTTGTTTTGTTTTGTTTTTGTTTTTTAAAGCAATGTACGTTATGCTTCTGTTTTGCTTGTTCTTTCAGTCAAATCTTCGGTTCCTCGCCGTGCACTCAACTGGATATGTGGCATAGACGATGCAAATAAAAACCAGCTCTCCGAACATCAGATCGAATTCCAGGACATGCTCTCTATAGAGGAAACTCCTGGTCTTCAGCGACTGACAGCACTTATGGCAGCTTTACTGGCTGTCTTGACAGCTTTTGTTTGCGGCTTCTTTGCCTAACTCTTTCTGTACCAAGCGTCGTTACACCGGTGCCCTTCTTTTACCGCTTTTGACCTCATCCTGATAATTCGTTGTTTGAAAAGGGTTAACATTGACTTTTGCCAGTTTGTCTAATCTTTTCGGATTTTCTTTTAAAGAATTTAACGAATGTTCCAATACCTCCAACTAGTCATTTGTTTTAGCGCTTGAAGCATGTCAGCAGTACGGGTTATAGTGTGGAATCTGTCCCGCTTTTTAAAGCTTTTCTCATGTTTTATATAATCACACTGGTCATTTCATACGATGTGCAAAATAAAATAAGAGATAAGATAAGATAAGATAGTACTTTATTATCCCAGAGGGAAATTTTCCTTGGCTGTAGAGGACCGTAAAAACACATGCAGGTATACATACAAAAATTTTAATTATGTAATATTACTGTCATTAAAATTCAATATGAAAGGACAAGTAAAGCTGACAAAATGTACATTTACATTAAATGCATTATTCAACCACATGCAGGAATTTAAAAACTAGACCTTTGGAGTTATATACAGATACATACTCTAAGAGCAATACACATATATGCTCATTCTGACAAAAGCCTTATGCTAGATGGTAAAAAACTTCTTTTATATCTTTCTTTCTTTGTTTTAGGAGGTACATATCTGCCGCTGAGTGATCTTACAAATTGTGTGGAAAAGGGGTGTGATGGGTCGTTTATAATGCTTTTTATCTTTTTTATACGTGTGATGTTATACATTTCATCCATTCTTATAAAATCATATCCAGAGATCTTGCTGGCTTTCTTTATGGTTCTGTCAAATTTTTCTTTATCTTTCACCTTACAATTCCCACCCCAGCAGCAAATACAAAATAATAGCACACTTTCTATCATAGAATGGTAAAAAGGGACATAATCTTATTGTCAACACGGAAACTTCTTAATTTCCTTAAAAGAAACATTCTTTGATTTACTTTTTATGCACAAGAGCAGCGTGGGGATGCCAGTCAAGTTTGTGGTCGATTGTTGTTGTACTTTTATCCTTAAGGAATATAATAAATACAAAATGACTAACCATCACTCAAAACAGGACATCTGAGTCTTGCATTTAGATGGAAATGTTCAGCATCCTTTCCAATACAGAAAAAGTCGTTGATGATACTGTGCCCGGTACCTTTAAACCTCTTTCTCAATACCGTAAGATACTCCAGACTCCACCTTTAAAGTAAAACCCCTCTAAGAGGATGTAGGCCCACCATTAATCTCCATTAGAAAACCATTACAATGATTCAAACTATCAATAGCTTAAAACACCCTTTCAATAAAGAGTAAAGATCATTTTATAAGCTGAACCTTTAAAACACCCAATTAAACAAATAAAGATAATTTAAGAGAGTGTACATTTAAACATCCATTTAAAACCAATACAGGATGCCTAAGATGCGAAAATGGTATTGTTTATTTTATTAATTTATTTTTTAAAAATCTAAGTTTAGTTTTGTACTAAGTTTAACGTCCTTGGAACTGTTATTTATCCCCAGTGTTTTTCTTTTATTTTCAGGGATGGGATGGGTTTTCATTGCATTGGCATTATTTTAAAGTGGTGACACAATTTAAATCACTTAGAGCGCTGGCCTTGATTCTGCTTGCCTTGGCCAACCCCAGCTAAGAAGAATACCCCGAAAACCCCAATAAAAGTTCACCTGATACAGGAACCGAAGTCAGGTTTTCTGCGTGCGGTGGCGAAGAGCCTAAACAGTACACCACTGACTCTAGTGTCCATGATGGGTGAAAGTGGGAATGTTTAGAAATTTCGTTTTGAAAAGTTTAGAGTAAAGAAAATATTTTTATTCCCTTTATATTGAATAATTGAGCGCTTTTAGAATTAAGCTATTGACTTTTGCAACGTTTTTATCTTTTGAAGAAGATCCCATCGATGTCTGAACCTCGTGGCTCCTAAAAGTTGAAAGTTTTCTGATTTTAATTCAGCTTCACCTCTGCCCTAACACAAAGTATTAGATCTATGTCCTTAAATTAAAACTATCTTATTTTTTTGGATAACCGGATTACTAAACCTGCATTGCATTTCACTGTTCAGATTGTTCTGAAATAACCAAAGATAGTTGTATATTATCAGGATTAACAGTTCTCACGCCCAAAAGTCTCCTTTCAGGATCACACAATATACCCGCATGTGTATGTCATATACAATTTGTTCAAACAATTATATATATATATATATATATATATATATATATATATATATATATATATATATATATATATATATATATATATATATATATATATATATCACCCCCTTTTCTCTCGGTGTGTCCCTCTGTCTCTGAGTCTCTTTCTGTGTCTTTCTATCTCCCCTCCTCTTTCAGTGTCTCTATCTGTATATATAATGCACATAGATTAACTTTAAATATTGTTTCTCTCTTTGACACAAGTTGGATAATTTACGATGTGGCCTGCCTGCTTCGACCCTGCTGGTGAGGTTCAGCCCTACTCGACACGGTACAATTATATATATATAATAATACAATATATATAATGTATATCTACATAGATTACATAATGTATATTATTTAATATGCCAAAGAAACCTGGTACATATCACAAATGCAAGAAGAAAAAAAAACATTCCCAAACTGAAGTGAGCAAAACCTGGCTCCTGTTTATGAGATGCCTTGCCTACTTTTCTATGCTTCTCTTTACTCAACAGCAACAACAACAACAACAACAACAACAACGACAACAACAACAACAACAACAACAACAACAACAAAAGCAACAACAACAACATTACAAAGTTTAGTAGAACTGGATTCCTCGATAATTATCATTTATGTATTCAAAATAACTGTTGTTTATTGAATTACCTCTAAAATACTTTCTAGATATTCTAGGTATAATTTTTCTTCTGATTTGTTAGATGTGCTTAGACCTTCATCCTGTTTGTGTTTGCCCTTTTGGGGAGGGGGGGGGGTGCGGGGTTGCTATTTTGTTTCTGTTTCTTTTGAATAACTTACTTACTTAAGTCTGTCAGCAAAATAAAATGTGTCTATACTCCTGCTTTGTACAGGTAGGCAGACACAAAATGGCTGTCGGAAAAGTTTTGTTAAGATGTATGTGATGTGAATAAATTAACTTGCCATTGAATGTTTTATACATGTATATCTCACGCTTGCAACTAATTGCAATAGTATGCTTTTCCAGGCTTGTTGTTATGTAGTAATGGTAATTTATGTGCTGAACGAACCTATTACTACAGCAAGGTTAAAATAACAATGATAGTAATAGTAATAATAGTAATAGTAATAATAATAATAATAATAATGGTAATGATAATAATAATAATAATAATAAAAATAATAGTAATAAAAATAATAATTATAATAATAGCATTATTAATAATAATAATAATAATAATAATAATAATAATAATAATAATAATAATAATAATAATAATAATAATAGTAATAGTAATAGTAATACTGAATAATGATAATGATGATAATAATAAAGATAGTAACAGTAATTGTAGTAGTTGATGTCATTCATATTACGCAAATTCCCGACCATATTGCCAACAGTTTTCAAAGTGACACTATTTTGACTTCTGGTTTGGCCCTCTAACATAATGTTTCTTCGCTCTAAGTCACTATAGGACAAAAGAAGTAACTTTTTATCGGCGTCTGTAGTATAGTAAATAGGGGTTTCGCCATTACACGAAGATATCCTAAAATCGATTCCCGAATAGGAAGAATTCTTATCACGTATCTCGCTTGATTGTTTTGCAAGGACGTTGAATCCCTTTTTGACCTCGTAGACTCAGACAGCAGAGTCGAAGCCCGCCTTCTAAATGATCTAAAATCTAATTGTGTCAATAGGGCATTAAACACATACATTATTAAGCTAAAGAAAAATTCACAGTACCTCTTTGAAAGGACAGAGTCAGTCGAAAATTTGGCTTGTCGGAAAAGCAAGATCGGATCAAAGCAGAACATTCTACCTATTACGTTATCGACAGAATTATGTAAACGCAGACGAAAACTTCCAAGCGTAATTCAGCAAGATATAATGGTTCATAGTGTGTTTGGTAAAGAATAAAGGGTGTGAGTGTATGAGTTTATGTGTCTAAGGAAGGATTTTCACAAAAGTGAGTTTGTATCTAACTGGATTGCATTGCCATCACTAAATTAAATTTTCCATTTTTACTGAATGTTCTAATTTCTCAGACTTTCTCTTTCTTGTGGTTGGTATCTTATAGAATACAACGTTGCTTTTTAAGTATATTAGAACTCTTCCGAAGGCCACATGACAGTTTGTATAATAATTATAATAATAGTAGCCCGTCTGTCAATGTCTGACAATGACCAATGCATGCACAGGAGAGAATACGTGTATTTTTCAGCGGAATAAAAGAATTAGAAGGATGAAAGGTTAAGATGACGGGTGGCTTCTGCTGTGACCGATGAGACACATTCTGGCAGAGAAAGTTGGCCACATTTTGAACATTCATCCTGGTTTCTATCTTGGTTTCAACATTTCTAATTCGTGAAGCCTCATATGATTTGCTGCCCATTGTGACTGCAGCTCTCCAGCTCAAATATTGAGCAGAAATGTATCATTGATCATGTGTTTGTGCATTTCGAGCTGAGTTCTATCTTGCACTATCAACAATTTCCGACTATTGACAGTTTTTAGCACAGCTGTTAAGGTTGTAAAAAAAATAGTTTGTTTGAGCCAATTATTGTTATGATCAATGATTCTACTCCGGTTAGGCTCTGTTATATTTTGTACTATTTATGTCACGTTTTCGATCTGGAATTCGGTGTTTTCAGAGTGATGTACTCCAATAAGAGAAGAAATGGAGCTACCTCAATATACACGCAGTGCCACGTTTGGGATATGGATTGTGGTGATATATGAGCAATTATTATAATAATATATGATCACGTGTCGGAAAGAGGTGAATTGAAGAAATAAGAAAAAAAGCATAAAAAGGAAACAGCAAAAATAACATTAGACCCAACATTTGGAACCTGTTTAGTACGCAAATCTAAGGTCTCCATCACTCTCAGTGAGGCTACATTTTGGTCACCATCACGTTTTGTGAGCGCAAAAGACACTTTTAAGAAGAGTGTGTTCGCGAATTGACGTTTACCTCTGATATTATAATCACAAAATCACTTGGTCTTTCGAAGACTAAACCACAAACGTCCGTTGAGAGGAGAATGGAGAGAGGCAGACAACCACCCCCCCCCCCCCCCCCAAAAAAAAGCCAACAAAGCAAAACAAAACAAAACAAAAAAGGTTCAGAATGTGAACCGGCCTGTTACACAAACCGGCAATATATTGCTCCAGAATTCCTGCAAGGGTTGATGGTGCCAAAGGGAGAAGAGAAAAATTGCATGCCTGCTGATTTGTGTGAAGAGGGAATGGCAGTGCTGCATCTGTCTGTCTATCTATCTATCTATCTATCTATCTATCTATCTATCTATCTATCTATCTATCTGTCTGTCTAGAGAGACAGAGAGATAGGGAAACTTAGAGACAGAGAGAGAGCGAGAGAGAGAGAGAGAGAGAGCGAGCGAGAAAGAGAGAAAGAGAGAGAGAGAGAGAGAGAGAGAGAGAAAGAGAGAAAGAGAGAAAGAGAGAGTGAGAAAAGGTTGGCTGCAGAAGACAGACAGAAAGAGAACTCGGTCAGGGATTTGGAAAGTGTGGTGTATGAGCGGGGAAGGGGGTAGGGGTGGGGTAGGGAGGGGGCGTGTTTTCATGCCATGGTTCACCGGTTTTACCTGTGCTCCCGTTTCGCACATCGCTCACCTGCAGTTCTGGCCTTCTGGGTGAGGATTCCTGCACTTTCAGGCTCTGGTGTTGGATATACTCCCATTTTCTGAGCAATCGGATAACCGGTTTGGATAGGGTCACCGGTTATTTTGTTTGCTTATTTTTCTTTTCTTTATTTTCTTAGAAATTTACGTAAATCGAATTATACAATGTACTCGTTGTAGCAATGATCATCACTGAGAGAGGGAAAAATGAGTTTCTAATAGATCGTGGTGAAAAGCTCTAATTTGGTTTTAAAGATAATTGAGTAGCTCGCTCTAAAAAGAACCACTTTTTGCATCAACTCGGTTGTTTGTTGTTGTTGTTATTGTTGTTGTTGTTGTTGCTGTTGTTGTTGTTGTTGTTGTTGTTGTTGTTACATGTATTGCTCTTCAGGACATCAAAGTGATTCGAACTAGCAAACACTCAACAACGCTCTCAGATCCTTGAAATACATTTATATTCCTTGAATCTCTCTATCTGTAATAGTTACATGTTTATGCTTCGAATACCTAGGGTAGTAAATATGAGGCAGCTTGGTGGAATCAGGCTTTCGTCAAAATAATCAAAGTGAAGAAACTTGCCTTTTTCCGCAGGTTTGTGCATTTTTATCAGTTTATTTATTTTATTTTTTTTGGTTAGACACTTTTCATGCCCATTAAAGAACTAATTTCTGCGTGGAATTTTCTGAAAAACATTGGTTAAAGGCACAAAAAATGTAAATTTTCAGTTAACACCGACTCTTAAGCTAAGGAAATAACTAATCTTTGGCGGCCATTTTCTCACTAACTTTACCTCTAAAAACAGGTGACTCCACCTCCTTCATTTGCAAATATCTCGACTTGTATTCAAGATGTATGGATATTTTTTTAATCTTAAAAAAGACAAGTGAACAATCTTTAAGATGGTACCAATAATTCTATAGGCTCAAAAATTTACGAGAGCCTGATTCCACCACGCTGCCTCACAAATGGTACCTATTTTTTAAGGTTTTACATCTCCTTCGACACACTTCAGATCATTTAGGAGGTGGGCTTGTTTCCTGCCTGTGAGGGCCAACAAGGGCTAAGAGATATAGAACATCTCAGCAAGAAAAACCAAGATACTCGATAACCCCTCCCCACACGGGAATCAAACTCATGTCTTATATAATATTGCGTGCTACAGAGGAGCACATACGAGAGGCTACACCACAGCTGCTGCCGGCAGTGAAACACCCATACAGATAAAACAATGACACTCGATAAGAAGAAAAAACATTTCCCCATGGAAATTGGTTAAAAAAGAAAGTGAAGTAAACTTCGACCCCCCCCCCTTCCCCTCTCCCCACCCCACTCCCAAATTACCAACCCACCCCACTCCCAAATTACCAACCCACACCACTCCCAAATTACCAACTCTCCATTCTTGAATTATCTTTAAAAATGCATGTCAATTCACCCCACAACTGTCCCCACTCTCGCTGTAGACCCTGGATGCACGTACTACAACTAGGACAACTAAGTTCGGAATAGACACCTCAAGTTGACTTTTACGAGGATTCAAACCTGCACACATTTTTCCTATGATGCCTTTCTGCAGCAATTTTAGGGGAAATGCGCTCACGTGATGACGTCAAGTCGAAAAAGAAAAATAACGGAAAAAACACAGATAAAAACTGTACACTTCGCACTTAACGGTGTATCTATTTTAAATCCAAGCACACTAGACTTGCTGTGATGCAGGAGTATGGCAATGTGCTATCTATCTATCTATCTATCTATCTATCTATCTATCTATCTATCTATCTATCTATCTATCTATCTATCTATCTATCTATCTATCTATCCGTTTATCTACCACCCTACTTTTTTCTGACTCTCTTTCTCGTCTGTCTCTTTCACTCTCTCCCTGTCTGTTTCCTTTTTTCCTCTTCTATTTTCTCTCTATCTCTGTCTTTCTTGCACTCCTTTTCACTGTCTCCTCCTCTGTCTTCCTGTCTCGTTCTAAGTGTATGTATCTGTCTCTGCCTCTTTGTATCTGTTTGTCTCTGTATCTCGATGTCTATCTGTCCCTATATCTCTCTGTCTCTGTCTCTGTCTCTGTCTCTGTCTGTATGTCTGTTTGTCTGTCTGTCTGTCTGTTCATCTGTCCGTCTCTCTCTATATATATCTATTTACCTATTTATCTATCTATCTCTCTATCTATCTATCTATCTATCTATCTATCTATCTATCTATCTATCTATCTATCTATCTATCTATCCTTTTCTCTTGAAAGCGGAATTGGAATTGAAAAATATGAAATAAGATAAATGGGCGAAAATAGATACCAAGTAAAAATGGTTTGCCAACTACAATTATGAGCAAAAAAGGGGCGATAACCAAGTGTATTTTCGGGTATGGCTGGATGACAAAACCTTCGATTACTTTTGGCACCGTTTTGGCGCCTCGGAATACATTCCGGAGATATATTATTATAATGTGCCGCAGCTGAGGCGTCCTCGATATGCTTCAGTCCAGACACCTTCGCTCTGTGTTACTGCTACCCTACTCGCACAAATTTCGAGGTCACAAGCGTGTCAAAATTCAGCGGAAAATTTCCACCAAAAGAACGCTCTACCTGTCTCGGTTCCCCCCGTCTATGCTCTCCCTCGCGTCGTTGCACGGCGTCTATATCTTTTTGCTATAAGAGAAGACGCTTGGCGAAATAAAGCCTCGGAAAGAGAGAGAATTTCTGAAGGTGAAATACAAGGAAAACAAAGAGAGGGCGTCCATCCTAACTTGTGTCATTGTCTTTTAATGAATGTTACGAAAGCCATAAGTGGATAAACCGGTGAGATGTGAGTGTGTGTTTTGTTGTTTATAAACGAAAACGCGTTTCATACATGTGTTATGTACTATGGAAAGACTTTCGGCAACGTGTATAGACTACATTGCTGAATGTCTGTCAGGATCGTGTATTTAAGCAAATATGTTTGGTTTGCAAACTGCAATGTTTATTCATTTACAGTTGTTTTTTTGTTTTTTTACTCAATAAGTCAATCCTTTCTCCGTTAGATCTAGTGAGATCACGCTATTTTTGTCTTTGATCAACGTTTCCTTGGACTGAACAGATATCTGAAGTATAACGGTTAGGTGCTTCGCTGTCGGACGCCGAAGACGTGTGTTTGATTTCTGTGTGCGGATGGCTTAATTTTTGTTTTTGTTTTTAATACAGCAAGAATCTCTTGAGCTGCTCTCCTTTAAGCATTAGTGTTAGCCTTAACAAGCAGTGTCGGAGCAACCTGAATCCCGAAAGACCCGAAAGACCCGAAAAACTGTGTCAATGGGGGTGAAAAACATCTGCCATGACATTTATTTTCATTTATGTCACATGACACCATCACATGACACCACGGTGATATCGGGCTTTCGTCCAATATTTGGGCATGTGGAGTTATTGATATAATCTTTAAGCTTGTTTATTTGCCTCGAGTTTGAAGAGGAACATCAGCTTGTCGGGAATAAAAGTCAAGATATTTGCAATTGAAGGAGGGGTGGGGGGGTGGGAGGGGTGGAGGCAAAGTGTGGTGACCTACAAAGTTTGAGATGTCCTTGGAAACTGAGAATGTTCACTTTTTGTGCCGGTAGTTCTGTCAGCGTTTTTCAGTACAATACAAGCAAAATGAGTTTTTAAGTTGACATAATAGGTAATGAACTTAAAACAGAAAGGAAATAATCGGTAACAATTGCCATCCTGGTGAAAAAATGTCGGCTTCATCGATTGTATTATTTTGACAGTCGTCTGATTTCTCCACAATGCTACTTATTTTTATTTATTCTGAAAATCAGGATCACGTAAATCCTTGAAATGTTTGTATATTTGTATCGATTTCGAGGACACACATAAGATGTAATCTGACGATGGTTCATTCTTTGAACCTTGAATTTGATTTATTTTGTCGTAAGGAAAACGCACGGGGGACTCCCGACCATGAACGTTCATAAGTGACCTTAAAGTTGAACTTGACAGACGTAATCCCTAATTAACTACATTGCATGTGGTCTATGTAATCATGTTTTGTATTTATTTTTATGCGTTGTCTACGTGTTTTTGTTTTTGTTTTTTGTTTTTCTTTTAACTCTCTATTTCTTGGTCTACTTATTGGCCATTTTTCCTAAGCAGACAGCGGTTTATGCGGAGTCTTATACGGGGTGCCCACTACGGATGGGTTCGTCCGATCGGGCCGATCGCCCGACTCGATCGCCTCAAAAACAAACGTGTTTGTTTTCAGTTTCATGCGATCGAGTCGGGCGATTGGCCCGATCCAGCCATAGTGGGCACCCCGTATTAAGACAGAATGGTTTCATGCTTGACATGAGCACATGCAAAGGGTCAACTTTGTAGCAAGACCTTAATTTTTGGTGTTTGATGACAATGAATAATATAATTATTATGTTTGCTGGTGTCCAGTTTGATCTGGCCTAATTTATGCAAAACTGGCACGCCTTTCTTATTAAATCATTACCTATTTTGGATGTGAAAACGTATTGCAAGGGAAACCATTTTTTAAAAAAGTGAGCCAGATAACTGAGTGAACGCCAATCAAAGACCGGATAACTATTAATTTGTTCCATACGGTACACGAATAATATACTGATGGGTTAAATGACAGATTTGTCACATCAGAGTCGAAGACGAGTGTATACATTTGCAAGAAGTTATAAGGTCTAAAATATCATTTTTTATTTTCATTGTAGAGTTCAAGGATAAAATAAATTGTCTTGGTGACCAAGTCTTGAACATGCCATTAACACGTCATTCAATTTTTTTTCCGCATGGTGGCATGGCGGCGGGCTAGACGAACTGCCCTGGAAATTCACATCTGGCCTTCAGGCAGTACTTTAGTCACCCCTAACCTAATGGATATTATACTCTCAGTATGTAAGCGGGAACGAGCTTGGAAGGATGGCTCAGGACAGAGATAAATGGAAGGAGCTTGTATGTGGCCTATACCCTGCCAGGGGTGAAAGGCATTGATGATGATGATGTAAGCGGGAGATCAAGCCTGCATTGTTATAAAATGGGTTTCAACATGGTAAAACGTAAAGGGTGTGGGGGTTAGGGCAAACGTATTAAAGGACATAGTATAATATCAAACTTTTGCTTTGCTTTCACGGTTATGCAGTATTCTGCTTTTGATTGTTTGAGGTGAACTCAAAATAGACATTTGTTTTGCGAGATTTTGTCAAGGATGACTAATCAGTTTTTCCTCTCTTTTCCTCCACTCTTTTCCCTCCTTTATTTCTATTTCCACGTCTACCTGTTGTGCCGGAGCTGCCACGCGTGTGCTACGAGGTAGCTGTTCGAAACTCGGTTGCCTTCAAGTATTTTTCCACTGCTTGGTGCCGAACTCAGACGCTTAACCATTCGTTGAAAGTTTGCTCCAAATTCCAAGGTCAGGACGGCCCCGCAAAATCGGTCGGAATAGGAAATGCTGAGTGTTCATCATCGACTGCTTCCTTCGTGCGTCTTGTAAATTAGAGACGCACCAAGGCTGGCGGTGTCTGTGACATCATTGGTATGTTTTTTTAACGTGCGAGAAAAAACAGAAATGAGCGAATCTAATTCTTGCATAAAGAATAATTCAATCCATACAGCATGTATGAGTGTGGGTTAAAAAAAAAATTATCTTTGAAGATGCATCCACATAGCTCAGATTAACATGGACGGGAAACGCCGAAGAAGCCTGCCTTCTTGATTACGCGGGTGGCATTGTTGGGAAAACAGACGCTTGTCAAAATAACAAAATCTGAGAAACCGGCAATACTTCAACTGTTGGGCAAGTTTTATTGAATCTTTTTTTTTTCAACGGTGGAGGATGTCATCGCCCTAAGATTAATCTGAAACCATATTATTTATATGTGGATTTTACATTGAAACGTTGATGAAAGGCACACAAAATACTTTGCAAATTTGCATTTTCAAGGACACTCCAGCTGTGAAAGTATTCAGATTTTGAAAGCTGTTTTCTCTCTAATTATATTCCTGCAGCCAGGGGACCTGCCTACTCAATCGGAAATAATTCGAGTTTCATTCAAGACAGATAAATTTTCTCCCCATCAAAAGCAAGATGAATAAACGAGCTTTACGAGGATACCAATGCAGCTATATTGTTATCCCCAACCAGTGACATGAGGTTGATTTCCCCTCGTTGTGACTCCAATATTCAATAGTGTCCGTGGGGACACAACTGCTCATCAACAACAAGCTGCAATTAAAAACTGCACGAACAAACAAACCATAGCTTCAAAGAATGTTCTTTTGTCTTCTCAGAAGGCCTTCGGATACCTGAAATTTCTTACACTATTAATAAACCTTCTGTTTTTGTTTTTCAAAATCGAATACAGTGGAACCTGCTCAACGGCTACTTGTATAAGACGGTCATGTCTAGGTGCAAACGCTCACTTCCCACTACCCCCCCCCCTTGTGTATTTTTACATTACAATTCCCCTGTGGACGGCGGCCCCCGGTCTAAAATTCAGCTTTTCTCATCTGCAATGGAGAATCGTTTTATACAATGTTGTCTGTATCCCTCTTTCAGTTCAGATACTGTATCCCTCTTTCTCTGACGTGGCTCCGTCGGGAAGAGATGAAAAAGCTTACCTGTAAGGTAGTCGAGATTGTTTCGATAGGGGTGTATACACTTTTTAAAAACTAAGAAAACAAAACAAAACACGATTATCTAGGAGACTGCACGTACGGGTCTGCTTGTAAGTGCTGAGCCGGACAGGGTGGGAAACACCATTGTAAACAATATGGAGAAGTAATTCCGTTATTGGACGAGGAAGAGTTAATGAAAGTTATGTTTTGTCACAGACAACTTAGTGATTCTTTTATCCGTTTCAGACCAAGAACTCCTAACTACGACGTTGGCAAAACGACAGAACATCAACGGCGATACCTGGGAAAGTGATAACATCCGTTAAAAACGAACGTTTTGGAATAACCTTTCACTTTCTTTAGAATAGCTCTTATCTATCTGTCTACCCATCTCTCTACCTCTCTCTCTCTATCTATCTATCTATCTATCTATCTATCTATCTATCTATCTATCTATCTATCTATTGGTGTCCACCAACAAGGCTGCTGTGTAAGGCCCTTGTAGTGAACTGAGATCACACATTGAGGAAAGAACTGAAAAGAGAGAATACAGGTTTTACTTGTGACCCTTGACCTGTCAACTGAGTCAAAAGATATCGTCAATAGATTTTAGCAGCGTGACGTCGACAGAGCTACCAAGATGGTGGAATCGTTTGGCGGCACGAACCTACACGTGGGGGACATCGTGGTCATAGCTGCCTACTTTATCTTCGTTCTTGTCGTGGGATTGTGGGTGAGTGTGTTTTCAAAAGCAGTTAAAGGTAGGGAAATGGTTTACCTGGAATACCTGGAAGTGTAATCTCTGACTCAGAGGCTGACCTGTAATTACTCTGCATTTTTCACGGTGGCGAGCTGCCGTTGCACGTTCTGCTATTATACCCAGGCTAGTCCACTTTTTAAATGTTACTCTTTGTAAGCCCCTTACTTTTCTGCCCCACATCCTTCCTTCAAGCCCCTCTTTCACAATGGCCTTGTGTCCTTCTAAGGACCAAAGTAGGGAAATAGTATAGGTTTTATAAAGGAATGCAGTTACAGTTCAAGGGGAGGAGGAGTGGCGTCGGTGACCTAGAGATTAGGCCACCGGACCCGTAATCGTGAGGAATGCGTGTTCGGAGATTCGAGCGTCAGCTCAGTTCGACGTTGTGACCTTGGGAAATACAATTTACACGAATTTCCCATTTCTTGGCTCAGTCCTGTCGGAGAATGCGGTTAAATTCGGAGGTCCCGCCTCTTAAATAACCTAATATTGTGGATAGGGGTATTTAAACCCATACCATTTCACCATTTTCAAGGGGAGAGGGCGTGGGTGATGAAAAGTGATTCAGGATGAAGATAACACAGTCGAGGTTGAGTATAAGCAGAAGAGTTAACATATCTATTAAAAAAAGGGCAGACGAATAAGAGGAAGAAAAAACTACTTTAAATCATCGCGTGTAGGAAACAACTTTTTACATAAAAACTACCGCAGGGCCTCTGTTATCACTATTGCGTTATTTAAGAGGCGAGACTTCCGAGTTTTATGCCCATCTCCGAAAAGAACGAGCCAAATAAGACATCTGTGTAAAGTGCATTTCCCAAGGACACAAAGCGTGATCGAGCTGAGGCTCGTAACTCACAAACCCGCAATTCCATGTCTACCGGTCCAGTAGCATAACCACAAGGCTAACGACTCCACCCAATGGAAGTTGGCCAAGATTAACTTACTAAGAGAACTAAAACAGACTGGAGAGAGGAAAAGACCAAGATTCAACATTATTCATTTAACACATTCGAGAAGAGAAATGGGAACCGAAATATGACTAACGATGCCAGTTCCATAATAATAATT